>NW_024712526.1:6201990-6567844 GCF_018991925.1 Homarus americanus | reverse complement strand
AAATAATAATAATAATAATAATAATAATTAACGGTTTATTGAAAGAGCTTGGCAGCCAGAAGGCTGAAAATATACAGTTACATATTTGGGGAATGGGTTACGAATTACAAATAATATACAAGTGACATAAGTGACACATATAAGACATATAGTAACTTAGATGGGGATCAGCTCAAGATACAGTTCATTTCAACATAGTGACAGTGTAGGGAGCAGTGTTTACTGGGAGTGAATACACTGATTTATTACATGTTATTGATAATTTTTACAATGGTTGGGACTGGGCTGTTCTTATAGCGATCAGTTCGTGCACGTATGGGCTGGATGCGGTTGTGGTGTCGAACAGCAATTCTCGGACAGGGGATCTCAGGTGGTAGTAGGGGCCGGTGTCGGGGATGGTGTAGAAGCTTCTTACCAAATTTGCAGATGAGGCCGTGGTGATGGTCAGTGAGAGTCGAAAGGGTCAGTGTGTTGAGCGCTTCTTGATATGTGGAGTAGGAAGGGGAGAGAATAATCTTGCATGCCCTCTTTTGCACTTTTTCTAGGCGTTTACGTTGTGTGGCATTTAGGGAGGAAGACCAGGTGTGTGTGTGTGTGTGTGTGTGTGTGTGTGTTGATGTCACCTGCGAGTGGGGACTGATTAGCCCCTAGGAAGACACAGGTGTTATTGTACACTGAGGAAGAAGGAGGAGGATGGGGAAAGATTTGGAGTCGTGTTGGAGGAGGGAGGCGTTTGGTTGCAGGAGGAGGAGGAGGAGTTAAATTGCAGGAGGAGGAGGAGGAGGAGTTAAATTGCAGGAGGAGGAGGAGGAGGAGTTAAATTGCAGGAGGAGGAGGAAGAGAAGTCATGTTTGGGAAGGAGGAGGAAAATTGGGAGTCACAATGATGGAGGAAGTTAGTCATCTTGGGAGGAAAAGGAGGAGGATTTGAAGTTAAGTTGGAGGAGGAATAGGAAGGGGAGGAGGAGGAGGGAGGAGGAGGAGGAGGAGGAGGAGGAGGATGAGGGAGGAGGAGGAGGAGGAGGATAAAGGAGGTTTGAAATCAGGTCGTGTGCCACCAAGCCTCGATCTAGCTGGCTGGCTCTCCTCCTCCTCCCCTTCCTCGTCATTCTCTTCCTCCTCCTCCTCCATAAGCGAATGGCAACGTGTGGAAGAGTGTAGTGAGGTGTGTGTACAACAGGTGTAATGCTGTACAGAGGTGTAGGGTGCGTGTTGCTGCAGTAGAGAGAGCCGCACCACGCCAGGGCTCCACAGCGCTGGTAGATGTGACGGCGCGGCGTACTCGAGCGAAAATCTGATTTGCGCTCTAGTTCAAAGGGCTTTTCGATTACCAAGTTTCCCTTTGATGTTGCCGCCGTTATAAAGGGGGGAGGGGAGAGTGAGGGGAGAGGGGTGGTGGTGGTGGCTGCCTGCCGGGTCTCTTCCCCTTCCCCTCTCCCCCTCCTTGTATCCCTTCCCCCCTCACCCGCCCACCTGCCCACCCAACCGCCCTCTTTCCCCTCACTCCCCCTTCCTCCCCTCCCTTTCACACACTAACAAGGTTCCCTGCCTTGTTTCAGCGGGAATCAGCACCACTCTTACCACCACCTCTACGCCTCGCTCTCACACTCACCTTTTCACTATTTTAACCCCATATTTTTTTTTCGTATTTACACCCATGAATATATATATATATATATCCCCCCATCTCCCCCCTTTAATTGTTGACTTTCCTTTGAGAACACAGAATCGTGGAGCCGTGTGTGTGTGTGTGTGTGGGGAAATGTGAAGAATTTTCCCTTTAATATTGGTTTTCGCCAATAGTGAATGATTATCTTTTCCCTCTTCCCCCTCCCTCCCTTTTCCCTCCCCCACGACCCCCTGGCTAGATGGAAGCTGCAGCCAGGAGCAAGAGAGAGTTATGTCGCTGCCACCATCATATTACCACCATGACATACACACATTTTATTATCGGGTTTCCTACCTCTGAGCACTAAAGTCTTAATTGCCTTTAATCTGTACCAGAGTGACCAGATGAGTAATGAGAGACCGGCCGCAGTGTTTCTACCCAATCCGGCCGCCACTACTATCACCACTTCCCCAATCACCACTTCCCAATCACCACTTCCCTACCACCACCACCACCACCCTGTCACCACTACCTACCAATTACCACCCACCTTTCTACCATTACCACCACCTATTTATTTGCCCACACCACTACCTACCTACCTACCTACCAACCAACCTACCTACCTACCTACCTACCTACCTACCTACCTACCTACCTACCTACCTACCTACCAACCAACCAACCAACCAACCACCATCACCACTAAATTACTATACCCTGCTATCCTCTCTGACATACATCGTAATATTTCTTTCTCACCAGCCTCCTTCCATAAGCTGCTCTAACACATTTATCCCCCACCTGATCTGTATTTCAGGGAGTGTTATCAAATGTAAGTGTGGGCCGGTGTAGTGGGGAGGTGGGGGGTGGGGGTGGGGCTCGCTGGATGGTGCCATATGTCGCATTTTACCAAGCAGATTGGAGGAAACAGCGCTATGTCCTTTGATATTCAGAAAGTCTGTTAATTTGTACATTCCTGTCGTGCCAGTGTTCAGAGTTGCGCAGCGGGCACGAGAAACGGACCTCCGCCCTGCCTGTATCTATCCCTCACCTTCCCTGTCCCTCCCTCTCTTTCCCTTCCCTCCCTTCCCTCCTCTCTCTCTCTCTCTCTCTCTCTCTCTCTCTCTCTCTCTCTCTCTCTCTCCTCTCCCTCTCTCTCTCTCTCTCTCTCTCTCTCTCTCTCTCTCTCTCTCTCTCTCTCTCGCGTGTCATCTTTTTATCATTGGATTTTAGTTATATATTTATTATTGATTTCCTCTCTACCCCCCCACCTACCCTCCCCTCCCCCTACTCCCCCCCATGTTAGTAGTGTCATAAAGGTGTGTTGTTGTTGTTGTTGTTCCATAGGGAGGTTTTATCTGTCTGTTGGCCGTAATTCTTCATTTGTATTGATATGCCGTGGTAGTGGTCGGGGTTGTAAGACTAACATTATGATTTTGTTGTATTGCGTCACATGGATGATTGGATGATTGGATGGATGATTGGATGGATGAATGGATGGATGAATGGATGGATTAGAGCGGAAGATTTTTTTTTTATAGAAGTGTTTAGGATTTTAAATGTTTTGTGTATGTGTTGTTGATGTTTATTGTGACACACACACACACACACCACACACACACACACACACACACACACACACACACACACACACACACACACACACACACACACACACACACACACACACACACACACACCATCAAACTCAACACTACCTTTATCACCACCTTTTCCTTCCCTCCAACACTCTACCATCAACACAATTTCCTCCTCCCTCCATCATCACCGTCCCTCCCTCCCTCCATCATCACCGTCCCTCCCTCCCCCCTTCACCGCCACCATATCTCCCTCTTTGTCACTCTCTCTCCACCATGACCGACGCCACCAGCTCTCTCCCTCTCCAAAACACCTACAACAACACACAACTCTCTTCCTTTGTCTTCTTTCTTCCCTCCAAAACACCTCCCCTCCCGCCTGTTGTTCTCCCTTCCTCCAACACACCAACACCTCCCTCCACCACCACTAGGAGGAAGGACTGAGGGAGGGAGGTGAAACAGGTTGAATTGGTACCTTCTTTCCCTCCTCCCTCCAACACACCTACGCCAACACTCCATCACTACTCACCACCACCACTATCTCCCTCTCTCCCTTACCATCCCCCTCAACACTCCTCCATCAACTCCCTCACTCCAACACTCCTCCTCCACCACCACCAGCAGGAGGCGAGGCTAGGGGGTGTTTTTCAGGAGGTTAGGTCGCCTCGTCGTGTCACCTCGCTATCGCAGCAAAACAAATATCTTTTTCTCAGGTTATTATCGACGCCGAGTATCAATTTATCCTGGTTGTTATTGGCGTTGTGAGCCGGGTCGGTCTCTCTCTCTCTCTCTCTCTCTCTCTCTCTCTCTCTCTCTCTCTCTCTCTCTCTCTCTCTCTCTCTCTCTCTCTCTCTCTCTCTCTCTCTCTCTCTCTCTCTCTCTCTCTCTCTCTCTCTCTCTCTCTCTCTCTCTCTCTCTCTCTCTCTCTCTCTCTCTCTCTCTCTCTCTCCTTGTGTTGCTAGTGCCTCCTCCTCCTCCTCTGTTTGGTCTACGTAGTCTGGCCCTCTTTCCATTGTACCGTGTTGCATTTTTGTGTATTGTGTTGCATAGTGTTGCGGTTTGCATAGTGTTGCGGGTTGCATAGTGTTGCGGGTTGCATAGTGACGCGTGTTGCATAGTGTTGCGTAGTTGTTGGGTGTTGTATCACGTTTAATGTTCTGAATAGTTGTACCAGATTTTCCTGGGTATTTGTACCACTGCAAATAGTGTACCCGCTCCCTCTAGATCAGCTTGTCTAGATTGTTCATTCCATTGGTACGTGTTATTATTCCATTGGTAAGTGTTATTATTCCATTGGTAAGTGTTATTGTTCCATTGGTACTTATTGCTCCATTGGTACTTATTGTTCCA
The DNA here is from genome assembly GCF_018991925.1 of Homarus americanus. Lineage (NCBI taxonomy): Eukaryota > Metazoa > Arthropoda > Malacostraca > Decapoda > Nephropidae > Homarus > Homarus americanus. The sequence goes on along the minus strand of NW_024712526.1, from coordinate 6,563,285 downwards.
TTGGTACTTGTTATTGTTCCATTGATACTTATTGTTCCATTGGTACTTGTTATTGTTCCATTGGTACTTGTTATTGTTCCATTGGTACTTGTTATTGTTCCATCAGTCCGTGTTATTGTTCCATTGGTGCCATTAGCTTTTCCTCTAGTAACAGTACATGTTAATTTTTGTCCCGTCGTGAAAGAATGAGACAGATTGAGAAGAGCGCGTCTGTCTGCCCTGTCTGTCTGTCTGTCTGTCTGTCTGTCTTTCTTTAGAGTGATATTATATAACCTGTAGTGACCTCGTATGACCTCTGGAATGACCTGATAAGAGTAAGACACCACTTTTAAACCAATGAGTTCCAAAACGTATATAAACCAGTGTACCAATATAAACCAGTGTACCAATATAAACCAGTGCACCGATATAAACCAGTGCACCAATATAAGTAAACATAAACCTTTCCTTATAATCCCTCAATAAATCTTTAAATGAAAAAATTTATTATTATTTATTTGGGGGGGGGGTCACTTATGCCCTTGTTACACTGTGTTGTGTTATAAATGGTCACTTATGCCTTTGTTGCACTGTGTTATTAATGGTCACTTATGCCATTGTTACTCCGTGTTGTCGTGTTATTAATGGTCACTTATGCCTTTTTTGCGCTGTGTTATACTAGGTGATACGTGTGTGTGTGTGTGTTATCCTCTCTCTCTCTCTCTCTCTCTCTCTCTCTCTCTCTCTCTCTCTCTCTCTCTCTCTCTCTCTCTCTCTCTCTCTCTCTCTCTCTCTCTCCCTCTCTCTCTCTCTCTCTCTCTCTCTCTCTTTCCTCTCTCTCTCTCTCTCTCTCTCTCTCTCTCTCTCTCTCTCTCTCTCTCTCTCTCTCTCTCTCTCTCTCTCTCTCTCTCTCTCTCTCTCTCTCTCTCTCTCTCTCTCTCAGAGCTTTACACAGAATGTCTCCGAGGTTTTTCTTTCGTTAGTTCGCAATAATAACTATTTATAACGTAGGTATTTCGTTATACGGGTACTTCGTTATAACGCAGTTGTTTCGTTATAAGGTAAATATTTTGACAACTTACAGCAACAGCCATCAGTATTTGTCTACAGATTTTATTTTTAAATTTTCTACATGTTTGATATTATTACAATTATTCCTTATCTTCTCTTTACCTCTCTTTCTCCAAGCTTTCTTTCCTCCCCTTGTTCAGGTCAGGTGAGGTCAGTTCAGGTCAGGTGAGGTCAGGTGAGGTCAGTTCAGGTCAGGTGAGTATAGACCAAAAGACATGTGAGGGATCAGCTGGGTCGTGACGTCACAGTATACACCTGGGCTTTCGTAACACAAAGGTCAAGGATCAGGTCAGGTGTGACTCCGAAGCCGAATCCAAGCCGAAATACCTGGATTCCAGAAACCGAAGCCGGTCCCAGGTCTGGTTGGGGGGTGTTGTGAGGATGATACTGGCTGGGGGTGTTGGTGGGGGGATGGCTGGGGTGTTGGTGGGGATGACACTGGCTGGGGGGTGTTGGTGGGGGATGACACTGGCTGGGGTGTTTGGTGGGGGATGACACTGGCTAGGAGAGGGAGGAGGGGGGTGAGAGATAGGACTCAGCCGTCGTGGTGTGTGCGTTACGCCCTTGTTGTGCGGGCGGCTCGAGCAATCACCGGCGCACTTCACTATGCAATAAAATCTTCAAATGGCTTTTTCCATATTTTTTAATTTTGTGTCGTTGAGGCGCCGACGACGAGGAATGTCAGGGTCGGCAGCTTGGCATCGGTTATTACGTCTCCGGTTCACGTTGGGTGGGTGGGTGGGTGGGTGAGTGGGTGTGGTCACAGTTTACTCAGTGGGTGGTGTATGGGAATGATAGGTTGTAGTATGTAGTGGGGGAATGGGTGTGGCCAATGGGTGTTGTGTGGTGTAGGACGACGTATGGGTGATGTGAGAGAGTGGTGTAGTGTGATTCAGTAAGCAGCACCACACCACCAACACCACACCAACACCCACACCATAAGCACACCACACCACCCCGCACCCTCAACACCCACACACCCCTTACCTACCAACACCACACCACACCACCAACACCACACCACCAGCACACCAACACCACACCACCAACACCACCACCCAGCACACCCTACAACACCACACCATCAACACCCACCACCACACACACCACCAACACCACACCACCAACACCCCACACACACATCTACTGGTGGCATGACCTGGCCTATTACTCTCTCTCTCTCTCTCTCTCTCTCTCTCTCTCTCTCTCTCTCTCTCTCTCTCTCTCTCTCTCTCTCTCTCTCTCTCTCCCTCTCTCTCTCTCTCTCTCTCTCTCTCTCTCTCTCTCTCTCTCTCTCTCTCTCTCCTACAACCAACACACGCCCGCCGCCCGCCCATTACCCTATATATATATGACGTACTTAAGAAGGCTTTAACTACATTCCTATTCATACTCAGGTTAACACTACACCATTACTAACGTGTATAAGTACGTTTCTTTTATCATAACACCGACCATTACTGTGTACATGACTTGGTAAACTGGCCCTCAGGTAAGGTATTCTCTGATTAGTATTCACAGGTGGCATAGTTCACCACCTTTATGATACCTTCACCACCTGTCTAGTTTACAACGTCACCACCTAACATTATCATTATTTTCTACCTAATATTAGTGTTGATAGATCCCCAATAGACTTTCCACCGCCGCCATTAGTTTCCCGCTAAATTAGGCGCGCGTTTTTTTTCCCCCGTCGTGTTTACACTTGGTCAAGTTTTCTGTGACGAGAATAACATCCGGTCACTGCATTAAAACTTTTTATTGTTCTTGTGTGATGTTAATAGTGTTTTGTAATTGGCATTTGTGTGTGTGTGGGGAGGGGTAAAAATATATTATGAACGGTGGGTGTGGGGGGTGACGGGAACGGTTGTGACATAGAAAACGGGAACGGTTGTGATATAGAAAACGGGAACGGTTGTGACATAGAAAACGGGAACGGTTGTGACATAGAAAACGGGAACGGTTGTGACAGAAAACGGGAACGGTTGTGATATAGAAAACGGGAACGGTTGTGATATAGAAAACGGGAACGGTTGTGATATAGAAAACGGGAACGGTTGTGACATAGAAAACGGGAACGGTTGTGATATAGAAAACGTGAACGGTTGTGACATAGAAAAGGTGAACGGTTGTGACAGAAAACGTGAACGGTTGTGACAGAAAACGGGAACGGTATGATGGGTGTTCTTAATTGTCTGAGTGAGTAAATGTCAGTGTGTGTGTGTGTGTGTGTGTGTTCTGCTGGAGGGATGGCCACCATGCCCTATATCAAATATTGAGTCGGCCAGTGTTACCTTCTAAATTGAGGTCTCTAAAATTCAGCAGTGCTTTATAAAGAATTTGCTGGTGTCTTCTTTCATGTTAGTTGAGCCCGGCTGACCCCGCTTGAACTGACCCCAGAGCGTAAAGGGCATTAAATGTCCCCACTTGTTAACTATACATCACAGGATCCAGTAGCCAGCAAAAGTCTAGTCTAGCCTAATCTAACCTAACCTAACCTAACCTAGCCTAGCCGTGTCCAACCTCTCCATCCAACAAAACACTTCATCTATCCAGCTTAAAGATTAACCATGACGCGTATAATAATTTTTACATATACAAAGGTTAAATAATACATATACTTTTTAATACATACACAGACTTTGTATTGTATGGTTGGTATATATAGCTGATATAAGGAGTTTGAGTTTTATATAGATGTGATATAAAGAACATATTTGTTTGTCTGTCCGTCCCGAGGCGAGTGTGGTGTGAGGGAGTCTCGTCTGCTACTTGAGGAAGGAGGAGGAGGAGGATGACGTTTTCTTTAAGACAAGCAGGAGGAAGAAGGGAGGTGGTGCTGTAGGAAGGAGTGGAGGAGGATGAGGAGAAGTAAGAACGGAAGGAAGAAATAGTTGCAGGAGGTGATGACTACTTCTGCTTGAGGAGAAAGGAAGGAAGGAAGGAGGAGAGATAAGAAGAAGAAGAGAGGTGGGGGTGGGGAGGAGATTGAAGGGGAAAAGACCCGCTTGACTTCTTCTACTGGAGGAGGAGGAGAAGGCAGTCCTCCTCCTCACAAGGGCCCTCCACCTGCCATTATGTCTCCCAGGCCGCGCTACCCCGGGCTCTTCACCACCCACCCACGACCTCCTCACCCCTCACAGGACGCCCCCTGACTCACCCCCTCACAGGACGTTCCTTACCCTTTACAGGACGCCCCTCGCCCTCATAAGATCACAAGAATGGAGGAAACAGCAGCGGGCATATTGGCCCATACTGGGCAGTCCCATTTACACCCAACCCCTATTGCTCATATATCCATCCAGCCTGTGTTTGAAGCTATCCAGCGTATTCGAGCTAATGATGATGTTTGGTAACTTGTTCCACTCGTCCACTACTCTATTGCCAAACCATTGTTTACCTATCTCGCGCCTAAATCTAAATTTGTCTAATTTAAAACCATTGTTACGAGTTCGCTACTCGTTGGATAGTTTGAGTACCTTTGTAATGTCATCTTTGTTTAGCAAGATATAGTTTTAGGATGGCCCCGCTAGTCTTGTAACTAACACTCATTTGTATGAACCCAAGTACTTTGTTAGCCTTGTTTCGAGCAAATACACATTGTTTACTTAGCTTAAGATTCTACTTATCATTAATCTTAAATCTTTCTCACAGTCGGATTTCTCTATAACATCGTTGTTCATCTGGTATCTGGTTTCGCTGTTTATATCTCCTAGACAAAGTACTTTACATTTATCCACATTGAATTTCATCTGCCATTTTTCAGACCATTTGAAAAATTTGCTTAGATCTTCCTGTAGTTTAGCGGAGTCCTCATCAGATTTAATAACACGTCCTATTTTAGTGTCATCAGCAAATTTTCTTTTGTTGCTGTCTACGCCGATATCTATGTCGTTTATGTATATAATAAATAATAATGGTCCAAGTACTGAGCCTTGGGGTACTCCACTAGTGACGCTACTCCAATCGGATTTAGTGCTTACTCGCTGTTTCCTGTCCTGTAACCACGCCCTAATCCATTTTAGAATATCGCCTGCAATGCCACGAGCCTCCACTTTTCTTATTAGTCTTTCGTGGGGGACTTTGTCGAAGGCTTTGCTAATGTTACTAGATTAGTCAAACATGAACGCCCGCTTGTGAAGCCATATTGGGAATCATTGATCAACTTGTGCTTCTCCAGGTGATTTCGAGTAGAGTTTGAAATTATTGCTTCCAGTAATTTGCCTACAATTGATGTTAAACTGATTGGACGGAAGTTAGAGGATAGTGATCTATCTCCCTTCTTGAAAATCGGTATCCTCCAGGAGTCTGATACTACAACCGTCTTTAAGGACATGTTCAACAAATTTGCTAAGGACATCCTAAGCTCTTCTTTACATTCCGACAGGAGCTGCCGTGCACAGGCCAACCGGCCTATTGCAGACTCTTTATTTTCGTATGTTCTTTAATACTCTGGCAAATATCTCATCAGGACATGGTGACTTATTAGGCTTTAGTTTGTCTATTTGTTTACTATCATCGTTACTGATCACTATCATCTTGCTTAATCTATTTTCTTCACTATCTTTGTGTGTAGTCGGTGCCTCGGGTATCACGTTTAAATTTTCGGTGATGAAAACTGTTGAAAAATATCTATTCAGATTTTTGCTCATTTCTCCGTCGTTATCAGTTAGCTCGCCGGTATCTGACTGTGTTGGTCCAATCTTTTCTCAAGTTTTAGTTTGATACATTTGAAAGAATCCCTTGCTACCTTCAGTTCATTATTCCTCTTTGCTTTTCTTATCTCGGTCTTAACCCTATTGGTCAATACCTTATAATAATCTAGGAGGTAAATGTCACCACGATTGATTCTCCTGCCTATAGCCTTCCTTTGTCCAATAATAATCTTTAGATAATTATTTACCCATTTAGGGTCATTGTTGTTTGACCTGAGTTTTCTGTATGGTATGTTCTGCCTTTGTGCATTAAGTATCTCATTATTTAAATTGTTATGGAACTCGTCAACCTCAGATCTCGTGATCAGGTCATCCTCAACCGTCATATTTTTTGAGGTTATCGTTGTCAGGCCACCAGGTGAAGTGAGGTCGTCCTCTGTGGGTACATTGTGTGATGTCACCTCACGTTAGGTCATGTAATTCACCCCCAAACGTGATACCCCTTCTCTCAGCTGCCTTTTCAAACTATCATTCAATCATAGGACGCCCCTCACCCCTCACAGGACGCCCTCACCCCTCACAGGACACCCCTCAGCCTTTACAGGACGCCCCTCACCCCTCACAGGACACCCCTCACCCTTTACAGGACACCCCTCACCCTTACTCCCCGGACACCCCTCACCCTTTACAGGACACCCCTCACCCCTCACAGGACACCCCTCACCCCTCACAGGACGCCCCTCACCCCTCACAGGACACCCCTCACCCTTTACAGGACACCCCTCATCATCACCACCATCATCACTGTCACGGGTCACCCTTAAACGTTTTGGATGAGTGGAACAAATTACCAAACATCATCATTAACTCAAACACCCTGGGTTAGGTTAGGTTAGGTTTGGTTAGGTTCGGTTCGGTTCGGTTCGGTTCGGTTCGGTTCGGTTCTTCCAATCTTATTCTCATTTCCATCATATAAGGCGTAGCTAAGGCATGACGTCATAGGTTGAACCCTTAATTACCTTAATCCGGCTTACGTGTATTGGCCACCTGAGCTTATGACGTCTGTGTGTGCTTGACCAATCAGAATGTGACTCACCTGACGGTAATCCTCTCTGTACCTTTAACAAACTTTTCATTCAAGGTTATGTTAGGTTATGTTAGGTTAGGTTAGGTTAGTTTAGGTTAGGTTAGGTTAGTTTAGTTTAGTTTAGGTTAGGTTATGTTATGTTATGTTAGGTTATCACCATCATAAGAACATATTGGAGGAAACTGCAGCTTGGTCCATACTAAAGGCAGTCCCGTTTACACCCAACCCCTATCGCTCATATATCCATCCAGTGTATAATATAAAGCTACCCAGCGTGTTCGAGTTACCTTTATTAATAACGCCTATGTTACCCTGTGTAATATAACGTTACTATATAATCCACACATATATAATTGTCATATACGTTTGTACCATTATATTGGAATAGTATATGTGTGCGTTTGTTTTTATTTTATTGTGTTTGTTGGTTTTTTAAAAGATTTCTGAGTTTGTTTTGAGATTATTATTACTATTATTATTATTATTATTATTTTTATTATTATTATTATTATTTTTATTATTATTATTATTATTATTATTATTATTATTGTTATTATTATTATTATTATTATTATTATTATTATTATTACTATTATTATTATTATTATTATTAACAGCAGCATCAATAGTCGTAATAGCTAGCTAGTATTGAGTGTAGGGCGTATGTAAGTTTGTCCCCTCGTCATTGTTTTGGTCGAGGTTGGTTGGGGGTTGGTTGGGTCGGACAACATCTGTGCTGCTCCAGTGTGTGTGTGTGTGTGTGTGTGTGTGTGTGTGTCCTCCTAAGAATAATATCTGGTTGCCATATCTTATTCATGGTCGCATTTGTTCTCTATTGATTACCAAGGGCTCTGGCCACGGCCCCCCCTCCCCTCTGACCCCTGTTAATACTGGGGAGGGGTTTTAAAGCCTCATGGACCAATTTGTTGAATTGGGTGACGTATTTTTGTGTGGGGGGTGTGGTAGGAAGGAGGGGTGGAGGGTAGGAAGGAGGGGGTGGGGGTGGTAGGAAGGAGCGGGGGGGGGGTGATAATTGTGTTGGGGAGGAGTGTATAATAATAATAATAGTAATAATAATGATAATAAGAACACCAATAATAATAAGTAGCAGTAGCAACAAGTAACAGGGGTGACGTTGAGGGTGGTGGTGGTGGTGGGGTGAGCGTATGGCGGCCCTTGTGTTGAGTATTTAAGGGTAATTACTTTTTACTCTCACAGTCTATATAATCCTCTCTCCCTCTCCCTCTCTCTCACACACTGTCACCAACTTAATCTCTCTCTCTCTCTCTCTCTCTCGTAGGCTTGTAAATAAACCTTTTTTTTTGTGTCGAGTTTTGTAAATTAAGTTGTAAAAAAGTCATGGCATTTGAAATAGAGGTCATTTGGGCTACCTAAGGTCATACGTCATACTATTAATTATTTTATACCTTGTCTGTGTGTGTGTCGTGATGGGGGGGGTATAGATTAATCCTTTTGTCTGTTTGTTATTATGACCACGTGTTGGATTCGTCAGCTAATGTGTTTGTTTTGATTCGTCAGGTAATCTGTGTTTGTTTTGATTCGTCAGCTGATCTGTGTTTGTTTTGATTCATCAGCTGATTGACTAAAGCATTGTGGGCAGGGTGTCATGACTGCTCAATATTTTTTTTTTTTATCAATTAGGTCGAGGTTTTATTTTTTTATTCGTTATAATTCTTTTACTTTTATCATTCGGCTGTATTTTTATGTCTTAAGTAATTTTTTTTTATTAATACATAAATTAACAAAGGCGGTGATGGAACGGGATTTGTATTTTCTTGGTATTTTATATATATATATTATTTTGATGTTCTTTTGTTTCTTTATTTTTCTAGTTTATTGTTTAGTTTTTATCTATATTTTTCCTGTTTTTTGTTTATTTTAGTTGTTTATCTTTGTTTACTGTTTGTTTTGAGTATTTAGTATTTATTGACCTTTTCTGGCTCCTAAACCTTGACCTTTCATAACTTTACGCAGTGAATAGATCTCCGAGCCCGAGAGAAAGAAAACATATACGGTGTTTGTCTGTCTGTCTGTCTGTCTCTGTCTGTCTGTCTGTCTGGAGTTTCATCTTTGTGTGTCCTGCTTTCCAAATCATCTGTCTCTTATTATCTTCAACCTGTCTACTGTGTTATTCCCGTCTTCCTGTCACATTTATTGATGTTCTTCACCTTCTTCTTCTTCTTTTTCCGTCAATGTTACCTGTCCCTTACCTCTGTCCCAGGATAGGTATGTGTGGCTGGTTAACTCTTGCACCTACCCACCCACCCACCCACCCACCCACCAATTCATCCAGACACCCACTTAACTATCCACCCACCCTGCCACCCACCCTACCACCCACCTCGACACACACTCTCTCTCTACCACCCCCAAAACGTTATATCCAGGCTGAGAGATTTGCATGTATTACTGTTTAGAGTTTCCCAAATGGCGGTGCTGGTGGCGGCTTTGTTCGCTAATGCAGCTCCACCTCTTTACTTTGTTCGCGCCAAAGGACCTTTTAGGGATTCTCGACCAAGCACCCTCGTCCTCCTTACCGTCCACCACCTCCGTACCGTCCACCACCTCTGGCTGCCTCCCGCCGTCACCGCTGCCGCTAGATCGATATATTTTTTTTAGTTAACAGTGTGTTCCTCCTTCTAGCAGTTTATCTCAAAATTGAGGAGACAAGCGGGGGGCTGTGGGCATACTGCCACTTATGGTATCCTAACACTACCCCCTCCTCCCTCCTCCTCCTCACTCTCCCTCCCTCCCCCCTCACTCCCCCTCCTCACCTCTCATTCCTCCCTCACCCTCCTCCCCCACTACACATACTCCTTCTTTCATTCCTGTCACTGCCCTTCCTGAACGACCTGCCTCTTTACTTCTTCCTTCCTTCGGCCCTGCTGTAAGTCAATGTCAGTTCTCGTAAGTCATCGTCAGTTCCGTAAGTCATCGTCAGTGCCCGTGTCATCGTGGTGTCCAAATGAGTGATGCGCTGGTAAACGAGAGAGAGAGAGAGAGAGGAGAGAGAGAGAGGAGAGAGAGAGAGAGAGAGAGAGAGAGAGAGAGAGCCGTCCACTGGGAGGAAGTAGCTCACCTCACTCTGCCTGATGCTGTAAATTGGATGCTTCTGTCAAATGGTGATTCTTCAACTTAACTCCGGCCTAAGTGGTGTGATTACCGGGCAGCAGCGGCGGGAGAGGAGGAGGAAGAAGAAGAAGGGGAGGAAGAAGAGGAAGGGGAGGAAGAAGAGGTACGAGTGGTAAAGGAGGAAGGGTGAAGAAGAAGAAGACCTTGTCGTGGGTATAGGAGGAGGCAGAGAGATGAGTGTTGAGGGAGAGGGAGTGAAGGGAGGATAGAGAGGGAGGGAGAGAGGGAGAGTGAGTGATGGAAGGGAGAAGAGGGAGAGTGAGTGATGGAAGGAAGGGAGAGAGGAGGCGACACAGGGAGCCTTGCATTACTGCCAGAGTGTATTCAACGGTCGACGCTCTCACTCCAGATACCAATTGTGATCTTACAGGAACGCGAGTACCTAGGGAAATGAGTAGATGAAGGAGGGGGGGTAGGGGGAGGTGGGAAGAGGGGCTGCTGGATCACTCCCTTTTCTCTTATCTGGGAGGGGGAGGAGGGATTTATGGTTTTTACATTGAAAGTGAGTGGATCGACTGGTGTGTGTGTGTGTGTGCGTGTGTGTGTGTGTGCTGCCATCCACCTCAGCACAAACTGAACACGTCATCCACCCTCCCCACGTCATCTTCCTCCTCCTATGACATCCATATTTACCGTTCGTGTATTATCTCATCGTCCGTGGCCTTCCCTATCGTACATGGCCCTCTTTATCGTTCCAGCCATCTTTATCGTCCGTGGCCTTCCCTATCGTATACGGTCTCTTTATCGTCTCCGTGGCTATCTCATCGTTCCCGGCCTTCCCGCACGTACATGGCTCTTCTTGACGTTCCAAAGCCATCTCTATCGTCTCGTGGCCTTCCCTCATCGGAGCCAGTTCTCTGTTCCGTGTCATCCGCCTTCCCTATCGTACATGGCCCTCTTTATCGTTCCGTGGCCATCTGTATCGTTCCGTGGCCTTCCCTATCGTACATGGCCCTCTTTATCGTTCCGTGGCCATCTGTATCGTTCCGTGGCCTCAGAACAAGAAGAACGTCCAATACCAAGATGGCTTCCAAATGGCCTTCACGTCCAACCTTACGTCCGTGTCCATATTACCCCCCGAAGTCCAGGAAGTCCAAGAGAAACCTGTAGGACTTCAGTAGACTCCATTTCCAAGCCCAACCTTGCCTTCGGGTTCTTAATCCTCGTAAGTCCAGAAAAAAACGTGTAGGACTTGAATGGACGTCTAACATCAAGCTCAACTGCCAACACAAAATAGCAAAAATAAATACAATCATGTACGTTCAACTACCAACACAACACAAATAAATAAGGTCATGTACGCTCAACTACCATTACAACATTACAACATAGCAAAAATAAATAAGGTGTACGCTCAACTACAAACACAACACAAATAAATACAATCATGTACGTTCAACTACCAAACCAACACAGTAAAAAAATAAATACGACTGTGACGCTCAACTACAAAAATAAAAAAAATATATATATAATAATCATTTCGTTGTAGATTTTCATTAGTATATTCTTAATTAAAAGTAAAGAAAGAAACAAAAAGAATGACCCCCACATTATATTTGATTGTTAACGGGTAGTTGAACTTCCGTCGGGAAAAATAAAAAGATCGTCCGGGTTGTTTACTCGCTGGGAGTCTCAGAGCATCGCTAATATAATTGTTATTTATTATTTGTGTATTAGGATATTCGTGTATTTTCAGTCAAGAAGTTTTGATGTAATATTCTCAAGTTTTTAAGTCTCTCTCTCTCTCTCTCTCTCTCTCTCTCTCGTCTGGTGGGAGGGGAGAAGGGAGTGGAGGAGAGGTAGAAGGGGGGTAGGGAGGGTGGTACAAGAAGGAAGGGGAAGGAGGAGAAGAGGTGGGGAAAGTAAGGAGAAGAAGGGATTGAGGGTGAAAATATTGAAGAGAAGGAGGAAACGAAGAAGAGGAAAAGAGAAGGAATGGAGAAGTAGAAAATTAAAGTGAAGCAAAGAGGAGAGAGGGTGAAGTAAATCAGAAAAAACGAAGGAATAAGATAAAAATGAAAGAAACAGCGGTAAAAAGGAGGGAGGGAAGAGGAGGAGGGGAGAGACCAGCAGAGGTTTGTGTGTGTGTGTGTTGTAATGGTCAGCATCCTCGCCTCGCAATCGACCGGACCTGGGTTCGATCCCCGGGCAGGGTAAAACTATGGGCAAGTTTTTTTACGCCATTTGCCTCTGTCTACCCAGCAGTAATTGGGAACCTGGATGTTAATCGATTTACGGATCGTGTTCCGGGGTAATGGTTAGCCAGTGCAGTTGGCGAGTTGTCCGGTCTTCTCGAACTATTCCTTGACACTGGGTCATGCAGCTCGTTAACTCAGGGTGTGGTTGTTGTGTTGGCGACAGCTTCTACACCTTAACAAATTCATGCCTAGGTGGCCCTAGGGCCGGCCATCCTCGTTATACGAGGGGCAACCATTAGTGTGTGTGTGTGTGTGTGTGTGTGTGTGAGTGAGTGAGAGTCAGTCATATAACATTAATTTATAGTAATATTTAACCCATTTAAGAAACCCAAGACAATCAACTTACACTCTTGATTACTTGTTTATTTATCTCAGAAAACAACACAACAAACACAGTACTAATTTAAACAGAGGCTGTGTTTGAACCAAGCTACTCGGCCTTATTAAACCACACCCACACCCACACCCACACCCAAACATACATACACAAGAAAGATCCACCCCTCCTCCTCCCCTCCTCCCTCCTTCCCCCTGTCCCTCCCTCCCTTTTTTCTCTCTCCCCATCCCCCCACACTCCCCAAAATATACCCACATGTCATTAGAGATTCATCATACATATCTAATGTCTCTCGAACTTTAGAGATACTGCGAGGCGGTGGCGAGATGAACATGACCCATTATTTTCAATATATTGCCTGCACACTGACGAGGCCACTTTTGACTGAAGTGTAATGGCGGATTGAGTAGCAGTGTATCTCGCCCCACCTAAAAACAAAAACAAAAAAAATCTGAGCTGGTTTTCTACTTTAACTCTGTGTGTGTGTTTTTTGGTGTTTTTTTAGTTGTTAATTGAATATTGTGCATTATACGTTTAACCCTTGATTGATTAGTTCGATGTGTGTGTGGTTTGGGAGGGCAGGGGTGAGAGGAGGTAGAGGGAGTTTATTTGGTGATGCGTTGGTGGTGGTGATGATGATGAGGATGGTGATGATGATGATGGTGATGGTGGTGATGATGGTGATGGTGGTGATGGTGGTGATGATGGTGATGGTGGTGATGTTGGTGGTGATGTTGGTGGTGATGTTGGTGGTGGTGATGATGGTGATGTTGGTGATGATGATGATGATGATAATGATGGTGGTGGTGATGTTGGTGGTGATGATGATGATGATAATGACGATGGTGGTGATGATGGTGATAATGATGATGATGATAATGATGATTTGAGTGAATATTGTCTCATTAGTTTGTACGTAATAATTAAATATTGTGGTGATGGGTGTAATATTTTATTTTAATAATGATAATAACAAATAAACAATAACAATGATAATAATAATAACACCACTAACAACTACAACAACAACAACAACAATAATAATAATAATAATAATAATAATAATAATAATAATAATAATAATAATAATAATAATAAAATCACCAATAATAACAACGACAATACCAACACCAATACTACAATAACAACAAGAATAACATCAACAATAACAATAACATTACTCTCTCTCTCTCTCTCTCTCTCTCTCACAGGCGGCAGAAAAGATGGGTCTAGGAGCGGGACCAGCAAGCGGTTCTCTATTCTCTCTCTACCACAATGGACAGACCCTAGGACAGCCCCCACCTGCACACATGGGCATACCACCTTACCAATTAGACCCCAAAGCTGGTAAGTCTATAGTCTACCTTCTTGGTTTACTTTTATATGTGGTTTACTTAGCCTTAAAATATTAGTCTGTCTTGTTTAGTTCACCGTGTAAACTTTTTTGGGGGTTAGGTTAGGTTTACTTATTCTAAAACAGGTTATTCTTGTTTAGTTCACCGTGTAAACTTGTAGATGTGGTTTAATTCCCCCCAAAAATAGTATACTTTACCTCACAGTGTAAACTTAGGATTAGTTTACAGATAGTAGACTACTTTTTCGATCTAGAAATGGTATACAAGTCTTATTTGTTTACTTAATGAGCCTTGTTAGGATGTGTGTGAGATGTAAACAGGATGATGACTGGTGTAGGGGGCTGACTAGATGACTGGTGTAGGGGGCTGACTAGATGACTGGTGTAGGGGACTGACTGGATGACTGGTGTAGGGGGCTGACTGGTGTAGGGGGCTGACTGGTGTAGGGAACTGACTGGTGTAGGGGACTGACTGACAGACTGCAGGGGACTGACTGGTGTAGGGGGCTGACTGGGTGCAGGGAACTGACTGTGGACCGACTGGTGAAATTGACTGGGTGCAGGGAACTGACCAAGTAGGACCACTGGACTGACTGCAGGGACCTGAATGGTAGGACTGACTGATGACTGGGTGTGAGAACATCGTGAGGGGGCTGACCCAGGAAAATCAACTGGTAGGGACTGACTGGACTGATCTGCGGGAGGGACCACTGGGTGTAGGGACTGCAGGGGCTGACCGCAGGGACCTGAACATGACTGCAGGGACTGACTGCGTGAAAATTGGACTGGATGACCTGGGGTGTAGGGACCGACTGCGAGGACTGACTGGCTGGGACTGGGTGTAGGGACTGAACTGGACTGACCAGTAAACTGACCGGGGACTGGTGTAGGGGACTGACTGGATGACTGGTGTAGGGGACTGACTGGATGACTGGTGTAGGGGACTGACTGGATGACTGGTGTAGGGGACTGACTGGATGACTGGTGTAGGGGACTGACTGGATGACTGGTGTAGGGGGCTGACTAGAGAACGTCGCTGTCTTACGTTTCAAAAAAAGTTTTCAATAATACGTCATAAATGTTTTAATTACATTTAAAAATTTCCAAATACGTTTAAAAGGAACGAAATTAATTGTAAAAATCCAGATGTGGTTTTAAAAAAAAGTTCAAGATATATTTTTAAAAAGTTTTCAAATATGTACCGATACGTTTTTTCAAAGTTCCAATAATATATATATTTTTTGTTAAACTATTTGACAAAGAGAAATATTTCCCCAACGTTAACAACATGGCGACGACGACGTGTTAAAACCGCTGGGTCAAGACTATTTACCCCTCCCCCTCTCTATTCGCCCCTCCCAAACCCCCCTCCCCACCCCCTCTGGCTGCTGTCACGTATTGGCTGTTTTGCGTGGTGCTGTGTGGGCGTGTGTCGTGCTGTGTGGGCGTGTGTCGTGCTGTGTGGGCGTGTGTCGTGCTGTGTGGGCGTGTGTCGTGCTGTGTGGGCGTGTGTCGTGCTGTGTGGGCGTGTGTCACAGCTCTTAACTAGGGGGACAGCAGGTGACATATGGTGTAATATATCTTAAACTAAGTTGTGTTTGTGTGTGGGGAAGACGGGGGTGGTGGGGGGTGTGAGTAAGGGTAGGTATGGTATGTGATGGGGGAGGAGGGGGGTTAGGAGGGGGGGTTAGGAGGGGGGGTTAGGAGGAAGGAAAGAGAGGGAGGTGAGAGAGAGAGAGAGAGAGAGCAGAATGAGTCAAGTAGTAACCTCTTCCCTCTTCTTCTCTTCCCCCTCCCTGGTTTAGCTGTAGCGTTGAATACGTATATAATTTCTCTATAATATGTGTCATTTTATCGTCTTAATTCCCTAACGTATATTACTGGACCGTCTTGGCTGTCGTTCCTCACCATTTATCGCGAAATAGTTTGGCGATTTAAAGTGATATATTTTGGCGATTTTAGTTATATAATTTGACGGATTTTAGTGAAATATTTTGTTTTTAGTGATTTATTTTGGCGATTTTGAACGAAAATTCTTAGCGATTTTAGCGATAATTGACGTGTGAATTTTAGTGTTGATTATTGACGATTTTAGAGAGATTTTTTTCGCCATAATTCTTGGCGATTTTCATTTTGACGATAATTGCATTGATTCTGGTGATAATTTCGTAGATTTTAGCAATAATTTATGGTGACAATTTCTCCGTGACTGGCGATAATTCCTGACGTTATATTTATATTTTTGTGTGTGGCTATAATAACGTGTCTGTGGGAGGGGAGAGGAGAGGAGGAAGGGCTAGAGAAACAGGTGAAGGAAAGGAGGAGGAAGAAGAAGGGTTAAAAATAGGTGGAGGGAAGGAGGGAGGGGCAGGGAGGGAAGGGGTGGAGGGGTGGGTGAGGGGTGGGAGGGAAGGGTGGAGGGGTATGTAGGTGGGAGGGAAGGGAAGGAGGGGAGCAGGAGGAAGGTGGAGGGGTGTAGGGTGGAGGAAGGTGAGGGGTATGTAGGTGGAGGGAAGGGTTGAGGGGTATGTAGGTGGAGGGAAGGGGTGGGAGGGGTATGTAGGTGGAGGGAGGCCAGGGTGGAGGGAAGGGGTGGAGGGGTATGTAGGTGGAGGGAAGGCTGAGGGGTATGTAGGTGGAGGGAAGGGGTGGAGGGGTATGTAGGTGGAGGGAAGGGGTGGAGGGGTATGTAGGTGATGGGAAGGAAGGAGGGCAAGTGTAGGTGGAGTGGAAGGTGGAGGTAGGTGAGGGAAGGGTGGAGGGCATAGGTGGAGGGAAGGGTGGGAGGGTGTAGGGGTGGAGGGAAGGGTGGAGGGTATGTAGGTGGAGGGGAAGGGTGGAGGGGTATGTAGGTGGAGGAAGGGTGGAGGGGTATGTAGGTGAGGGAAGGTGGAGGGAAGGGTGGAGGGCATGTAGGTGGAGGAAGGGTGGAGGGCATGAGGGAAGGAGGAGAAGGAGGAGGGCGCGGCTGGTAAATTCCTGTGTGTACCCCGAGCTTACGGTTGTGGGGACCCTGTTTGTCACCAATACCCCTGCCCAGCTTGTGTGTCCCGGGATCCACGAAGACGCTCCCTTGATTAATAGTTCTGGTGTGAGGCGGCGGGCGAGTCGGGCTGGAGTGGCGCCGCGTAACGGCAAGTTCATTCTGTCTGTCTGTCTGTCTGTCTGTGCTCGTCTGTCTGATTATATTACGTTCCTATTGGGTGGGGGGTGGGGGGGGGGCTGTCAGGTCTGCTTACTGTCTTACGCCGAAAATGGTTAGGGAGGAGAAGTTGGTTGGGGTTGGAGGAGGTGCACCAGGGGGGGAGGGGGATAGAGGAGTGTAAAGGTGTGTTGGAGGAGGCACTGGTGGGGGGAGGGATAGAGGAGGTGAAGTGGTGGGGTTGGAGGAGGCACTGTGGGGAGGGGATAGAGGGAGGTAAAGGGTGTGTTGGAGGAGGCACAGGGGAGGAGGAGGGAGTGTAGTTGGTGTAAGGAGGAGGCACTGGTGGGGGAGGGAGGAGGGAGTGAAGGTGTGTTGGAGGAGGCACTGGTAGGGATAGAGGGAGGTAGCTGGTGTTGGAGAGGCACTGTGGGGAGGGGACAGAGGAGGAAGGTGTTGGAGAGTACCTGGTGGGGAGGACAGGAGTGCAGTTGTGTTGGAGGAGGCACTGGTGGGGGAGGGGAGAGGGAGAAGTTGGTGTGTTGGAGGACAGCACTGGTGGGGAGGAGAGGAGGTGAAGGTGTTGGAGGAGGCACTGGTGGGGGAGGGATAGAGGAGAAGCAGGTGGCAGGTTAAGGAGGCACTGGTGGGGAGGTGGGATAGAGGGAGGCACAGTGTTGGAGGAGGCACTGGTGGGGGGGAGGGACAGAGGGACAGAAGGTGTGTTGGAGGAGGCACTGTGGGGAGGGGATAGAGGGAGGTAGCGTTGGTGTGTTGGAGGAGTGTACTGGTGGGGGGGGAGGGGGACAGAGGGAGTGGGGGCTGGTGTGTTGGAGGAGGCACTGGTGGGGAGGGAGAGGGAGGTGAAGTTGGTGTGTTGGAGGAGCACTGTGGGGAGGGGAGGGAGGGAGGTAGCAGTGTTGGAGGAGGCATCGGTGGGGGAGGACAGGAGGGAGTGTAGCTGGGTGTTGGAGGGGAGGCACTGGTGGGGGAGGGGATAGGAGGGAGGTAGTTGGTGTTGGAGGAGGCACTGGTGTAGGGACAGGAGGGAGGTGAAGCTGGTGCAAGCTGGAGGAGGCACTGGTGGGGAGGGGATAGAGGGAGGTAGTTGGTAAGCTGGAGGAGGCACTGTGGGAGGATAGAGGGAGAAGCTGGTGTGTTGAGTGAGGCACTGGTGGGGGGAGATTAGAGGGAGGTAGTTGGTGTGTTGGAGGAGTGCACTGGTGGGGGAGATGGAGAGAAGCAGTGTGTTGGAGGAGGCACTGTGGGGAGGGGATAGAGGGAGGTAGTTGGTGTGTTGGAGGAGGCACTGGTGGGGAGGGGATAGAGGGAGGTAGCTGGTGTTGGGAGGAGGCACTGGTGGGGGAGGGATAGAGGGAGTGTAGTTGGTGTTGGAGGAGGCAATTGGTGGGGGAGGGAGGAGGTAGTTGGTGTGTTGGAGGAGGCACTGGTGGGGGGAGGGGATAGAGGGAGGTAGTTGGGTGTGTTGGAGGAGGCACTGGTGGGGAGGAGCAGAGGACAGGAAGTTGGTGTTGGAGGAGGCACTGGTGGGGGGAGGGATAGAGGAGGTAGTTGGTGTGTTGGAGGAGGCACTGTGGGGGAGGGACAGAGGGAGTGAAGCTGGAAAAGTTGGAGGAGGCACTGGTGGGGAGGGACAGAGGGAGGCAACAGTGTGTTAGAGGAGGCACTGGTGGGGGAGGGAGCAGAGGGAGGTGAAGCAGGTGTTGGAGGAGGCACTGGTGGGGGAGGGATAGGAGGGAGGAAGCTGGTGTGTTGGAGGAGGCACTGGTGGGGGAGGGGATAGAGGGAGGTAGTTGGTGTGTTGGAGGAGGTACCTGGTGGGGAGGGGATAGAGGGAGGAAGTGGTGTGTTGGAGGAGGCACTGGTGGGGGAGGGGATAGAGGGTGGAAGCTGGTGTGTTGGGAGGAGGCACTGGGGGGGGAGGGGAGGAGGGAGCAGTTGGTGTGTTGGAGGAGGCACTGTGGGGGAGGGGATAGGAGGGAGGAAGTTGGTGTGTTGGAGGAGGTACTGGTGGGGGAGGGGATAGAGGGAGGTAGTTGGTGTGTTGGAGGAGGCACTGGTGGGGGGAGGAGAGGGGAGGTAGTTGGTGTGTTGGAGGAGGTGCACTGGTGGGGGGGAGGGATAGGGGGAGGAGGTGAAGGTGTGTTGGAGGAGGCACTGGTGGGGGAGGGGATAGAGGAGGTGCTGGTGTTGGAGGAGGCAACTGTGGGGGAGGGATAGAGGGAGTGTAGTTGGTGTGTTGGAGGAGGCACTGTGGGGAGGGATAGAGGAGGTAGTTGGTGTGTTGGGAGGAGGCACTGGTGGGGGAGGGGATAGAGGGAGGTGGAAGCTGGTGTGTTGGGAGGAGGCACTGGTGGGGGGAGGGATAGAGGAGGTAAAGGGCAGGCAAGGAGGAGGCACTGGTGGGGGGAGGGATGGAGAGGGAGGTAGTTGGTGTGTTGGAGGAGGCACTGGTGGGGAGGGATAGAGGAGGTGAAGCGTTGTGTGTTGGAGGAGGTACTGTGGGGAGGGAGCAGAGGGAGGTAGTTGTGCTGGAGGAGGCACTGGTGGGGAGGGATAGAGAGGGCTGAAAGGGAGGAGGCACTGGTGGGGGAGGGGAGAGGAGAAGTGGTGTGTTGAGGAGGCACTGGTGGGGGGAGGGGATAGAGGGAGTAGAAGCTGGTGTGTTGGAGGAGGCACTGGTGGGGGGGAGGGATAGAGGGGAGGTAGTTGGTGTTGGAGGAGGCACTGGTGGGGGAGGGACAGAGGAGGTAGCTGTGTGTGTTGGAGGAGGCACTGTGGGGAGGGGATAGAGGGAGGTAGTTGGTGTTGGAGGAGGCACTGTGGGGGAGGGACAGGGAGGGGAAGGGTGTGTTGGAGGAGGCACTGTGGGGGAGGGGAGGAGGGAGGAAGGTGTGTTGGAGGAGGCACTGGTGGGGGAGGGGATAGAGGGAGGTGAAGGTGTGTTGGAGGAGCACTGGTGGGGGGAGGGGATAGAGGAGGTAGTTGTGCTGGAGGAGGCACTGGTGGGGAGGGGCAGAGGGGGAGGTAGCTGGTGTTGGGAGGAGGCACTGGTGGGGGAGGGGATAGGGAGGTAGCTGTGTGTTGAGGAGGTACCGGTGGGGGAGGATAGAGGAGGTAGCTGGTGTGTTAGGGAGAGGGTGGGAGGGAGGTAGCTGGTGTGTGTTGGGAGGGAGGAAGCGGTGTGTTGGAGGAGGCACTGGTGGGGAGGATAGAGGGAGGTAGTTGTGTGTTGGAGGAGGCACTAGTGGGGAGGGAGAGGGAGGTAGCTGGGTGTGTTGGAGGAGTGCACTGGTGGGGGAGGGTGGTTGTTTGGCGTGTTGGGGAGTGGAGAGAGCTAATTTGGTGGGGCAAGTGGAGGAGGAGGTGGGGGAAATTTTTGTATTTGGGAGGAGATGGTTTGGCGAAGGAGTGAAGGGAAGGAGGGCGTCAACCACCGAGGAATGGACAGTGCATTTACGGACGGAAGGAGGGAAGGGTGGGAAGGCGTCAGCCACTGAGGGAGGGAGGGATGGGTGTTGCGGGGTGCTGACAACCAAGCTTGATAATAGTGACAATTTTTGTTGTCGCGTTGCTAAGGGGGTCCAACCCTACCCCTGCAACACTGCTTACTGCTGCAACACACCTCCCCCTGCAAAAAAATTCCTTTTACAACACACCTCCCCCTGCAACACACCTCCACCTACAACACACCTCCCCCTACAACACACCCCCACAACACACCCCTGCCAACACACCCTTGCAACACACTCCCCACACACACCTCCCCACAACACACCTCCCCACAACACACCTCCCCACAACACACCTCCCCACAACACACCTCCCCACAACACACCCCTCACAACACACCTCCCCTACAACACACCCACTCTACAACACACCCCCCACAACACACCTCCCTACACACACCTCCCCCACAACACACCTCCCCCACAACACACACCACCTACAACACACTCTCTCTCTACAACACACCTCCCCTACAACACACCCCTGCCAACACATCTCCCCCTACAACATACCCCCCACAACACACACCTCCCTACAACACACCTCCCCACAACACCTCCCCTACAACACACACCTCCCTCACAACACACCCCCCACAACACACCTCCCCACAACACATCTCCCTCACAACATACCTCCCCCCACAACACACCTCCCCACAACACACCTCCCCTACAACACCTCTCACAACACACCTCCCTACAACACACACCTCCCCTACAACACACCCCCTACAACACACCTCCCCTACAACACACCTCCCTACAGCACACTTCTCACAACAATTCCCCCACAACACACCTCCCCCACAACACACCTCCCCACAACACACCTCCCCACAACACACCTCCACTCTCACAACACACCTCTCTCACAACACACTCTCCCCTACAACACACCTCCCCCACAACACACCTCTCACAACACACCACCCACAACACACCTCCCCCACAACACACCCCCTACAACACACCCCTACAACACATCTCCCCTGCTACTCTACACACACTTACAACACACACTCTCCCTACAACATACCTCTTTACAACATACCTCTCTTACAACACACCACTTGCAAGACAGACACTCCTTGCACCACTGTACTTTGCAACACGCCTCACTTCCTAGATCACAGTTATACAGTATGGAGTGAGTTAGTAGCCACCATTCTTCTTCTTCTTCTTATTATTATTATTATTATTATTATTATTATTATTATTATTATTGTTATTATTTTCTTCTTATTTTTTTTCTTCTTATTCTTCTTGATTTTCCTTTATTCTCCTTCTATTCTTCGTTTTTTGCTTCTTTCTCTTACAACATTTCTCACTATTTTTTTTTCCTTATTCCTTCTCATTATCTCTCTTCGTGATGTTTACCCATAGAACTTGTTATGTTTTCTCTGTTTATCAAGTTTGTTTTGACTATTATTATTTATCCAAGTTATCGCGTTTATAATTTCCCCGGAAGGACGGACTCATACAGACAGACAGACGTAAACAATAAAGTGTGTGTGTGTGTGTGTGTGTGTTCAGTCATGTAAGGTTTAACACGGTGTTCTTCCCTCGCCCTCACAGGTCTACGGCCGCCGGTATACCCGTTTGCAGCCTCGGGACAGTATCCATACCCGCTCAGTGCTGACTTTACTGCTCAGATGGCGTCCGCTTGGTGAGTGGCTGCTGCCTCTTGTGTTAGTTGTATATCACCATCACCATTCCTCCCTACCCTCTCCCTCATTGTCTCCCTCTTCCTCCTCCTCCCTCAATACCTCCCTCCCTCCCTCAGTACCTCCAACACCCCCAATTCCCCACTACCTCCACCACCCCTTCCTCATTCTCTACCCCCTTCTCCTCCTCAACACTGCCCCACTCCCTCAGCACCTCCAACATCCCCTCCTCACTACCTCCGTCTCCAACACCCCTCCCCACTACCTCCTACCCTTACTACCTCCTACCCCTCTGCTCCTCCACCTCCTCTACCCCAACATCTTCCTTGACCCCTCCACCTACCACCTCCTTCCTTTTGTCCTGCACTAACCCTCCTCTCTCCCTCCCCTCCTCTCCCCTCACAGTAGCCCTCTCATAGTCTCAGCATTAAGCATCTCCTTGTCAGAAGCATTATGTAATTTTATTTTTACATTTATTATTTTAAAGAATGACAGTAGTTAGCATTACATCACCTACCTCAACATCACCCAATTGCTTCAAGACAGTCTGGGTGGAAAATTCTCCCCACACACACACGCACGCACAACATCCTCCCTCATAAAGCTGTATGTATCCTATCAGTCAAGTCAGAGAAGACATTGAGTTTATTTTATGTTACTAAATATATAACTAATAGTGGTACAGTCTAATGGCTTAATGGCTCAATTTATTGGTTTTAGTAGTATTAAACCTTTAAATACGTAAGTTCAATTGTGTGCCAGGCAGTTAGTTAAAGAGAGAGAGAGAGAGAGAGAGAGAGAGAGAGAGAGAGAGAGAGAGAGAGAGGATGTTATTTTGTTGAATGTGGTTGAGTTGACCCCCCTCCTCCCACCCCCTCCACCAGCCATGTTAGTGTCTTAGATATGTCTTTCAGCCATAGATTGAGATAAGACTTTTTACCGTATTATTAACTACGACACACCAGGCTATCGTAAAACACCTCAGGCTATCGTTAGACACCTCAGGCTATCGTTAGACACCTCAGGTTATCGTAAAACACCTCAGGCTATCGTTAGACACCTCAGGTTATCGTAAAACACCTCAGACTATCGCTAAACACCTCAGACTATCGTAAAACACCTCAGACTATCGTAAGACACCTCAGGCTATCGTCATAACACCTAAAACGTGACAACAACAGTGACGTTATACACATAGAAGATGGGATAGACTGTTTGAGGTGACTATCCTGGTCCACTATCCCGCCTGTGTCCCCCCCCCCCTCCCTCGCAGCATGATGGGGGGAAGCACGTAGTTTTAGGTGTGGGTAGTTATCTAGCATGTTGTTGTTGTTGTATTATGTAGTTAGTGCTGGTGGATATTTCTACCTCCCTTCCTTCCTTCCTTCCTTCCTTCCTTCCTTCCTTCCTTCCTTCCTTCCTTCCTTCCTTCCTTCCTTCCTCCCTTCCTCCCTTCCTCCCTCCGTTGTCACCCATCCACACTCATACCCAGCTCCACTTCCCGCCCACTCCACCCTCACCACTCATCCAACCACCTCTCGCCCACTCCACCCTCACCACCCATCCACCTCCACCACCCATCCACACTCATATCTACTTCCACTACCCGCTCACACTACTCATCCACCCACTACACGCCCATACCCTCACCCACCCACTACACGCCCATACCCCTCACCCACCCACTACACGCCCATACCCTCACCCACCCACTACACGCCCATACCTCACCCACCCACTCATACCCACTACACGCCCATACCCTCACCCACCCACTACACGCCCATACCCTCACCCACCCACTACACGCCCATACCCTCACCCACCCACACGCCCATACCCTCACCCACCACTATACGCCTACCTCACCCACCACTACCGCCCATACCCTCACCCACCCACCCACCACACTATACCCTCACCCACCCACTACACGCCCATACCCTCACCCACCCACCACACGCCCATACCCTCACCCACCCACTACACGCCCATACCCTCTACCACCCACCCACCACACGCCCATACCCTCACCCCACCCACTACACGCCCTACCCTCACCCACCCACTACACGCCCATACCCTCACCCACCCACCCACTACACTCCCATACCCCACCACCCACCACACGCCCATACCTCACCCACCCACCCACTACACGCCCATACCCTCACCCACCCACTACACGCCCATACCCTCACCCACCCACTACACGCCCATACCCTCACCCACCCACTACACGCCCATACCCTATGAAGAACATTTAAAGTCTCAAAATATCAAGATGAAAAACAAACGAATATAAATATGTATTATTATGCTAATTTAAATATTGATTATTTTGTTTATTTGTCGACGCAATGTCAAAGTAATGCGTGTACCTGTACCACTTTTTGTACCTGTACTTGTTCGTGTACCTGTACTTGTTCGTGTGCCTGTACTTGTTCGTGGACTTGTGTCTGTATACCGCCCCTTATATCTCTACCTGCACCTGTACTTGTAATTGTATGTTCCTGTATTTATACCTTCATTTTACCTGTATCCCGTAGTCAGACATTTTATAGTGAGCAAAATACAGTTTGTAAATTTAATCTAATACTACAGTCATACACTAGTTAATACAGAATACAGTAATTTTGAAGAACTGTTTGGTAGATCTCTCTCTCTCATAATTTTTATATAAAACCAAAATCTTTCATTCACTCACTAACGCTTCCCACCCGACGTGTTTGCTGATTAACTTATTTTACTACGGAATCATTAACTGACTTTTTAAAAATATTTAGTGCGTATTAAATAAAAAAAAATCACGGTGGTAACTGAAAAAAAATCTTGATTTCTTTACCGAAGGATTCTTGTATATGTGAAAATTGTTGACGCTAGTTGTTGAAAAAATCCGTGTTTTAAAATTAATGTCATCTGACGAAAGATACATTACCTGTAAAAAATTAAAATATAATTTAAATTTGGTGAAACATTAATTATTAAAACAAAAATAGGAAGCCTTTTTTTTTTTATTCGTTTCACTTTATATAATTTATTTCATTAATTATTTACTTATTATGATTTTGAATTTGATCATAGTAGTGCAAGGGGTAGGGGTAGGAGGAGGGGTAGGGGTAGGGGTAGGAGGAGGAGGAGGAGGAGGAGGAGGAGGAGGAGGGGGACATTGTGCCTAGTTCTCCTCATCGTCTCATACTCGTCTCACTTGCCTCATGTGCCTCACTTCACTTTCAACATCTTGCTTCATGCGCCTAACTTCACCACTCTCTCTCTCTCAGCGTACGAACACACCTCTTACGTTGCCCAGCTAAAACAACAACACTATATACAAGAACATTCATTAATAGTTTACACGCTCAGATGATCATAGGGGGATTTAGTTTTGAAGTTACTTTTAGTGTAGTATTACGTCATTAGTTACGAGTTACGTCCATCGTACGAACGGGTTACGAATCTGACCTCTGTGGTGTTTACGATACGATTTTCACGAGCCATGGTGTGTATTATGAGGTGTGTTGGGTGTACAGAAGCTGTGTTGTGGGGGGAGGAGGTATGGACATGGGTTGATGGGTGTAGGTATAGGTACTAGATGGGTGTACCCCCCCCCCACCCCCTTCACCACCCCAAAGCCCTCCCCCCTCTCTTCTCCCCAGTCACCACCATCACTCCCCTCCCTTCTCCCCCTATTTATGACTTGTCGTTGTTGTTGGTGTTGTAGTAGTGAGTTTGTTGATGTGGTTTGTGTGTTTGTTTTATTTGCAGGCCCACTGCCCGCATGTACCCGCTTACCTCCTCCTCACCGTTCAGCGCCACCTACCCCTCCTCACCACTCTCCCTCTCTACTGCCACCCTGCCCAGGTTAGTGCACCCTTACACACACACACACACACTCTGATTATGTTTATACAATTATTTATTTCAGAAATACACAACCATAAGTGAATCATCCAACTCACTTTACATACATCTGTTATTTTGCATTTTTTTTTTTATTCCGTGCCTATTATTAAGTTTATTTTGCCTGAAGCTCCTTTATTGCTTTTGACATCCATAAAAAAGTAGATAGATGTTTGACTTGAAAATTAGAATGATGGAACTACTGTCAAAATACATATAAGCATTTCTGGGCAATTTACTATGAAAATAACCAATCATCCCTCGCTCAGACATTTGATATTACTAGACGGTTATATTCGCCTGGACAAAACACACACACACACAAAAATTATAATGAAAATCGCTGATATTTGCCAATGGTAAAGCAAAAAATATATATATTTAAAATCGCGGGTAATTGTTGATATAGCGAGAACGCGAGTGAGTGAATCCGGATGTGTCGCTTAACTCCCTCCCTCCCTCTGGCTGTCCTGTGTTGACTATCTCTATCTATTACCATTAGTTACACCGTTTATTACCCATTTAAGAGCCATCCATTAATCCACATTCACGCATATATGGTTCATTTTCAGTTATCCATTAGACAAATTTATTCATTAGTCTCTGCTCAACAAGTATGGGTGTCTTTCAGCAATCCTGTATAGTAGATTAAGACTTATCCAGTAATCTGTAAATCTGTTTTAGACTTACCCATTAATTAATTTATAATATGTTTTAGTCTCACTCCCTATTTGTTACCGATTACTTAGGTAGGGTGGGTGGGTCGTGTATTACCGCCCACAGAACACCACTCAATAGCCAATTCACTCCGTCTACATACAAAACATTCATACACATTGTCATAATTCTCTATTATTATTATTATTATTTAGAGTAGGTTTGAAAGATTAATTAGCCTATTTGTTTTTAATTTGATTGAATTATTAAGTTCTTATTTTCACCGTTAATTAGATTAGATAGAGTGGATGTATTTAATTATTTTGGAGTTATCAAGAATTATTTGTTTTAACGCTCGGTATAATAATTAATCTATTTGTATTATTATTATAGTTAATTGGATTACTACTGTTTTATTGTGTTTGTTAAAGGTTCATCAGGTTAATAGTGTTTTATTAACGTTTTATGATGGTTTTAGATCAGTTGTGTTTTATTAATATTAGATAAATGTTTGTTGTTTTAACAAGTGGTTTGATTTTGTTTAAAGCAATGTTTTAATTTGTATTTTATTTCTTATCCGGTTATTTTTTGGGGGGTTATTTAGGATCACCGGAAGATTAGGCACCCCAGCTTATTTTATCTTGAGATTAAAAACCCAAACGCTACCTGGGGTTAGGGTTAGATTAGCGTGAAGTGGTTAACCTTATAATGAAGAAAGCTATGGGGTTAGGTTATGGGGGCTAATATTTACGTGAATCATTAATTTTCATTTGAGTACTTTAATGAAATGTTTAGATTGACAAGCACCATCCACAAGACCTTCACTTCCTACAAGAGACAAGCCACGAGAACACCATTTATTTCCCTCTTAACTGTGACTATTGTTTATGTTTTACAGGTTCTCGCCTAGTAGCTTGATGCACCCACACCCAGGCCTCACCCCACCTCTCACACACCCGCTGGTCGCCTCCCCCAAAACAGAGATGCCCAACACTTCCCACGACAACCACAGGTATGTATTGTTTTCACAGGTTCAGGTCAGTTGCCCATCACAGGTTTGGGTCAGTGCACCACTTGAGATCAGGTCACGTCAGATACACCATAAGTTAGGTCATTATCCACTACAGAATTCTGAGTCAAACTACAAAATCCTGGGTGTATGACAGTATACCTGTGTGACAACGCAAGTTAATCACACCTGACCCAAACAAAACCTGACACACACACACACACACACACACACAGACACACCCACACACACACACACACCCACACACACCCACACACACACACACACACACACCATCTTGTTGTGTCCAGATGAGAAAATAAATGACAAACAAGTTATATAATTATCTTCATTATTAAAATTATACGAATAACTTTTTCTTGGCTAATTTTATTCCTTAGTAATTTAACCCCAAACAACAGTCTTTAATTATGTACAATATAACTACACCACTTACCACCCTCTCATTTGATGGTAATTACTGAATTCGCTCATTAAGGAACCATAGAAACTCACCTTGAGGGGAGACGTACAGGTTAATTAAGATTTTCCGACCACCAAAATTAAAATGCCCAAGAGGAGATAAATGTGTGATGACAATTTGAGTTCTGTGGCGGAGATGTGAGGGGAGGACGATCTCGATCTCTCTCTCTCTCTCTCAACCAAACCTAACCTCACTTGACTTAACTAAACTAAATATCGAGTTATGTGATGAAAAATTCCCACAAAATTAAACTTACGTAACGAAATTAGCGTCGAAAGTTACCAACATATTTATAAGACAGAAAGGGGAGGTAGAGAATGAAATAAGTAAAAGAAGTGGAAAGGGGTTAAGATAACAAGTAGAAATTATATAAACATACTTCCTCATGTCCTCAACTTGCGTGTCTTGTGTAAATGAAGCGATACTGGGAGGTGGGAATGGGAGAAATATTTTTCCTACTGCACAAAAGTGATCACTACCACCACCGCCCGCGAGGAAGAGGCAAGTTTGGCTTTCTAATTATTCACATATCACTAACTCTGCCACGCCTGATACATCATTATTCTCTTTTTTCTTTTTCGGTCCAACTTTTAGGTTCTGCACAATTATTGAACGTTGTTTTGGCCACGGCATGAGAGAAAACTTGGTATGTAAGGTAATCATAGAAAACGTGTATTTTTTTTCAACGCATATTTTGTAGGGAGGACTGAGACTAAAGTGCAGGGAAAACGTTTATGCAATACGGGTGATACTTAATAGTTGTGTAACTTTTATGTCTGTTTTGGATTATACGAATGCGAATTAATTTTAGCCATAAGAATTTGTTACATTACTAACCGACAGTGAAAATTGAAAAATACGCATGGCGTAATAATGGTTTAAAATAGTCATTACATTTATTTTATTATTTATTAATGATATGGTAAGTAAAATAACAACTTACTGTATATCCCTTACTTATATGAATAACATGACATAACGAAGAGATAGATTGCATATGGTAAGAGCCTGTATCTATTATCATGTTACAATAAATAAACAGTAAACTTAATAAATCTTAGGATGCGAAACGATAAAGATGCCATGAATATTGAAACGGCCTCAAGAAGGTTGTACGTAACTAGACTTGTTGACTAGTTGTGGAGTAATGTACGTACACATCTTCCAAAACATAGCAGCTCTCAGGGTGTCAAAGAGAATAAAGAATATGTCAGCTAGGCGTGAATATCCTAGCTCCTTGTACTTTCGGGTTAGGCTGTCGGTGTACGGAGAACACCCACCCACACGACACAATCAACTGAGCAGCAACGCATTAACAAAATTAAAGATGTCGTCTGAATGGGATATGTTTAGAAAGTCAAGTGATATTGGAAATGCGTTGAGGACAGTATTCTCGTTGTGGTTTGTCTTGTGCTCACGGTCAAGTGCACTACTGGGTGTTGTTTAAGGGCTGTATTGACCACCCAGTATAGATTGTACGATGCAGTACTTGTATATAAAGGAGCGAAGAAACGTTCGTTCGTGAGCAAGATTGACGAGTCTCTCTCTCCAGCCTGTGATGACACGTGACGCGAGCGGGGTTGATTAAGTTCTATGGCATTTGTTTAACATGTACATAAGATGTGTGCAACTTGCCCTGATTTTGAAGTGAGGGTGATCGCTTAACCAGATCTTACGGGCGGATGACTCCACTGTTTATTGAGAGTCAATATATCCGTATCCCGGGGCCCGCGCCACTTGGATTACCGGGGTAACCCTTTGGCGGGGACGAAGCCCAGCCTGTCTCTCGCTCTGTCAGCTCTTTTGTCAGCCTGTCTCTTTTGCCTGTCGTTCTTTCTACCAGGTATCTAGTCAGCCTCCCACTACAAGAGGGATAGGGTTGTAATGACAGAAGAATTCACGTTTAATTGATATCACCCATAGAGGCACGCTCATAACACGTCCTCTCCTCCCCCTGCCACTGCCACACACAACCTTCCATCTACCAACCTCTCATCTGCCACGCTCCATCACTTAACCCGCACACCACATACACGAATATAAAGAAATGAGAACAGGTAGACCAAGCCTCATGCCGTAAGAATTAGAGATATATAAAAGAGAATAGAAATATACAGTATGGCTGTCCATATTATTCATAGAAAATGGAGTGGACGGAAGAAAAACTTGAGGGTAGACTGAAGAAAATCCTTAAGTGTTTTGTCTGGGCCGAAGTGAATAGGAAAAAAGGAAGGGGGAGACGAGAGAGATATTAATAATCAGTAGACAGGGAGGTGAGGAGGGAGTGGGGGGGATTCTGGAAGAGGGGAGTGTCGTAATTAAGGAAGAGTTTTACTTTTTCATTTAGTGTGTTTGCACAACCTCTGCCTGCTGCCTCGTAGCGCCCGTGGGCGGGTGGTAGGGTGGTGGGGGGGTGGTTGATCGTCGAGGTGGTGGTTGGGATGTTGGTGGTGGTAGTGGTGGTTGGTAGTAGGGATGGTAGGGAATGGGTTTGTGATGGATGGTAATTCAATGCTGTGTAGTGGTAGGGATGGAATGGTGGTCGTTGAGGAAATGGCGTTAGTAGTGTTCGTGGTCTTGATGATGGAGTTAGTGGTCTTGGTGGAGTTAGTGATCTTGATGATGGAGTTAGTGGTCTTGGTGGAGTTAGTGGTCTTGGTGGAGTTAGTGGTCTTGATGATGGAGTTAGTGGTCTTGGTGGAGTTAGTGGTCTTGGTGGAGTTAGTGGTCTTGATGGAGTTAGTGGTCTTGGTGGAGTTAGTGGTAGTGGAGATATGTTTAGGGTGTTCTCTCTCATTGTAAGTATATGTAATGCACCTCTGTAACTCAGCCACCTCTCTCTCTCTCTCCAACAGACACCACGGGCTGGACCAGAAGCCGTCACTTCAGTCAGGAGATAAGACCCAGATGATTGAAACCAAGAACGGGGGTAAGAACACAATTTTGTCTCCCTACGTGTTTTTGCTCGTATTTTTTACACTCGTTTCCTTTTAACATTTGTGTGTTTAAGCAAGGACTCGAGTGGTACTTGACCGAGGCCCCAATAATATTTGTTAACACCGAGGATGGTTTTACCCGCGATCTCCATCGGGGATGGTAGGAGTCTGGTAGATGGTGTTACCTCAGGGAAGTCATCTGGTATACATATACTGTATAAGAATTCATCGGCTCATCAGAGTCCCACCAGCCGGGCGAATTAGTCACTGGTTGTATGTGTGTGTGTAGTATAGATATATTTAGCATAAGTGATGGAAGATGGTGATGAAAGAAGGCTGGAAGTTAGTGTTATTAACCAGGCTGGTGGTTAGGTTAGGTTAACCAAGCTGGTGGTTAGTGTTATTAACCAGGCTGGTGGTTAGTGTTATTAACCAGGCTGGTGGTTTTACAGACAAGAAGCCACATATCAAGAAGCCTCTGAACGCTTTCATGTTGTACATGAAGGAGATGAGAGCCAAGGTGGTAGCAGAGTGCACGCTCAAGGAGAGCGCCGCCATCAACCAAATACTCGGACGAAAGGTTTGTCTGCATGTCTTATTTCTTTACTTTATTATTCCTTACATTTGTTTTTATATTGGAATAGTTGTTTTATATAGTGTATTTAATGTGGATCATTACTCTCCTAATGGTAGTAGTGGTTATATAAGCTGCTGGTCTAGCAGCCAGTAGGGCTGCCTGTGGCAACTGCGGCCACACCCACATTTTCACTCTACTAGACTCAGGTCTAGGTGAAAATATTAGCCTGGCCTCCTACACCGGAGGAGTGGGTAGTGGTACGTGAAGTAAGAGGGTTTTCACTGGCAAGTGTAACCGTTGCTCACTGTATACATTGGCTTTAGTGGCATGCGCTCACCAAAGAGGAGCAGTCCAAGTATTACGAAATGGCGCGGCGGGAGAGACAACTACATATGCAGATGTACCCAGGATGGAACGCGCGTGATAACTATGGCATGATGAAAAAGAAGAAGAGAAAGAAAGAGAAGACTGGTGATGGAGGTAAAAGAAAATGATTGTTGTTGTGTCGCGTCAGGGCTGGGCCGAGACGTGTGTGTATGTCGGGGGACAACTGTGACAACACCAACAAACATGTGCCGCCTGACGCCTCGCTGACACTCACCTCTTGCTTAGCACCATGGAAGATGTGAGTTGGACTGAGGCTATGAGGAGGAGACAAGTTGCTGGTGTTGAGTTTTGAGTTGTCCCGAAGACAGAAGCCGACCTTGAGTAGCCCAGCCCTGACGCTAAGGGTTGTCGACCACTAATCTTCATTTAACTTTCCCTGCAGTGGCATGCGCTAAGCCGCGAAGAACAGGCCAAGTACTATGAAATGGCGCGCAAAGAGCGCCAGCTTCACATGCAGATGTACCCAGGGTGGTCCTCACGCCAAAATTACTCGCAGGGGAAAAAGAAGAAGCGTAACCGTGACAAAACCCAAGATGGAGGTAGCTAACTGCCGCACTCAAAAGCCTTTCCTGTTAAGCAACTCAGATCCAATTACGGTCGGGTGCGAGGTGTGTTGGGGGGGCCGGGGCCCGTCCCTGGTGGTGCTGCTCCTCCTCCTGGCTAAGCCCCGGCCAGGAGGTGGTACAGGATGACGCACCCCCTCCCCAACCCATCCGCTCCACCGCCTAATAAGGTTCCAAATTTACTTATTAGCTTCACTCTTAACTTATTCATTATTGTCAACTTTTACTTGAATGTTATTATATGTTTGCTTTTGTCTTTTTGCTGCCTGTTTGCATATACATTCATATTTCTCTTTTCTTAATAAATTGACGTTGCTTAATTGGATTGTTGCCGAATGTTTCTGCTATTTTGATTATTACAATTACCCATTATATTTTTCCATATCATATAACTAGGCTGAATGTTTACTACTTGCTGACATTTAGTCATCTCTCAGTCACGAGCGAACGCCTCGTGGATCTCCACTGTTATTTTCAGTAGCATCTTTGAGCAGGCAGGTTGATGCCATCATTTGGTTTTGTCACTGTCATATTGCTTCACTGCATTGCCACTGGGAGAGTCAGATGAAGATGTTATGAAAATAACACTGCAGATGAACATGACAATAAAAGTCAGAATCTGCTTTGTCTGAATCATATTGCTCTCAATGCATGAATCTTTATTGTTAAGATTGATAAACAATTGTGCCTATTAAGCATGTTTTCAGTTGTTATTGTCTGTGGATATAGATAACGTCAGTATAGTGAGTTGACAGGCGGGTTAGTGAGTAATGTCTAATTGTGATCCTCGTCCTCAGCCAACATGAAGAAGTGTCGCGCGAGGTACGGGCTGGAGCAGCAGAGTCAGTGGTGTAAACCGTGCAGGTAAGACCCTCTAACCTCACACCTGCCTCCTGCTCTTCCTCACACATCTGCCTCCTGCCCTTCCTCACACACCTGCCTCCTGCCCTTCCTCACACACCTGCCTCCTGCCCTTCCTCACACACCTGCCTCCTGCCCTCCTCACACACCTGCCTCCTTCCTCACACACCTGCCTCCTGCCCTTCCTCACACACCTGCCTCCTGCCCATCCCTCACACACCTGCCCTTCCCCACACCTGCCTCCTGCTCCCCTCACACACCTGCCCCCATGCCTCCCTCACACACCTGCCTCCTGCCCATCCCTCACACACCCCTCCTTCCTCACACCTGCCTCCCGCCCCTTCCTCACACACCTGCCTCCTGCCTTCCTCACACACCTGCCTCCCTGCCCTTCCTCACACACCTGCCTCCTGCCCTTCCTTACACATTTGCCTCCCCATTCATACACTGCCTTCCCTCTCTCACCCACCCACTCATCCTCTCTCACTGTCTTCCTCTCTCTCACTCCACCCACCATAC
This sequence comes from Homarus americanus, assembly GCF_018991925.1. Classification (NCBI taxonomy): domain Eukaryota; kingdom Metazoa; phylum Arthropoda; class Malacostraca; order Decapoda; family Nephropidae; genus Homarus; species Homarus americanus. The sequence goes on along the minus strand of NW_024712526.1, from coordinate 6,529,213 downwards.
ACTGTCTTCCTCTCTCACTCCACCCACTCATACACTGCCTCTCTCTCACTTCACTCCACTCTCATCCTCTCTCACTTCACCCACTCATACACTGTCTTCCTCTCTCACTCCTCCCACTCATACACTGTCTTCCTCTCTCACTCCTCCCACTCATACACCATCTCCCTCTCAATCCACCTGTTCATACACTACTCCATAAATTGTTCCCATAATGTCTCTCAGCTCATAATCTGTCTCTCAGTTCATAATATGTCTCTCGGCTCGTAATCTGTCTCTCAGCTCATAATCTGTCTCAGCTCATAATGTCTCATCATAATCTGTCTCTTGCTCATAATTTGTCTCTCAGCTCATAATCTGTCTCTCGGCTCATAATCTGTCTCAGCTCATAATCTGTCTGTCAACTCATAATCTGTCTATCAGCTCATAATCTGTCTCTCAGCTCATAATCTGTCTCTCAGCTCATAATTTCTCATCATAATCTATCTCTCTTGCTCATAATCTGTCTCTCAGCTCATAATCTGTCTCTTGGCTCATAATCTGTCTCAGCTCATAATGTCTCATCATAATCTGTCTATCAGCTCATAATCTGTCTCTCAGCTCATAATTTCTCATCATAATCTATCTCTCTTGCTCATAATCTGTCTCTCAGCTCATAATCTGTCTCAGCTCATAATGTCTCATCATAATCTGTCTCTCTTGCTCATAATCTGTCTCTCATTTCATAATCTGTTTTTCTACTCAATCCTGCTCTCAGCTCATAATCTGTCTCTTAGCTCATAATCTGTCTCTCAACCTAATCTGTCTCTCGGTTCATAATCTGTCTCTCAGCTCATAATCTGTCTCTTAACTCATAATCTGTCTCTCGGCTCATAATCTGTCTCTCAGCTCTTAATGTCTCATCATAATCTGTCTCTCTAACTCATAATCTGTCTCTCAGTTCATAAACTGTCTCTCAACTCATAATCTGTCTCTCAGCTCATAATCTGTTTCTCAACTCATCTCTCTCAACTCATAATCGGTCTCTCAGCTCATAATCTGTCTCTCGGTTCATAATCTGTCTCTCAGCTCATAATCTGTCTCTTAACTCATAATCTGTCTCTCGGCTCATAATCTGTCTCTCAGCTCTTAATGTCTCATCATAATCTGTCTCTCTAACTCATAATCTGTCTCTCAGTTCATAAACTGTCTCTTAGCTCATAATCTGTCTCTCGGCTCATAATCTATCTCTCAGCTCTTAATGTCTCATCATAATCTGTCTCTCTTGCTCCTAATCTGTCTCTCAGTTCATAATCTGTCTCTCAGCTCATAATATGTCTCTCAACTCATGTGTCTCATCGCATAATCTGTTTCTCAACTCATAATCTTTCAGCTCATAATCTGTCTCTTAGCTCATAATCTGTCTCTCAACTCATAATCTGTCTCTCAGCTCATAATCTGTTTCTCAACTCATCTCTCTCAACTCATAATCTGTCTCTCAACTCATAATCTGTCTCTCAGCTCATAATCTGTTTCTTAACTCATTCTCTGTCTCTCAGCTCATAATGTCTCATCATAATCTCTCTTGCTCATAATCTGTCTCTCAGTTCATAATCTGTCTCTCAGCTCATAATCTGTCTCTCAGCTCATAATCTGTTTCTCAACTCTTAATCTGTCTCTCAGCTCATAATCTGTTTCTCAGCTCATAATCTGTTTCTCAACTCATAATCTGTCTCTCAGCTCATAAGCTGTTTCTCAACTCATAATGTCTCTCAGCTCATAATCTGTTTCTCAACTCATAATCTGTCTCAGCTCATAATCTGTCTCGCAGCTCATAATCTGTTTCTCAACTCATAATCTGTCTCTTGGCTCATAATCTGTCTCTCAACTCTTAATCTGTCTCTCAGCTCTTAATGTCTCTCAGCTCATAATCTGTTTCTCAGCTCATAATCTGTCTCTCAGCTCAAAATGTGTCGAACATGTTCATAATTATAATCTGTCTCTCAGCTCATAATCTGTCTCCCAGTTCATATACTGTCTCTCACCTCATAATCTGTCTCTCATCATAATATGTCTCTCAGCTCATAATCTGTCTCCCAGTTCATATACTGTCTCTCACCTCATAATCTGTCTCTCATCATAATATGTATCTCAGCTCATAATCTGTCTCTCAGGTAACTTTCTATGTTCTCTCGCCACCCAATAACCTCAACCCTCCAAGCTTCAGTAAACAGTACAGCACTTACCAATATGATAGGTCTTCACGGTATATCACACAATTCCCTATCTTTTTCCTTCTCCTCCTGTTTCTTCTTCATTTGTCTATGATATCATTTCCTTTCTTTGGTACATTTTGAGTATTCATCTTTCCTCTTCAAATTTTTCCATTTCCTACCCATTTCTTTGATTTTTTTTAATAAAGTTTCCTTGTAATTTTTCTTTTTCTGTCAGCCTATCATGTCATGTCTTTCCTTCAGTCCTCTTCTCTATCACATCTTTTATTTCATTATTTATTCTGTGTAAGTCCTGTTTTATTGTACCTTCCTGTGTTCTTAATATCTTTCCTTCTGTTCTCTTTTATCCATTAATTTTTATTGGCATCAAAGGTATCTTGACAACATATATTTAGTAAACTACAGTTTTCGACAGAGTTAAAAATGTGATAATCTTTGGCAATATAAATGCAATACTGTACTGTGTTTAATAATGTCTGTGCTATGAATAATAAGTAAATTCATCAGTGACTTAATATGATTCTCCCTTTTGCAGAAGTATTTACACACACACACGTCTTTATTTCCATCCCAAGCCCTCCTCTACCTACTTTTTTCTTCTTAAACCATCTTCGTCTTTTTTGTGTCACCTGTCTCTCTTCTCTCATCTTTCCTCACTATTCTCCCCCCCCCTCTCCACCTTTCTATTTCCTTTTGACCCTTACCATCCCATCTTTTAATTCTTGTTTCACTTCCTCCCATCTCTCCAATTTTTCTCTCCTCTTTCTCATTTCCTCTCACTCCCACCCACCCCCTCTTGTCATTCCAACTCCTTCCCTCCCCTTACATTTCTGTGCTTCCCTCCTTCCCACCTTTTCTCATCTTTTTCCACTCATTCCTTCAGTTTGGTTCCTTTATGTCCAACTTCCATTCTTTTGTCTCTTCATATTTATTCCTCTTCTTGTAGATGTTGTCTTGTTCTTCACAGACACAGCTAATTACAAATTCACAATACAGTACAGTATCTATATTTCTTATGCAGGAATATGTGAGCCATTTCCTGTACTTCTGGAGGTTTAGTTTTAATTACTTTAAGTCCAATTGACGAGATATTTGACATACCTTCATGCCAAGATACCCTTTAATCATTTCTTTTGTACTTTACCTTTTCAGTACTGTACTTGCACAAGATGTTTTCCAATTTGTTTCTTCTGTTTCATCATTTATAAGATCTTTATCCTTTCCTTTCTATGTGTAAGACAACATCATAATTTACATTCCCTTCCCAGGTCCATCACCAGCCTTGTCTGTTTTACTTGATAACCCTTGTCATGGGCATTTTAGTATATTTATACCATGTTGTGCTTTCTGTCATGCTTACTAACATCTGTACTGAAAATCAGCGTGTTATTGAAAATAAGTTAATATAGAGTCTGTTGTGGAGATGATGCCCTGAGCTCCACTGTTTTCCTTAGTATAACACTTAGAAAAATCAGCATAACGAGTCTCACCTCTCACCTGAAATATAACACATTTCATCTTATGTTTTTGTAACATAATTTGTAGCTTATGAGCTTTACCCCATAACCTCATGTTCTCCCCCTATCTCCTGTTAGCTGTTGGTGTTTGTCGACCATTAGTGTTCAGTATTACTTAGTAAACTCCATTAAAGGATATATTGTGATAAATAAATGAGTGTCTGGTGTCCTCCCAGTTTGTTAAAGTGTACAGTAACACATTTGTCAAACTGCAAGAACTAAGAGTCTTTGTCCTGTTGTTTTTAACAAGTGCCTTTTCCATTTTTCCTTCTTCTGTCAAGTATGGTTCCATAATTATTTTATATTTGTTATTTGAATATTCTATCATAACCTACATGTTTGTGAACAGTGTTAACATCACTTATTTTATGTTCTTGTTTATTGTTAATCATTGCATGTTCTGTTAATGTATGGTAACTTATCCATTAGTAATATTACAGTACAGTACAGTATATTGTTGTCTAGGCTGTTGTATAGTAGAATCATCAACCAAGTAACACAATACTACAGTATAACAGTACTGCCATACATGTAATAACTGTGCTTATAAGGCCAAATTATTTTTGTTAGCTATTTTAGGTACAGTACGTGATATAAGTACTGTACAGTACCAAACAGGTAACTTACATTTTACCAATGATAAATTTATAGTTAATTTCATGGGATTATTTTATATATTGAGATTTCATTTATTTTTATCTCATCGCTTTTAAAAGGGCAAATACTATACAGTATAGTACTGTACTGTACTGTACTGTACTGTACTGTACTGTACTGTACTGTACTGTACTGTAGTTTAGAAATTATTGGTTGATTTTCCATAACTTTGTAAACTAAATCTTTAAGTTCTATAGACAGTTATAAAGTTATGGAGCATGAGAGAATTCTCTAAGGTTAATATGAATTATTTGTTATGTAGACATTATGTTGTACTGTACAGTAGTACTTTGATTCAGTTGTTCATCTTTCTGCCAATAATAGTACTGTACTGAATGTTGTCTCGGTTAAGTGTTTTAAGTGTTTGTGTTCGTTCTCTTAAAAACTCATAAATATTTACTGATTCTTTCCTCAACAACAATTTTTACTAATTTTTGTTTAGAAATAGTTTGTCTCATAGATTTTTATTTTACTGTAGTACTTTATTTTGAAAGATTTTGTTTTAACCCCCAGTGGCCCCTGTACAGTACAGTAATGTGGCTGTGTTCATAAATATCAGATATGAACATTTTTATTAGGTACAAAATACAGCTCTGTATTTTGTCTTTCATAATGTAACTTGTATGACATCCATAATACTGTTATACCCAGTGATGTTTGCTTCAGGTTACATTAATGACTTGAAAATTAATATTCTATCTGATGTTGGACAGGCCTGTTGTTTTTACTTTTACTATACTGCATTATTATTTGATGGCATCTTGTGACTCTAGATATTGTGTTTCATATTACCTGTACATGTTATCCTGTTTTATTTTACTGTATGTACCTGTATTTTGGACAATTTAATATTCTTCATTAGTCATCTTTTATGATTTCTTTTCATATGATTCATTCTCTTTTTAACCTTTTCATTGATTTTTTCATATTTACCATCTCCCTCACTTCCTCCGCCTCCCTTGCTCCTCACTACTTGACTCTTACAATACATGAGCATGAGTCTTATATACTGTTGCCTTCATCTTTTTTTAAAACAGTATTTGTAAACAAAGACTTCTTAAGAGCAGGACTGACAAAAACAGTGATTAAGTTTAGGTCATGCATTTGCTGTCCCACATCTGGAGGTTGTGCTGCAAGAAAGTGTTGGAACACATGTTAATACTGTACTTGTTATTTTGTGTCGTATTTGATGCATAATAAATTGGTAATTCTGACATGATGAGTTAACACTACCTTGCCTATACCTGTTCATCTTGCAACTTGAGTTATATATGTGCTTCACTGGCTTATTGCAAAAAAAAAAGCTTCAGCCACTTTCAAGTGGAGGATACTGGTGAATGTGCATGCTTTGGTATCTTATAATCTAACATTTATTATAAGAATAGTTGTAGATGGGTGTATGAGTGGGGAATTATCATCCAAGAGAATTTTTCATATTAGTCCAGAGTACAATGAGGCAGAATTATAACTGCATTTGAATCTTGTATACTTCATAAATGCTTTATTTTCTGAAGTTTTGCAATTAGACTATGAGCATTACTGAAGTGTGAATATTATTTCATAAATATACTTTGCTTATAACTGAATATCTTGGATGATAAGTCAATTGAGGAGTGAAAGGGACCCTGGCAAAAGGTCTCACTGTTCCATCTTTGTGTGCCATTAGATGTTTTTGCCTTAAAATTTGTGGTGGGTGTGTGAGAATGGTTGTGAGCACGGTGTCAAAAGGGGACTCGGTCTGGGCTTGTTGCCTGCCCAAGGTCCCCTGCAGTCTCACCCGCGCTCACACACCCTGCACTTTGTCCCGCCCATTGTCGTCCTCTCTGAAACTCATATTCTTCAACAGCATCAGAAAATGTGTCTTCCCTCATCTTAACCTTTAAATTCATAGTCCCCAAAATATATTGGTGAGAACTTTTGCTTGAGTGCCCAAGACCAAAGTTAGTCTGACTGAAGGGGCAAATGTGCCACTATTAACATCTCTGTGCACCCAGCATGTGTATAGCAGCGGGTGCATTGAGGCATGGCTAACCCTTGAACTGACACATTTTCTGATCACTGGTGCAGGGTTCAATGGCAGTCAGGTGATGGTGAGGCTCTGAGCCAGGGCAGTGTGTATGGTGAAGGTGGTGCCCCTTAGTCTCTAACCTTGGTCTCTCTCCCGGGCCCGCAGCCCTGCTGTGTCGCTAGCATCGGGGGTGGGCCTCCCCGGGGTCCCCTCTTCCCTGCTGGGGGCTGCTGGGGCCTCTGGGGGTGTGGCTGCTGCAGCTGCTGCTGCTGCAGCCACCTCTGGGGCGGTCATTGTATCACTAACTCAGGGTGCTAACCCTGCAACTTTGACCCCTCTGGCTCCCTCAGCAGCCTCCCAAGTAGGCACAGGGGGCCCTAGCTACAGCCCCGCACCAGGTACCCCCATACACTCCATCGTTAACTTAAGTACCAGCACCAGCAGCAGCAGCAGCAGCACAACCAACAACAGCAACACCAACAACAACAACAACGGCAGCAGCAGTGGTGTCTCCTCTCCTTCTGAACCTACCTATGTTAATCTCTAGTCTGTGAGTCTCTTCACTGTGCTGTGAACTGCTGTGACGGATCTTGAACATTTAGGCAAGGGAAATGCTGTTCTCACTATTAGGACTTTGTTATTCATTAATTCAATATCCATCACAAGCAGAATAATCACGTGAGTGTCTTGTAGTGATTCATCTTGTTTATTTATTTTACAGGTTTTGTTTTGTTTGTTTTATTCATTGTTACGCATGTTTATGTGTACAAAGGTAACACAATTTCCATTAATTATCTCTTTTTCTTTCTGTTACTAATATACTAATCAAAGTCAAAAAATTAAGTACTTGTAATGTTTCAGCCACATTAATTTTACTTTTTTTTCCTTTTGATGCATGTTAATTTTTTATTTTTTACAGGATGTGGGCAGTAGCTGCATGAGTAGACGTTTTTTTATGTTAATATAACGCATGTATCTTTTTTGTTGATTTACTTTAATCTTTCACTGAGAAAACTTGATCATTTGTTCTTTTTTACAGGCGAAAGAAGAAATGTATTCGATATATGGAAGGAGAGGAAGGTGAGGACATGGCGCCAGGGTCAGCTGATAGTGTAGATGCCTCGCAGGAAAGCGATGAGGATGACGATCTACAAGATATGTCATCCCCTTCCACAGCATTGGTGGGAGACCACACTGCCACCTCCCCTGCATCCTCAAGTCTGATGCCCTCACCTGGGCCTTCTCTGGCATCACCGTCAGGACCGCCCTCATTGCTCATGCCATCACCAGTCTCCTTGGCTTCCCCTTTAACGCCGGGGGAGGCACCACCTCTACAGATGAACCAGGTTCCCCAGGTCCCACACCCTCAACGGCCCCCAGTGGGCACGAATCCCCGTGACATCAATAATCCTCTTAGTGTGAATCAGTTGACTGGCCAGTGTGCTAGCAACAAACCTGAAGCTGGGTCTCAAGACTCCTCCCATCCTACCATGGTGAGCGTCACATGACCCGCTGCAACCCTAGATACCCACGCCCACATGCTGTGCTGGACACGCCCACCCTCGTACATACACCATGCTTTCTTGCATGAGAAAGTGCTATAATGGAGTATCAGGAGTTTATACCAGTGTATCATGGCCGATACATGGGTGTTCATCTGCTATTCAGGACCAAAATTTAAGCTCCAAGATGGGCCTGTGCCAGTACAGTCACTAATACCTCAGTGTCAAAAGTGTGGCTGAAGACAAAGACTTGTGGCCCCTGTTTGGCACCATCCCTGTAAATAATTGTTCCTTCACATCATGAATCAACCCTTCATTGTATCACATACACAGCAGTGTTAGGTACTCTACTCTAAAGCTGCAAAGCCAGCCGTTCACTTCGTTCTATTCTGCAACATGGAAAATTTTGTATGAAAATGAAAGGAAGAAATATTGTAAAATAAAAATTCTGTTCAAGGCAAATTTGACACACACACACATACACAATACAGTATATATATAATGCATAATCCACATAATTTCGCATATTTATGAGCCCATACTTGGCCAGTGTTGTAAGCTGAGTATCAAGACTAGCCATATGTTTTAAATAATAACTTGTGGAAGAATCCTGTGAGGCAGAGTACAGCTTAGAGTTGTTATTGTGGCTGTGTAAAGTTGGAGGAACTCAGTGACAGTGTTCTGTTTTACTATCTCAATGTAAAATCACTTCAGGGTACAGGTAAAACACAAGTACATTATGTGAATATAATTGAAAAAAGTACAAAATTGTTAAATGAATATAAATCTAAATATGACCATGATAAGAATATTCCACGCCAGTATGATGGAAGGATGCAACTGCTGCTACAATGGTTCATGGTTTGAAGTGTGAAACAAATTTTATAGGCTGTTAATACTTTAGTCATTTTCTCTCCAATCCAATGTTGCTCTGATGGCCATAATTTTTAATCATTTCTGTATTTTTTTTTTGCACTGTTAAGTTATTCATTAATCTGATTTTGTTTGATAAATGATACATTGCAGGTACATCTAATTTCATTACAGTATTGTACACCCAATACTGTAGTAGGAATATGTTACCAGAATGACGTCCACTATAGCTGTCAACTTTTCATAACATTGTTTTTTACACATCACTATATAATATTTACCTAAAGTACATTTAATCAATTTGTTTCACCAGAACAAATTACAGTGTAATTAATATCATGTCAAGTTTTTGAAAATTTTGGCCAGAGCATTACCTGTTTGAGCACAGTGGACATGTTAATTATTATCCAGATTACTGAATGGGATATCTGAGGCAGTGACATTAACTATTTCTGGCTAGTGTAGTTGTAATAACAGCCAGAACCAAAATTGCCAAGTGAACCCACTGCACCTGTGGCTATGGGATGTGTTTGGCAGCTCGGTTCACATAAGCAGCTCCTGTGATTTTTATGCTTTATGTAGACACACACACATACTAATATATATATATATATATATATATATATATATATATATATATATATATATATATATATATATATATATATATATATATATATATATATATATATATATATATATATATATATATATATATCCAATTTTTCATAGTACTGTTTTGTATTTATGGCTTGTGATCACCTCAAGTATATGCTAAAGTCACCACCCACTTTAGAAATCAGTGTTGATGTGATGTGTGTACAAGGCCAACAATGTATGATTGTATTTTACTGAATATATTTTTATGGTTTACAAGCACAAGTAATCAAGATTTCCTAATTTAATTTATTTAATAAAGAAAAAAAATGAGAATATGAGCACAGTGCTTGGCTGGCTACATTGTCTTCACGTTCACCTTTAAAAACGTCTTTCCACCCCTGTGATCTAAGTTTTCAAAGGGGATATTGAGCTTCAATAATGCAACTTATCAAGAATAGAACTGTTCATCAAATGATACTCTTTCAAAGAAAAAAGGCATATCATGTATACTCATATTTATGTAACCTTGATATTGTAGAGTACAGTAAGGCCACATCCAAAAGGAAAAACTTTTATGATGAAGCAACCTCCCAGGTAATAAGTGTGTTATTCCAGAGTGTGCAGCTTTGATCACACTTTGGCTTAGCAAGACTACTATGACTTACCACATACTGTATGGGTTCAATCCAGTGTAATGCTTTTGTAACTACAATGCAACACCTTGAATATATAATACTGTAGGTAACTATTGAAAATTATGAAGAGATGTCTCATTCTCTGAAAGAGATGTCACTCTCTGAACTGTTCACCTCTAGGTAAGTTTCTGTGAGAGGGCATTAAATGTTGAAATAACTTGAACTTAGGCGGTGTGCAGTTATAAGGAAATTGTTAATTTTGACCGGTCTCCTAGAGATCATCTATTCTTTTTTTTTTGTATGTGTGGGACCTGTAAGCTTTTGCAGACTTTCACAATTTTTAATTTAATTAAATTTCACAAATACAATATGTTTTAATTTTTTGCTCTTGTCAGCCATTTCCATGGCAGTGTTGCAGGCTCAGTGTCCAGCGTTTCCAACATCACATACTTAAGTCAAAATCCCTGAACTGGCACAAACAGTATGAAATGCCTGAGTTGGCTACACTGCCTGGTAATTGACTTCTATCCCAAGCTCAGGGCAGCTCAAGGTGGCCATCTGGGGATAACGTACTACAGCTCTTTTCTAACCTTATAGTTACTTATGTAAGAACATATCACCAAAATGTATTCCCCAACAACATACCTGTACATCCAAACATTCTTGCATCCCTACACATAGTAACTTTTAGTGTCTTACTTTTCTAACTCATGTGTACAGTATCCTTCAGTTCCCCTGTATTTATATTTATTAACACATCTACCCTATATCACTTATGTCATAATTTTTCAGTCTTTTGCTACACAACATAGAACAGTAATTTTCCTCTTTTCCTCAGTTCTACTTTATACTTTTGAATAAAATAGAAGTCCATTATTCACTTTTAATTTTTTCATCATTTTATATTCATCAACAACTACTCAAATCTGTTCTCTTCAAAAAGAAAAAAATAAGTTTTTATCTCTAACTAATTTTTGCCCTCCTTGCCTCTAACATCCTCTACAGCACATTATAATCTACTTCTCACACTACCATAAATACAAAATGCTACAGTTTCTTGTCCTATGCACTTAAAAGTAATTCCAATTACATAATAGAAACCAGCTATAAATGTCTAACTACCTGTAATTCTAAATTTACAGTTATATTATTAATCTACAAACCACTCTCCTTCAGGTATTTTCTTATACTTCCTTACTTACCTCCCATGCTACCAATAGACAATAAATCCAGAATCTTCTTAAACATGAAAGGGCTTGCTCTTGGATCCAAATTGCCAAGCATCCTCATCCACACCTATCCACTGTATGAACAATTTGGAACTCTAATTTAAAATATATGATCTGGATACAATGGTAACCTAATTTCCAGCTTATTGTAATGAGGAGGGGTGAGCTGGTATAAGACTGTGAGGCTCATCTCATGGAAAGCACCTTAAACCAGAGCTGCAACACGTATCAAGATTGTATCTTTTTAGCATTTCACAGTCCCTAGATAAAATGGTCAGTTTTGTGTGATGTTGATGTTAAGTAATGTATATATGATTGAATGTTATTATTTGGTTTTTCACTGTTTCACTCTAGAAGGCTGTTGTATCTTTTTCCATATGCAGTCAGTGTAGCTGTGAATGTGATTTGTTCTTCACTGTGCCAATCTACCTGTGGCCCCAGCTGGTAAAAACTGGTCCCAGGTCCTTTTTGTAAATATGGTATTATATTTAGCTAGTATTCTATTCCAAGAGAATTGTAATTGCCAGACAATCATCGTTCACATTTCAGCATGTCTCATCCTGGACAGCCTGAATCATTTTTATGTTGTATTTTTGTAAACCCTATTTCAGTTCATGTATGGACAGACCATCTTGTATGAGGCATTGTCACAGTTTGTTGAAAACAAAAATGCGATGTACAGAAAACAGTCGTTTAGAGAATTGTTCATGTAAATAGCATGTAGTGAATAAATCAGTTTCATAAGAGACTTGACATTTTATAAATTTCCAGTTGAAACAAAAATGTAAAAGCTGTTTTATATTGTACAGGTATTTTTATCAAGTGATCTGCAACCCTCTAGCAGAGTCTACCTTCCCCAGGCAGTTACCTGTATATGCATTATAAGGCAAAAATAATATCCCTTCAGAATCAATGCAACTGCTGCAAACAGCCACTCACCCAGTTATACCAGGATTTATGAAGCAAATTCTTATCCAATACAGTGGTTGCTTTAAAAGCCTGAGAGTCAACAGGTATACTTGAGATTCAAACCATAAAACCTCTTGTTACCCCATCCGTCAAAACATATTGCACTCAAACTACATAATGCTAAGGGTTTAATGAATCTTTACGATTGAAAATTTTTCCACATTGAAAGTATTTACCTCTGCCGCACAGTTCAAAGCTTAGATTGTGTTCTACTTTAAGATGAGTGGGTTTTCATAGTGCTATAGACATTATAAATTCAATTGCAGGTGTAATTTTTTCTCCAAAACCCTACTTTATGCCTAATGGTGATCATTTATGGGACCTGCTTATTCTAGTTTGTGATTAAGTCACAACAGCATTTGGCAACAGGTTGGTCTTTTGTGAATGATAAAAGTAAATTAGGCAATTTGCTCTGATACAGTACTGTAGTAGTAAGTGAAAGATATGTGCTGTACTCTACTCTACTATACTGTACTGTACTCTGTTATCCCTGTGTACATGATTCCCCAAAAATATGATATCTGCAGTCAATGTTCTAAAGGTCACTTACCTGCTATAATCCCCAAATACTATATTGGTATTTAGACATAAAAATGGCTCTTAATGGGATTTTTCACCTAGTGATAGCTTGTAGAAAGAAATATTCCACTGAAAAATGGTGCATTGGTAATTCACTCAAAGTATTACATAGTGATTCCACGTGTTTTCTGTAAACAAAGTAATTCTGAGGTCTAGTTCATCCCTTAAGCATTTTATGGCCAGTTGGACAAAAAAAATGCCATATTGTTGGTTGATGATATACTGTACTGTAGGTCGCATCACTCTAAATTAGGTTCAGAATCAGGTTTAATAAAGCTGCAGCATCAGTAAGATTGCTGTGGACATATTCTTTGGTCTGGTAGGTTCAATTTATTTTCATGTGTACTATTGTTGACTACTGTATTTTATAAAACACCTGAAAGTTTATACAGACATCCCTCATTTAGCATTTCTTCACTTAATGTTAATTCGGATAAGTGATAAAAAATTTTGAACACCCTTTCTCACTAACTTTGGGTCAGAATTCGGTTTGGCAATAGCTTGACTCACTGGGAAGGGGAAAAAGTGGGGATGAGGTGGCCTGTGAGATGGCATGTTGTTTTGTTACAAGTACTGAAATGAAAATAAAGAAAATATAATATAAAATTATAAAACAAGAAAAATGAAGAGCATGGGTGTATAGTATGTGTGTGTGAGGTGAATGTATTTGTGGAGGCAGTGGGCTGTAACTGCATCTCGTGTCCAGCTGTACTCCCTGATTCCTTCCCCAATGTAACGTCATACCATGCGGCAGCAGCCATGTGTCTCTTGAGTCGGCTGGGTGACTACCTGGCCGAACTGTGTTGTGTTGCCAAGAGGATGGTTTAAGTGGGGAAGAAGCAATTTTTTGTACATAAAATATGTGTTATTGTATTTTGTGATAAGCTATGTATCAATTTTATTGTTTATTATAGCAATATTTTTTGTTTATGATGTATTCAGTTTGAAATGTGCTCGAATTTGGCTCACCTTTTGCTCACTAAATTGTTTAAGTCTGAACCGCATCATTTATATATAATTTGGGTGTTAATAAATCAATCATTTACTTCAAAACCATTTATAACAAACTCGTTTATTATTATTATTAGAGAGAACTGTACAGTACAGTACTCAGTGTTTACCACTCTGCGCTCTGCCGTTTGAACCTATTGTTCACCCTCTGTGCTTTTCTGTTATTCCTCATTTAGCAATAATTTCACTTAACGTTAGATTTTCAGGACTGCAAACCTGTCGCTAAACGAGGGATACCTGTACAGTACTGCTTTTCTAAGTGAAAAAATTGCTGTGAAGTGTTTTATGGTACAGTACTGTATACAGTATTTTCTATCTTTAGACTTTTAAGGTGTTATGAAATGAAGCAGTAGCACCTGGTAGGGACCATATCATAATGTCAGTTACCTGTGGTTACTAAGCTGTTGAACAAAATCTTTCACTGTTCTGTGGAATCATTGCTCTTTTCATTCAGGAAAAAGAGAAACTCTTGCCTAAGCTGTATATCTATACAAAAGTATAGTATTATAAAATTCCTATAGGATCAACACAACAAGTTATTTATAAACAACTATGGCTGGGCAAACTGTGTGCAGTGTGAGTGGTTGTGGTTTATAAGCATGAAAGGGTCTAGCAACGTTTAGGCTCTTGTTGAAGCAACTTTTGTCATCAGCCAGTGAAAAGGTTAATATTCCAAGTACCTGTACCTAGTAATTGCTCCGATTCATATTGAAACATTTTGTTTAAGGATCTTTTATTGAAACACTCTTGTAGAGAATGTATTCAGGATCAGTATGGAACCAAATTCATCTCTCTAACAATTAGAACAGATTCTGTGAATAAAAGTTTATACACTTTTTCACTAGCCATAAATATTTTAGCTCATGACCATGGCTTAAATGTAATGGTAGAGCTTTTGCCCCTGCAAGATGCGTAGTTTAGATGTTTAGGCTCACGTAAAACTTTCCCCAGCACCTGGAAACATTCTGTAGATGTGCAAGAAGCATAGTTTTAGACTCGGTAAACTGAATCCAGTACACGGAAAATTTCCTGGATGTGTAATTTTTTCTGGGGATGAGCTCTGCACCAATTATTCCAGCTGATGGGATTATCACTGCTATTTATTTATATTGTTGTATTGTAAAACTAGCTAAATGGATTCAGACCAAGGATTGAAAATAAGCATAACTCCCATTATCACAATGTAAACATTTCTTGCACATTTATACAGTAGTTTTAATAAAGTGTGCACCAAATAGAGCATTATTAGCACCTATCATCTGTCTGGTAGACAGTGATATGGTAAGTTGACGTAACGTAAAGACACGGAGGGGATGTGTGGTGGGAAAGTCGGTGCCCCTTTGGACACTTTTGTCTTCCATTTATGAATGCTGATACTATACATATATATTATTTAGTTAAGTTTACATTGAGATTACTAAAGAAAACTTTATTGTGCATTATTGCTCACTTGCTGTATATTATTCATACTGTTAATGATAACTTTGGGCCTAGCGTGGACTGTCATGTGTAATAGCCAAACTATTTGACGGCAGTGTGAGGGGGACCAATCAGTTCATATGAAGAGGTAGAGATAGCCAATGACAGCCAAATCAAAGTGTTATATAATTCACCCAACTGTTTTTGATACAAATTGATCACTGCAACTTTTAACTGAATGGTATCAGGGTCAAAGAGAAACAATGATATTTCTTAAACTTGGTTAACTGCAGATGGTAGAACCTCATTATTTTAAACTCGGCCATTATGAACGTTGCCTAATTCGAACAAATTTCAAATTCAAACGGGTTATCTCTATTTCAAACCATTCATCCAAGTTTGAAATATATCACCTTAATTCGAACCTAACTAAATTCATGCCGAAACTTCAGCTGAGGGAAAAGGGAAAGGTAAAGTCCGAGGAAAATATAAACCTCCTGAAATAGCAGATAAGCTGAAAATTATTGAAAAACTTGAGCAATAAACAACCATTATCACACATCATGCATTTTTCTACCCATTACCACACTTCATACCAGACTAAGTGGAGAAATTTTCAATTAATCCCACCTGTTATGCCATGGTTATTTTTCAACTCATGATTTAGGGTAGAAACATTTAATTTTCTTCATATTGTTCACTCAATTTTTACAGGCTGTGGAAAAAAAATAAATAAAAATAAATTTAAATACCAATGGGTTTCCACTGTGAAGCTGTGTGGCAAGTGTAGTGTGGATAGGTCAGAGGGTCCACGACACAGTGCACCATTGGTAAGGATAAGCAGCAAGGCAGCATCCCAGTAAGTAATAAAAGCCCCTTATATTTCAGAATATTCCTTTAATTCGAATGATGAGGTTATACTTGTCAGGAAAATAACACAGAAAGGTGTAAAGGTGAAAGCAGGGGAAGAAGTTGCCTTGCAGCACAGATTGCTTGTGTGTGACATGTTGCTAAAAAAGGAGCAAGGAAAGGAAGATGTTTGTTCAAAGTAAGAGAGTGTGGAAATTGAAGGAAATGAATGTACAGGTACTACAAAAATTGTATGCTGAGTGAAGAAGAGCGGAAGCAGCTGGAGACAGTGTAGCGAGATGCTGAACCACAATAAAGGATTGTCTATAAGTGTGGCTAGATGTACAGCTCAGCCAGGCAGGCAAGTAATATGGTGGTGGAAAGAACTGTAGATTGAGAAAGGATAACGGAAGATCATATGAGGCGTCATTAAACTTTAAAGTTTAATGATGCAATTTGCATCACTGATGCAAATAATTAAATTCTATTTGCATCATGATGTACGAAAGGTTTAAAGTTTAACGATGCAAATCATTTGCATTGGCGACATGAATCGCGTCATTAAACTTTAACCCTCTCACGCATCATGATGCATTTCACTTCAAATTGTTCACATCGCCAATGCAAATATAGTAATCTAGACGTAATTGTGTTATGATGCGCGAGGGGGTTAAGTACTTCCAGAATAATACAAAAACTCACCTCAGAAACCCAAAGTTGGGAGTAATTAGTCAATTCCGAGAGAAGAGTATAATATAATTCACCCATAGTTTGCCTATAAATATTTATGGCACTTGATACAGCTCCTAACAATCCGAACACAGTTCAGTATTTTAAACAAAAACTCTTTGTAAAAAAAAAAATTAATGGCGTCGAGTGCCATAAATATCTGCTGGCAAATTATATTTAAACAATGGCAATTCCTGCCGAGCACCTGGCCTAACCCCACTTCTGACACTGTTTTCTGCACTTTTTCAGCCAAGTTCAATATTTTTCAGACAACTTAATGACCAACAGTATTGTAAATGCATACCCAGCAAAAGGAGATAAAGCATAAAGTCTTTGAATAGTAATTGATGCAGTCCAACAAGATTGTTTATTGAAGGGATATACCTGTATAACTCTAAAATAGGTGGACTGAAAATATAAGGCGCCAATAACTGTTGGTTTATGATCATAACTATGAAACATTCTCACTTAACCAAGACATTCTGACCTACAGCTGCCCCTGGAGGTGGTGGGTGAGGTTGATAATATCGCTATAGCTGTTGCAGATATAACTGCTGCTGCTGCTGCTGTATGTAACGTAATTAAAATATAAAAATGAAAATAATAATAACTCGAAAACTATAAATTTCCTTCAGAAATGATATAGAATAAATTATTTTTGTCTTGTGTCCCTATGTACGACTCAATACTGTGTACAGGTAGGTGTTGGTAACTACTGTACTACATAATAGTACATATTAATAAAAAATACTGTACATGTATATTTAAAGGTTGTTGCCTCCTTTAAAATACTTACATTGAACAACTCCTCATGGTAATGGTTTCACATAAATTACCAAATACTGTAAATCTTATAATGGTAAGGACTGTGTGGGGTTTCGTGATGTGGAATCGCACATAGGATGGAGGTGAGAAGTGAAAATCACCTATGGTGGTTTTCTTATATAAATATATTACATACAAGACAGTCTGGTGCTGGAGAGTTGTTGCGTGGTAGAGGAGTTGCTGTGCAGGAGCTTCTTTAGAGGAGGTGTTGCATGTTGCAGAGCTCTAGGTTGAATGTCGACTTCACGGCGAGACTGGGAGCTTATATACACGTCCACGGGAAGTAAAACCGGAAGCAAGCGTCGCAGGTGGCGACCCCCACCCCTAGTGTAGACGGCGAGGCTTGTCAGAGAAACTCGCCAGTTGGCTGAATCCCGCCGCGACTATAGGCAGCTAGGCATGTCAGTTGTAGGGGAGAGTATCCACTACAACTGCATGTCTGCAGATATGTGCAGTACATTGTACCCATGGTGAACTTCAACCTGTGTTTTATTTTGGGAATACAGCACGTACTGTATAGCTTCAGGTACAGTCATAACATTGATTGCCTCAGTTGCCTGAAGCTGCTAACTGGCCATGTAGTTCTCCACTCTTACCTCGCACCTGCCTCTCCAAGCAGATAACAAAAGAATGTAATGGTGTGTGGCATATACTAATTTTTAATGTCCATTCAATAAAATATACATGAAATAGTTATTGAATTGTTATTAGTGTTTCCATGCACAATTACAAGGGAAATCTATCCTCATCGCCTATACCAATTTTTTTTATAGTAATGGCCTTTTCTACAGACAAAATCCCCAATATAAATAAAGGTAACTTGTGCATAATATACGAATCCAGGTACAAAAGTCACAGGAAAAAAAGAAAAGTTAACTATCGAATTCTCACATTTTTTAAGGTTAATATGTCAATCAGTTTCAGTAACCTAACCTAACCTTTATTACCGGCCACCATAAATTAATTGTGACTTTTTTTCCTAGCCAAAATTGTGACTTTTTATCTGTGACTTTTTTTCCTGTGACTTTATTACCGGCCACCTAATATACTGTACAGTAAACCTCTGTTACACCCAAGTTTACAACACCGTCAAACTGAATTAACTAGACGATATATATATATATATATATATATATATATATATATATATATATATATATATATATATATATATATATCACAAGGAAAGAAGAAAACACGAAGTTCCCAAGCGCTTTCGTGTAATTCACATCTTCAGGGGTGAGTACAGGCTAAGGAGAAGTACAAAACAAGGTATATATATATATACAGAGGACGGTGAGACCAGGTCCACAATGGTCAGGTATTAGGTAATGACCCTACTAATTCTTTAAAAAGCACAGCAGCGGTCGGTAGTCAGGTCAGAGTGTGGTTATCAGCATATACCTGGATCACGCGCACCCACAGTGATTTACTTGTATGTACAGTGCGGTGCTAGGGAGCTGCTGTGTGGTGAGGAGCTTGTTTAGAGGTCTTGTTGGTTCGGAAGCGTGGAGTAGAGTGATCTCCACTTGACTTGACGTCTGTAGATAAGGTAGAGGGCAATATTGCTTGTAATGCTGAGTGGGAGGACAGGGATTAGGATTGGAAGTACTTTGGTGGCAATTTGGGGGAGGGGGGATTGGTTTAGGATTAAGGAAAAAGGGGGAGGAAATTTGAAGGAAAGTATGTGATTGACAGTATCCGGGCTTACGTTAGTTCAAGTTTAGAAGCTCCAACAACCTTCCCTGAATACGAATTCGCAACCTTTCGATTTACAACAGGTACCTACTTTACTGCTAGGTGAACAGGGACCAAGGGGGCTAGGAAGAGTGTCCAAACAACTTCCGCTTGCCCGAGAATCGAACCCGTGACATCTTGCCAATCACCGCGCAGTCCGCGAATGCGGCCTGGTCTGTGGAACTCGCTGCTGATTGGCTGGTAAGCGGAGTGCTGATCAGTCAGCAGTTGTATGGGAGAGTGTCCACTACAGCCCCTCCCTGCCACAACTGTTAAATGTTTGTTTACCAAATACTCAACTACGAGAACACTTGATGAAGGAGCGTTTATATTTTGCCATGAAGTTCCGGAGAGCAAATGGTCGATTGTTGAAGAATGTTACAGTAGGTGAAGTATGTGTTTAACAACCAAGTTAATTGTGACACCCAGTAACCAACCCACACACACATTATCCACCCCCCACATCCATTATATACACCCCACACCCATTATATACACCCCACACCCATTATACACACACACACGCACTATACTATATATATATATATAGTAAATGCCTTCTGAGCGTTTAAAGGTTAATCAGAGTTCACGTTAAAAAAACTCGAACGTTATAATTCAGTCAAACCTGTTGAATACAATTCATTTTAGTATTTCAAATAAATCATACATAAATGTTTAATCCAATATATATATTTACATAACAATCATAGCTATGTAATTAGTCTAATCTTAACACTTATAATGAGTACTTAATTTGCCATATTTCTATGTTGTCATAATGATAACCGATGCAATGGACACAGTCTACCTGTGTAAATTTAAGTACAGGTTAAACTTACGTGTTGAAAGTCTAAAGAGAAACAGGTTTGGTGTTGACTCTATGATGGGGATAGCTACAGTGGCAGTGCCCTGGCTGGCCGACTTTGCTCCGTCAGGCGTTTATACGCAAACAAGGTCACCTTACTACTGTGGGGTACGGGTTGTTTGGTTCACACTCAGGATGGGATGGAGAAAGGAAACTCACAATGTGCTCTCTGTATACATGTTGTATTGGATGTACAATGCAGCTTGGAGGCTGGTGGTGGGAGGAGGCAGCGTGGTTACAAGCGTGAGTAGGGAGAGCTGGTTGGTGAGGGTGCTCAGAGGACCAGCTTGTGGGTCGCCATGCTCGCCGGCGGGAGCGAGAGCCGCCAGGCAGGAGCGGTGGTGGTGGTGTTACTTGAGGACTGGCTGTAGGTAGAAAGAGAGAGGTAGGTCACCACGAGGTCAGGTCTTATATAGCGGAGGTAGGCGTGGCTTAATAGTTGACCTCCGTCATGTAAGGCGGCGCTGGTTGACCTAGACCACGAGGCATACACTGGGGAATTCGCGGGGTCGGTTACTCAGCGACAAGCGTTTGTAGGGGAGGAATCCACTACACTACCACCCAACACCCCAACCTCCTCTGGGTCTCTCCATCTCAATACTCTATAGTCTAGTGTGGCAGTGTGAACGGCTCGCCCAGAATGTGAAGTATTGCAACGGTTCCTTTTTGTTTTCTTTGTTTTCCTCCAGACGAAACTTTCGGGCGATTTGTATATCCGAATCCAGTCAGTGTGAACATGCCCTTACGCTACCTGGGGTGTTAGGCTAGTTACTACTAGGTTATGTTAGGTTAGCGTTAGCTTAGGTTATGTTGGTTAGGTTAGGTTAGGTTACATTATGTTAGATTAAGATAGGTTAATTAAACGTTAAGTCAGGGTAGGTTAAGTTAGCAATAGGGTGGTTAATCTTCAGGTGACCTGTGGGAACTACAGTATTGTATTTACTTTGTACAGAGTGCCAGGTAAGGGCTACCCAGGCTACTGTGAGAAGCTTGTCTCACTCCACGGAAATGCCGGAGTCCAGCCGGAGCCATGACGTCACACGTGCCTTACCATGGTGTCACGCAGTCTCACTATGACGTCACGCCTTACGCTTCACTATGGTGTCACATTTGGCTCAGTCTCAATAATGGACACATTCACGCATTCACACGTGCACAGTATAACTTCGCTTTTATATATTGTAATTTAAGCAAGAAAACTTATTATAAATTTATCAAAACAATTTAATCAATCATCCTAAAACTACAGTATGTCTTGTGCTTGTGAAACCTCACTTGGATTACGCAGTTCAGTCCTGGTCACCGTACTACAGAATGGATATAGAATCCCGAGAAAGGATTCAGAGGAGAATGACAAGACTAATCCCGGGCATTAGGAACCTTGAGTACAGAGACAGGTTAAAGTATCTTAATTTGCACTCCCTCGAGAGACGTAGAGTGAGGGGCGATATGATAGAGGTGTATAAATGGAAGTCAGGGCTAAACAAAGGTGATATATTACAAAGGTACTCAAACTATCCAACCAGGAACGAACTCGTAACAATGGTCGTAAATTAGACAAATTTAGATTTAGGCATGAAATAAGTAAATATTGGTTTGGAAAATAGAGTAGTGGATGAGTGGAACAAGTTACCAAACATCATCATTAACTCGAATACGTTGGATAGCTTCAAACATTGGTTGGAAAGATAGGGGTTGGGTGTAAATGGGACTGCCCAGTGTGGGCCAAATAGGCCGCTGTAGTTTCCTCCATTCTTATGTTCCCTCTCTTCATATGCGTAACAAGAATCGGCGTATGGAAACTGTTTTTCTTCCTCGCGTTTTGTAGTAAACTTTAAGATCATTCGCCATTCTTACTCACTGGGCATTTTAGACTCAGATTACTGTACTTATGTGCTTATGTACTGTATATACAGTATTTGTTCCCTGTGAGGATAAGGAGGTAGTGTGGCGAGTACGTATGATCCCCAGACAGCTTGTCGCGCGCGTAGCCACTTGATACTTGGGGAAGCCAGACCGTGGACCGGATTTGTGAGAGAACAAAGTAATATGAGTGGGGACGGGCACCTGCTCTGCTTACTGTGAGCCTTGCAGAGGAAGGAGAGGTATACTTCCTATATTTTATGGCGGGGGTGTGCAGCTGTATATCCTAAAACCAACCATTTAATTAAGGACACACCTTATATAAATATAGACAGTGACACCCGTCATTTCGAGGCCAGTAAAAAACACAATTATTCCCTCCCTTATCTAAGGCTCTGCATTTGTTACAATGAGATTCGTTACCAGGGAAATTTTTACTGGAATAGGGCGTTTAGCAAGGGATGGGTACCCTGCTTAATTAAAAGAATTTTGCCAAAGTAGACATTTCAGGGAAATTTAGTTGGGAATCCTCAACACTCCATTGCGGCTTGCCAACTTCTGGTCCTTGCTACTTCTAGTCCCCATCATTATACTCCTTCATTTCATGGGGGGCCTCGCGCCAGTACGCATGACATACCAATATTACCCATTGGATGCACAGGTATGAAAGCATAATCGTAAGGAGATTCCTTTGAGAGGATCTCCCCCCCCCCCCTCCAAGACTGTCTGAAGGTGGTGCTACCCTCTCTGTGGATCCCGTGATGGCATTGCGGCCTCGGCGGCTTGATTGATTCTTCTAGTTACAGCCGCAGCAAGCAACACCTCCTCTGAGCACCCTCACCAACCAGCTCTCCCTACTCACGCTTGTAACCACGCTGCCTCCTTCCAGCACCAAGCTGCATTGTACATCCAATATAATATGTATACAGAGAGCACATTGTGAGTTTCCTTTCTCCAACCCATCCTGAGTGTGAACCAATATCCCGTACCCCACAACTCTCCCCTACAACTGCCGATTTGTCCGTTACCAGCCAACCCGCGGCGCGTTCCTCAAACCAAGCCTCGTTTTCGGACTGCGCAGTGATTGGCCAGTTACCGCCTTTCACCTCAGTCAATCAGCAGCGCCGCTCACTTCCGGCAGAATCGTATAAATACCCCCCAGCCTCGCCGTGAAGAGGATTCCTTTTTTTCACATTCGCCAGCCAGCCTTCGCCGTGAACGGACCTCTCTTCTGACCCTTCACTGCTAAAGCCTGCCAGCCTGTCTTTAACCGTTGACGACCCGAACGAAAACGACCACCTCACCACCATTACTCACACACCCGGGAAGCTCGTTCCAGACAACGCCCTTTCTGTGCCTCCCCACTGATCAGGGGTGACTCCTGATCAGAGGCGGCCCTGATTGGGAGATCTGTAACGGCTTTCTGCAGCGGACTTGGGCCGCGATCCCACTGGTGTCACTTGCACCATTGGCTGCTTTTCTTTGATCTCCCTTCTTTTTCGCTCTGGCCTGGGGACCTGCACCCTAGAGGTGTATTCGTCCTTGGGTTCCCCCCTGTAACTGTTCACCTCCACTGTAGGAGATTGTGAACACGAAAGGGGGTAGGAGCAGAACCCACCCCTCCGCCGAGCCTTCCTGGGAAACCGTGATCGTGCGGGTCCACCTAGGAAGGGGGTCGCAATCCTTAATCCTCCACCCCTCCCCTGAATAGGTACACTTTAAGCTCACGCCTATAAGTGAGCATTTACCAATAATAGGGATATAGGTTCCCCTAAAGGGGTTCCTGGGTGAGTGACACAGGAACCACTCCACGACCACTCGACCAGCAAGTGGCGGTGGGGAGTGCTGTAATTCCTGTGTTTAGGTTGCTCGCCCGGAATAGGTAGGGTGCCTGTAACTTCCGTAAAACCACAACAAGACTGATGCCACGGAGAACGACCAAAGCAAATGACTAGGACAACTGGAAACAGGATACGGGTACGCTCCCTCTTGGGGGGTGTATCCGAAAAACGCAAGGAGGAACTGGGCATACTACTATGTGCCCAGCTAAACATCAAATTCGCCGCCTTGATCGAAACAAAGGACTCCTTCATAGTCCTGTGCCTGGAAGAAAAGGATGTAGATAATATGCTCTCTGCCGACTCAACAAAGAAATTAAAAGAACGAGGATTTGAAACAGTAATACCACCACAACTACGTGCAAAAAAATCCGTAGTAATTAAAAGGGTAGACAAAAATATACTGAAAGAAACACCAAGCTACATTGCTAACAATATAGAAGAGAAGAACCCATGGGCCAGAGTCGAGGAGGTGGTGCTAATGCCTGGTGCTCCCACCATGATGAAGGTCAGGTTTGGAGAGATCTCCATGGCACAAAAAGCCCTAGAGAGTGGCCTCTGTATCTCCCACTACCATCTGTCAAAACAACAAATTGAGCAGGAGGAATTTTACGCAATAACACCGTGTTGGAACTGCTATAAATACAATCATCTAGCCATAAACTGTCCCCAAAAAGATAAGAAGTTCTGCTCCGAATGTGCAGCAGAGGGCCACACATTCAGAGAATGTAGCAATAAAGATAACCCCAAATGCCTGAACTGTAATGGGGACCACCGAACACTAGCAGCACGCTGTCCCATAAGAAAAGAAATAATTAGAAATCTGAGAGAAAAAGAAAAGACAAATAAGAAGATGGAAACAGACCCCAACAAGACATATGCAGCAATTGCAAAGCTGCAAGATACCACCTCCAAAGTCCTGAAGAAAGCCAAAGAATATCCCCTCATGCAACCAACATACCTCAATCTGAGCGAAGGATTACCTTTCACAATTCTAACCAGTATTATTCATGCACACATCAATAACATTGCAAAACCAGGAACCTTCGGAAAAACGATCAGGGAAATGTTTGCTGCAAACAATCTGCCGGAGGTGAAATTTCCAGACGACGCCCCCTCAACAGAAATATTTAAAATTGTCACCGAGAGTAGCCTGGGAATAACCAAACCACAGGAGCACATAACCAAACTAGGCACAGAAGAAAACGTCATGGAAATAGACCCTATCACCCAAGCAGTCACACCACACCGCAAATCATCAGATTCCACAACTCAGCAAACAGAGAAACCACAACCTGCAAAAGCTGACCCAACCAAAGCGAAATCAAGAAAAGAATCCCACTCTGGCCATCGTGCCCCCCCATCTTCACCAAGCGATGTGCAGCCAGCAGACCTAGGCAATGAGATCGGCATCCGCTTCTACTCAGTCAACACACCACCTACAATAACAAATGATAGACTTCTGCAGGAAATCAAGGAAGGCACACTCAAATTCACCTACGAAGATGATAGGGTAGAAGAATCCTACATAGACCAGTTGATAAATGCAGGACTTATAAACACCAAATACAACAAAATTGAAAGAGTAGATATAACTAAGTTTAAGAAAATCAGAACGGGACTAAAGGAGGAAAGGAACAGACACTCGCCAGGAGATCCACGAGCCAGCAAACACCCTACACCAAGTTTTCGGGATCCACGACTACTCAAAACAAATCATTAAAGATAATTCAGCACAACGTCCTTGCCTGGACTCTGACGAGGAAATCAGAACTTACTAACATATACAGCACAATATACCCAGACATCATCCTTATCAACGCACATGGTCGGATAAACAGTGACAAAATCAAGATCTTTAACTACCATGTACATCAAATGAACATACACGACGAACCACATGACGGAATAGCAATAGCAATAAAACGCAACATACAATACAAAATCATTGACAACTTTCAAAGTAATTTTCTTGCATCCGAAATAAATACAACAAGAGGCCCAATAACTATTAGAACTTTATGTTTAACATTCAGAAGGCCAATATTCCCTGCAGGGGACACCTTAAAACTAATGAGGCAAAGCAATCCAGCATACTTCATAGGAGACCTCAATGCTAAACACACAACCTTAGGAAACAATATTAAAATCCCGGGAGGAAAAATCCTCCATGCTCTCATCGAACACGGGACAATAACACCTCGGGCCCGACTTCGCAACTTACGTATCAGCCGGTAACTCTGGGAAACCAGACATTGTTTTAACCAGTAGGCATCACCATCTAAACGTACATCTAAAAGCTGGACCCACAACAACCAGTGATCATCTACCCATAATAGCAACTCTATCCACATCCCCGATACAAATTCCATCAATCCCAAGATTTTCACTTAATAGAGCAAATTGGGAAAAATTTAAATCGGATCTTAGCAACAACGAACCAACACTCCTACACAACAAAGACACAACAGAGATTGACAAAACACTGGATACATGGTACAATGAAGTAACAACAGCAATGAAAAACAACATCCCAAAAACAACATACCGTACATTACCACATGCACAATTAACACATGAAGAGAAAATGATCCACACTACATTCACCAATCTATATGAACACACAAAAACACACGGGTGGAGCAATGACAACAGAATCTTATACAGGAATCTAAAAGAAGAACTGAAAGACATAAGCAAGAACAAACACAATGAAACATGGAACAAGCTGATCCATGATACACAAGCAGATTACAGAAATCCAAAAGCATTCTGGAAAAAAATAAAAAACCTAATGGGAACTAATTCGGAAGGAACTAGCTACATAAAGGACAACAACGGTAGAAAGGCAACAGAACCACACGATAAAGAACCAATATTTAGAGAATACTGGAAAGACATATTCAGAATCAACGACGAAGACAATAGAAGCTTCTGCCAAGAAACAGAACAGGCAACTAGAACATATTTGAGCCAGAACACAGAGAAATGGAAACCTACCAGGAAAATCAACCTCAATTCATTAAACATCAATAACCCAATAATTGCTCCATTAACTCAAAATGATATTGAAAAAACAATAGCAAGCTTCAAGAACAAAGCACCTGGCATAAGCCAAATTAATAAAATCGTACTACAAAACATTCCTCAGTCTATGATCGAACAGCTTAAAAATATATACAATGCCTCACTTGCAACTGGCTTCTTCCCTACCAAATTTAAAATAGCCAAAATCAGACTCATCCCGAAAGCAGGAAAGAACCATACCCAAGCAGAGAACTACAGACCTATCTCACTACTGGAAACACCCGGTAAAATATTGGAAAAAATAGTCAACCACAGACTCAGAAATTTTCTAGACCAAGAAAACAAATATAACCCGAGACAGCACGGCTTTCGGAAAAATCGAGGAACCAACACAGCAATAGCACTAATATACGAATCAATTGCAAATGCTGCAAGCAACAGAGACCAATGCAATATAATTCTAAGAGATGTGTCAAAAGCATTTGATAAAGTCTGGCATGAAGGACTGAAGTTGAAAATAATCAAATTGGACATGCCTACCAATATCACAACACTACTATGCAATTTCTTAGACAACAGAAAGGCCAAATTAATCATCGACAACCATCTAGGACAAACTTTCAACCTTCATAGTGGAGTTCCCCAAGGCAGTAATATATCGCCGACATTATACACTGTATACACAGCAGATATGCCGCAACCACGGCAATCAGAATATATAGCATACGCTGATGCTGCCACACAGACAGCCAGGTACCCAGGAAAATCCAAACAAATGATGGCCATTAGAACAAGCAGAGAAATAGAGATAATAAACAACTATGAACGAAAATGGAAGATAAAAACCAATGTCCAAAAACTCAAAATAATTAACATCGCAAAAACAAACCCCTACCTTATTATTGTCAACAACCAACAAATACCATATGCTGCCAACGGAAAAATATTAGGACTCAAGATAACCAGAAACGGAATAATCCCCCACATCAACGAAAGAATAGCTATGGCAAAATCACAAATTACAAAGCTCAGAAGATTCCGCCAATTAAACACCAACACGTAATTGCACCTATACAAAGCACTGATCAGACCACACTTAGAATACCCTCCGATACCTCTGAACACAATCGCAAGAACAAACAAACTTAAATTTCAAGCAGTGCAAAATATAGCCCTTCAGAAGAGCGGCAAAACACCAACCACCATACACACAAACAGTACAAGACATACACACACAACACGGCATAGACCCACTCAACACCAGAACACGGCATAGACCCACTCAACACCAGAACACGGCATAGACCCACTCAACACCAGAACACGGCATAGACCCACTCAACACCAGAACACGGCATAGACCCACTCAACACCAGAATACACACCCAAGCAAATGCAATATGGGAAAAAATCCAGCAAGAACAGGATCCCATACTAAACCAACTAATTGAGGAAAACAACAACACATCACACAGATGGTGGCCTAGAAGAAGAAAAAATGATAACGAAGAACCAGAGCCTCTATATACACAATAAAAAAGAACCAAAAGATGGGCACAACTCTCCAGTCACACAAGGACCTGGAGGGACCCCACAAATAAACAAAGACCTAAATAGTTCACAAACACCCACAATAAAAAACTAAAACGAAAAAGATGGGGATCATCCCTCCAGTGCCACAAGGACCTGGAGGGACCCCCCCCCCTATCATAATATGCCCCAAGGAAACATCAAATAGAACAACTTAGCTTAGCTTGGCTGAGACCGGCCTTCCCTAACCGCATGAGTCCTCTAATGCAGCACTGTTGACGGAAGACAAAAAACCCGTCTCCGCAAGGTGGATAGCCCACCTGCTGTTAACCTCCTCCTCTATTTCCCACTTCTGAACTTTACCTTGTACTGTACCCTTCTTGCACCCTCAGAGCAAATGCTCTCTTCTCTCCGTATCACCGACCGACCTGAAGAGGATTCTACTCAACGCTCTCAAACACACAAGACTTCCTCTCAACAAGCTCCTCACCACACAGCAACTCCCCAGCACTGCATTGTATATATATATATATATATATATATATATATATATATATATATATATATATATATATATATATATATATATATATATATATATATATATATAACGCCATGGTGAGTTTCCCTTCTCACCTTCATCCTTAGTGCGAGATCTTCTACATGTTCGTATGTATGCAGATCTGTGCAGCATCTCTGAATGGGGAGGTACAAACTTGGTTAAGTTCAATAGTAATAAAACTCAACCATTTCCTCCAATATGTCCTGGAAATCACACATCCTTCATATAGCTAAAGCTGCCTCCCGAAAGTTGGGAATGCTGTACAGATGCTGTAGCTACTTCACTCCTGAGCAGTTGCTCCAAGTATATAAGGGATTCATTCGTCCTAACTTGGAGTACTGCTCTCATATCTGGGGTGGCTCTTCTCCTGTCCAACTATTAGATAGGGTGGAATCAAAGGCATTTCGTCTTATTAACTCTCCTCCTTTAGTCGTCAATCTCTCTTCCCTTTCTCTTCGCCGCAATGTTGCTTCACTCTCTCTCTTTTACAGGTACTTTAATGGGCAATGTTCGGTGGATTTGGCATCCTGTGTACCGCCGGCAAGGCCGTGGGCTCGTAGCACACGTCTTGCCCGCGGTGCCCACCGTTTCTCTGTGGATAACGCGAGAATAACCCGTACCTCCTTCTTTCCTCACACAGCCCAACTGTGGAATGCTCTGCCTTCTTCTGTGTTTCCATACTTATACAATCTGTCTCACTTTAAAAAGCTGGTTTTCCGGCATCTTCGTGGTGTAGATTAATACAGTATAACATTTTTCTTCTCTATTTTCAATTTATTTCTGGTTTTTTTCCGTTCCCCAGGCCCCGTTGTGGGTCGTTTGACCTGTGCCCGGGTGGGCTAATTCCCGTAAAAAAAAAAAAAAGTGAGCCTAACAAAGAGAGATTTGACAACTGGCCACATACACTACGCCATATGTTCACACAATTTCATATATAAAAAAATGGACAGGGAATAGCCGTTCACACTGCCACACCGGATTATGTCGTTACCTGCAACGGGTTATCCGCACATTCTTGATGTTGGTGCACGTGGCAAAATTATTCCGCACTGTGATGTATAGAACTAGAGGGAACATTGCTAGGAGGGGGGGGGGTAGGTTACGTTAAGTTAGCATTGAAATAAGTTGGGACTTGATCCGTTCTATAAAGAAAATGGAGTTGCTGAAACTGTAAATGGAAAATAAAGTTTCTAGTGAGTATTTCTGTGTGTTTTCAGTTATTTTTATATGTTTGGTAATTGTAACCTGCTGCTTTCTGTGTAGCTCTTTCTGTTCTAACAGTTCGCGATTTACTTAGATTGCGCTGTGATGTTTCCTTGTGGGATGTGTCTATTGCATTTTCTCCCTCATTATCAGTTATTTATCAAAGGGGTTTAATATGTTCATTGAAGTTATCAAGACCTGTGGAGTATTTTCATTTCGCATCAGAGGACCAACTGTCAAATTAGAATCTGGTGCCATAACATTAACTATCAAATGTTATCTGGTGTCGTAACATTAACTGTCAAGTGTTACCTGGTGTCATAACGTTTACTGTCAAGTATTATCTGATGTCGTAACGTTAACTGTCAAGTGTTATCTGGTGTCATAACGTTTATTGTCAAGTGTTATCTGGTGTTATAACGTTTATTGTCAAGTGTTATCTGGTGTCATAACGTTTATTGTCAAGTGTTATCTGGTGTCATAACGTTTATTGTCAAGTGTTATCTGGTGTCATATCGTTTATTGTCAAGTGTTATCTGGTGTCATATCGTTTATTGTCAAGTGTTATCTGGTGTCATAACGTTTATTGTCAAGTGTTATCTGGTGTCATATCGTTTATTGTCAAGTGTTATCTGGTGTCATATCGTTTATTGTCAAGTGTTATCTGGTGTCATAACGTTTATTGTCAAGTGTTATCTGGTGTCATATCGTTTATTGTCAAGTGTTATCTGGTGTCATAACGTTTACTGTCTACTGTTTTCTGTGTTATACAAGTGTGTGTGTGTGTGTGTGTGTGTGTGTGTGTGCGCAAGTATTACAGCGGGAAAATTATGCACTCGTCCATGCCTGTAGTTGCATCCAACAATGAATCATAATACGTGAATGTCCACTGTCATATATTTATTGTAATAGTTTTACCATTGGCACAGGTCATTGACCCACATCGGGGCCTGGGAGCGAAAATATAATAATAATAATAAAATAGTAAAGGACACTTAACAAATGTACGGATCCTACTGTATATTCCTTTTCCTTATGACAAATTCAGTTCATTTCATTCACCATTATAGGATAAACTAATGGTACTGTACTCCAAGGATTAGGACTGTATTATAGTAATTTCTGTACTCTGCTTTGGCAAACTTCACAGTGTTTTTCATGTCATTATCATTTAGAATTAAAATCCAGAATATTATGGAAGCAAACAATTTTAGAATATACTTGTCATCTTTATTATAAAACCGATATATTTATAAACAACATGATTTACAAAGTAAAGATTGTCATATAAATTTGTTGCATAACTTAATTTTTTTTCGTAATTTATAGGTTATTAATAAGCGTAAATAACAAATCAAGTAATTAACGGTATTCAGTTCATTCATAAATGTGGTGAAAGAATGCCGATCACTTATGTGGCCACTACGCAGTATAATTCGCCTGATTAACATTGTTAAATATAGAAAATATAATCAATAAGTCATAAAACAGTAGACTTACTGCTTTACAGTGACGCAAAAGTTTTCTGTAAAATTGAACAACTTAAATAATTCGTTCACAATCACAAACAGATTTAATGATAAACCAAAAGCGACAATTTCATTTTGCGTCTTGTAAAGTCAATTTAAAGCAAGTTAATAAGAGATGACTTTCAAGTATTCAGAGTTCTTATTGAAAAATCATTGATGTTTCTAGATCATATATTATTATTTACGTTAATTACAATGACAAGAAATTCCTTGCCACTTTGTCAAGACTAGAATCATGACAACAATCGGTATTACAACTTTTTTGAAAATAGGTATCAAGCTTATTATAGAGAATATAAATCTCTCAAACACCAAAATCTAATCGTTAAAGGTATAAGTAGATGCGACTTTGTTTCTCGGTGTGCGCCATCTATAGGCCGGCCGTACCGTATACTCGGAGTGTTCATAGTCTGTGATTCTGCACTAGTGAATGGAGATACCGACACCCAAAATTCACTTTCGTAGATTGCTCAGTTAAATAAGTAAGTAAATGAATATAGTATTTATTCCTTCCTAAGTCATCCAAGAATAGAGAATCGGTTAATTTATGAACATAGGGCTTCTGGTTATCTGGTAAATGTTCAAAAACTAATCGCATATCCAGTCGCCATTTTGATAATTTTTGGACCCCTCCTTCTGTCAGCTGTCCTGTGTGTTAAATTGTATCTGTTGTATCACCTATTATATCTAAGTTAAATACTCTACGTAGAGGTATTCATTAGGTATTTATCTTTATTGTTCTATCGTTTTGGAGTGGAAACATGACAGTAGGAGCTTACGATGAGTTGAAGTTTTGAAGTTATCCTTTGTAGAAGCTGGAGCAGATCGTCTAGATATTTTCATTATTTATATACTACATGGGTTCTTTGGTGATTTACAGAGACAGCTCCATGTGTTAAATTCAACATTTTCCGTAAGATATGTGATAGGTAAGGTCATGTGACTTCAAGACATGGAAAAAACTTGCTTGAAAGGAAAATTTTATTTTGAAGTCCACACCCAGAGTATATTACTCACTATGCGAAGTGGATTTTTTTTTTTAAATGAAGATTATCGGTGATTTTTGAGAACTTATGTATAGCAGAGGCTCTAACGTATTTTGTTTAAACTGGACAAGAAATTAATGAGAATTTACTGGATATTTTTGATTGAGCTGCTGTTTGCATTGCACCATCACCTTGAAAAAGTTTGATCACTAAGTCCATGTATTAATTTATGTTGTGGTTCTTTGGTTTATTTATTTATTTTTTGGAGTTTGTTGATAAATAAAGTTGGGATATTTAGCTGTGCATCCCACTATTTGGACTGTCCATTATACATTGTGTCATATTAGTGTTATGTGCACTAGAAGCCATGTTTGGCAGCTGCCTTTCTATAAAAAAAACATTAAATGGCTTCATTATAAAGAAGTAAAAGTACTACTGAAGCTTGATGCTTTTTCAGGTAAACTAAGTCGTTTTTGAAGACATTACATAGAATTGTAAGTGGTTGTTTACCTAAGTAACATTGACGAGATTTACATTTGTTGAGAACTTCTCATTAGTTTCTTCATGCTAAAAGGAGACATAATTCACCAATTTTAATTTGTTAACATAGCTACTAAAGAATTGGAGGCACTTAAACACTGGCGTTTAGGGGAAAAGATATACCGGTATTTTAGTGACGTTTTGATTTCATTCGTAGAATCTTTCACTTTTTAGTTCCTGAAAACGAAGTGCTTGTTCGGCGTATGGGGAAAAAGAGAGAAAATATTCCAAAACTGAATACATATACTATATTTATTTGACTCCAACCCATAGAGAATCGTCTTCTCTTTACAGTTGTTATACTGTACCAGTATATAGCATCAACCCTACTACAGATAACCAAAAAATCTTATACAGGTATTCCCCGACTTACGACAGGGCTACGTTTGTGGACCCTGACCATAGGTCGATTTGTTCATAAGTCAGAACAGTGATAATTCCAAAGATTAGATTAGATTAAAGCACAACCCAGCATATAAAAAAAAAATATCCCATACATAACAAATAATGTAAATTAAGTGATTTTAAACAATATAGAATAATGAAAAAAAGGGGGATTTTAATCACAGTTTTTTGCAATTAATGTATTGGTATCCCGTTTGTAAGTGCGGATGATCGTATGTCGGACGGTCGTAACTCGGGGACTGTCTATATTTAAGTCAAGTTAGTTTAGGTTTGTTGATTGGTTTTATTTGTGATAGTTGACATGTCAGAAGTCTGTTGAAGAGTACCAGTACTGGATTACATCAACCCCCCCCCCTTTTTTTCTAGATAATTTACATGCTTATTTCTCATCTGATATTAAGAAAAAAGCATCTAGGTCTGTCTCTTCCATTTCAAACTATGAAGCCTGTATTCATATCCTTGTAAGACATGAGGTATGTACTCTACATATATGAAATGTTGAGAATTCTTGTAACAGCCATGTTGACAAAGTGGTTATGTAATGCATTGGAATCGTATTCCAGAAGGGATCCGATCCTTAATTGTCATTTTACGTATGGTATCCTGTGTATCATATGTTTTAGGATTTGTGTGGATTGTAAATAAAGTACTGTACTGTACTGGTGAAGAAGATAAATGAAAGGAAAAGTAATCAGAGATGTGACCGATCGCCCAAGTGGCTAACAAGCCGATCAGTGACGAAGAGGATAAAAGTAAAAGTATGGATGGCTATACTGTAGTCGAGCCCTTCTGCCTCAACTTGACTTGTAGGAAACATGGTAGACTAAACCACATAACTCCTGTTATTCTTTTTATAGAAGGAAAGTTATTTTACCTATGTATAGCCTTATACTTTTGCTTAATCTGATGTTTAAATTAAAAAGAAGAAGAAGAAAGGCAGTAACAACTTTCAATGAGAAATGCTTACCTGGTGAACAGTAATGGTTTTGTTAACATGAGTTCATCATGGGGGCTGAGTCATAATACACTTCCTTTAAAGCTTCAAAATGGAGCAGCTACAACTAACGTAATTTACATATATCTGAGATTGTAAGTAAGATAGGTTGGGTTTTATTACCACTGTTGGCAGTACAGTACAGGTACAGTATTCAAGTTTAGGTGGGGATGACCATCACCAGTGTTTTGTTCCTGCAAAATTCTGACTTTGTTCAGTAGTGATGCTTTTTGAGTTGGCAAAGCCTGCTATGGGCATGTAGACAATGGCTCTCTTGCCATCTCACATTTGAGTGATAATTTGTTCAAAGTAATTATTTACCGGTTTGCTCGGCTGAATGATCATCTCCAATATGACCGGGACCCAGGGGGATTATGTATAATTTTAATGGGATTCTGGTCAGGGCGGCTGTCGGCATTACCGTACTCTAGTCATTACACTTATTTAAATGCTGACTGCTGTATCACTACCTCCTTTAATCGTCTGAGATGTCCCACTTCTCTCCTGGACATATATAAAGTAGGTTAGGTTAAGTTAGGTCAGATCAAAAAATTTTTAAGTCTATACCTGATACCTAACAGTATAGTATCATATCTGTTAAACATTGAGGTGTTAGTTTTCTTAACAAATTTATTTAAATTTTAATCTAATTTTATCATCCTTGTGTCCTTAATTTTGATGTATTATTTCTGTTTGATCGAATTTTTAATACAGGACTAGTTTGAAATTATAAATATAGTAAAGTAATATATTGGTATAGAATTTTCTGTGGCCAGAAGTAACTGTAGGTACTTAAATTTATTTTATATCCTGGCCGAATAACCAGTGGTTACTCTGCTGGATACCAGTCAACTAACCCCTGCCTAATTTGTTTTCATTTACTGCAGCTGTAAACAGCTTTATTTAATGAAAATGAGTCGGCCACTTCCTGTAGTTTGATGGATAATAACCGGTACCTGTATATGATTGTTTTTGTAAGTGGTATGTATACAGTTCTGTAATGTACTCCCCAAAAAAGAGAGTTGGTATAGTTAGATAGTTGTTTCAACAATATAAGACTTGGAATGATGAAGTGGGAGTAACACGGTTCCTCTGCCATGTTAATGTGTAAAATACTGTAGAAGCATTCTACAGTTCTGAAAATCCTCACGGATTAATCCTTAATCAGTGTGAGTGAGGCGGAAGAGGTAATTGACATAGGATTATTTAACCCCTGCAATACAGGGATGCCACTTATATTATTTTATTTGGTTAATGCCAAGCGATTTTATTCTGCATAAAGGGGATCCTGTACACAGGTGGTTAAACCTTAAGTTGCATGTGTTTATTTGGGTTAAGTTTTCTGTGTTCCGCAGTACAGTGTACTGTATGGGAAATTTTGTTGGGCTGTTAAAATTGTTAAGAAAGGTATTTGTGTAAGGCTTATTGATGGGGGAAGTTCAAGTTATGTAGAGGTGCTTATAACTACAGGGGTTAGGCCTTCCTGAGCATGAGTTGGATCTCAACCATATATTTTAGAGGGTTTTGAGTCAACAGATGAATTGAGCTAGTTTGTGTACATTCAGGAGTTTTATGATGCTTTGGCAGTTTGAATGAAAAGTGACTGTCTCTAGTTGAGAAATATTTTAGATTGTAGGCAGCCCTTTGGGATCTTTTCAGGATTATTAGTTTTATTAGATTTGATGTTTGGAATGGTTGGTGTCATGTGTTTAGATGAGTTACTCATGAAAGTCTGAAGGTATAATACCGAGTTTTCCAGTTGCAGCAGGTTTTATGGTAAGGTTTGAAAGGTAGCAAAAGTGTGGCCATTTCCTATACCACAAAAAGACCTCTCTGATGTATTGAATTATTATCCCAAAGCATTGATTATTTAACTGTATTTTGTAAGCTGCTTTAGAAGATAGTCAGTGAGATATTGGTTTGGTTATTGGAGCTAAGCAAGTTCATCCTGTGCCAATATAGTTCCCAAATGATGCTTTCTACTATTGATGCCTTGATTCGATTTGAGTTTCCATTACATTTGGTTTTTGCATCTAAATGGCACCATGTAATTGTTTCTTTGACCTTGAAAAGGCCTGTGATACTGCTTGGAAGCACAGGATCTCTAAATGTCTCCATGGATTTAGGTACGGTAACAAGGGAAGAAGTCATTCCTCACCGATTGTACGTTTAGGCGGGGAATACTTATTTCATGCTGAA
Organism: Homarus americanus; assembly: GCF_018991925.1. Classification (NCBI taxonomy): domain Eukaryota; kingdom Metazoa; phylum Arthropoda; class Malacostraca; order Decapoda; family Nephropidae; genus Homarus; species Homarus americanus. Next base: position 6,492,323 of record NW_024712526.1, on the reverse strand, counting down.
GAGCCAGGAGTAGGATGCTGCTATGGGATAGCTAGTGTGCTTTCTGCTAATTTGTTTACAAGTTTCTTCAGTGGTGTTGTGGACAGTCTCCTTTTGGATGCCCTCAGCTTCTTTCACTGCTCCTTTAATTTTGATGACAGCCACTTTCAGTTGTCATTATCCTTGTGGGTAGGGGGATTTTAGTTTGTCTCCCCTGAAAACTTGTTTGTAAGAGAGGAGTACATGCAGATCCTGACCAACTTTTATATGGATACAAGATTTTTTAGTTGGAAACCTGTTTCCTTGGACTGATCATTGAAAACTTGCATACCTTTCCTATTTCAAGACTTGATGTCCCTACACACTAAATGTTCAAGTGTTGGCTTATGATGGACAAGTTGACGGTTGGAATCTTTTCATAAAATGGCAGGTCAATGGGTAAAGAAAATGCTTAAATTCACTATGGCAATGATATTTTTAAATAAATTGGGCCAAAAGTGTCAAAAATAAGGGTTAAAATTGCTAAAAAGTCGCGTGACTTTGAAAAGCTCTGTGATTGGTTGTGATGTCACTGGTTGGGGTGAACTTCCCAGCGGGAGACAGCCAGCTGTAGTTGTCCAACCTTTTCGGCTGATCGGCTCTGTAAATAGATATTATTAGATAATTAATTGTTCATTACTGTGCAACACAGTTATACTATTTTGAATATATAATATTACTAAGGACACAACTAATTCAATGGATATTAGCTGCCCATACAACAAATTTCATAGTCCAGTATAAACTTTCCAAACAATATTGGTATTATTTTGGTATTGGTCATCTGGGGAACCTTAAGATTCTAATTAAGTACTTTAAACAATAAGACAAATTAAATCTACCGGATTTCTGTAGGGTATGATGAGTTATAAGGTTAGCTGAATATACGTCGGTAAGGGGGGGGGGTAACTCAAAACTAGTGATTTCCGATAGAAATGAAGGTAAATCGTTCATTACATGTCACAAACATCAGAAAAAAAACATAGTCTGCATGTCTAAGTACAAAGATGACCAAAACTAAAAATTTACCCAATATAGCCTATCTCGAATCTAAACATCAAAATACTTAATTATGGTAGTTAAAGTAAAATTTTACCCATTAATTAATATAAATGATGATATATCCCAGTGTTTCATAAGTGAATCATCAAAACAATAACAGCACTATGTTATGTTAACTAGCACCAGGCGTTCTCAAAACAAAGTCCAGACAATGTCATTACTTCTAAATTTACTCGTATCTCCATCTACAGTAGTACTGGTATACTCTGTAAATGCACTGAAAAAAAAGAGAGTCTACCAGGTAAGAGGACATGACAGCTGAGCTGGTGTGAACATGGGTGTTTATGTCCAAAAGAACATAAGAATGGAGGAAACTGCAGTGATCCTATTGGTCCAGACTGGGTAGTCCCATTTACACCCAACCCCCATTGTTCATATATCCATCCAACCTATGTTTGAAGCTGCTCTTCATGGCACATTTTTTCACTTACGAATTGTCCATGACTTAGACCATAGAAAAACACCCTTAAATCTTTCCTGAATGTGGCATTTGGGGTCTGAAGAGGCCATCCTTTCTACTACCTCCGACTGCAGCGGTGAGTTTAAAACTAGTGACGTCATTGCAAATGGTTGCCCTGTTTCTAGAGAAATATACTTATCTCGATTATTATAGTAGGACTTTAAACTTTTATTACAATTATATAAACTGTATCACTCTACGAATGTGGCAGAGTGTATTTCTTGTGTTTGCCCAGAACCGTCAACTCGTCCATTCCTCAGGTACTGCTCATGCTGTCCCCTGCACACAGTTTTAGTGGGGAGAGACTGACTATGAGGATAAGATTAACTTCTTGACAACAGAAGCTTGCTTGAAATTATCAGATCCCATTTGCTATGGTGGTAAATTTGTGGAACCCCAAAAAATCTTCTATTCATAGTACTGTACTGTACTGTGCTTGTCACTGATTTTGCAGTGCTGACACCACATCCGGTAACTTCATGACTTAATTAGAGGAAATATGTATTGGAATAGGATTACTTTTGGATTTTGAGACAAGTGTTGTTGGATCACAAAGGTGATATCCATATTCCTACTTCCTCTGGTTAACCCAGTAGTTTTTATAAACAAACAATATGTTCTGTGTATCCATAACACACATGTACTGTATTATACAGTTGAGTCTGGATTTACGTGGTTTTTGTTTACGCGTTTGGTCATTTACGCGGTGCCTTGCCAGAATTAAAATGCTTTATTTACGTGGTAAATTTGGTCACTTACGCGGGAAGCGGCGCGGGCAGCAAAACATTACCGAGTTCTTCACCCGCCACCCACTACAGCTGGCCCAAGTCAGTGATAGTGAGGATATGGACTTTGAGGGGTTTGACAAAGAGGCTCTGCAAGCCTATGTGGTGGATAGTGATACAATTGATACAAGTGATACAGGTGAGGGCCAATAATCTGCCCTCTGCCTCGGAACCAACCTCCCATCCCTGTGTGCCCAGCCATCTTTTCTACTAACGTAAGTGTTAAAAAACCTAATATTATTGATATTTCTCTAAATTATTAATTGTGTGTGCATACCATCATAAAATTAAGATGTTATTTTGACTACAAGGTACATATTGTGTCGGAAAAAGTGGAGTTTGAGGGTTGGCCCAGTCTCTATTTCAATAAATCCCATATGTTCTGTTATTTCATTTACGCGTTTCTTGTTTTACGCGGTACTCCACTGGTTCAATTGACTGCGTAAATGAAGACCCAACTGTACAGTATTTCTTTTATCATCTTTTATGTCAGTTCTGTGGAATCCTATAATGGACGAGTTGATGGTTGGAATTTTTAAGCAAGATGGCAGATCAATGGGTAAAGAAAATGCTTAAATTCACTATGGTAATGATATTTTTAAATAAATGAAGCCAAAAAGTGTAAAAAAATAAGGGTTAAAGTTGCTAAAAAGTCACGTGACTGTGAAAAGCTCTGTGATTGCTTGTGACGTCACTTGCTGTGGCGAGCCGCAGACCGGGAATCAGCCAGCTGTGGAATGTGTTGCTACCTACATAAATACAGGACTTGTGGCCATATACAATGTTCAAGCAAAGGACAAAGTGTCGTTAGTGCTTCGTGCCAATGTGCAAGAGTACTGACAATTCCTCACCAGGCAAAATATTCATCACAATACCAAAAGATAAGAAGAAAAGAAAAAGATGGTTTCTTGCTGCTCGATGATATTTCCCCATGACAGAATCCAGCACCTACCTTAAACAATAAGACACATTATCTCTACAGGATTTCTGTCGCAAAACATTTTTCGATCGCATAAGAAAATACTGTACAGATTATAAGAACATAAGAATGGAGGAAACTGCAGCGGGCCTATTGGCCCATACTGGGCAGTCCCGTTTACACCCAACCCCTATTGCTCATATAAGCATCCAACCTATGTTTGAAGCAATTCAGCGTATTCGAGTTAATGATGATATTTGGTAACTTGTTCCATTCATCCACTACTCTGTTTCCAAACCAGTGTTTACCTATTTCACGCCTAAATCTAAATTTGTCTAATTTAAAACCATTGTTACGAGTTCGCTCCTGGTTGGATAATTTGAGTACCTTTGTAATGTCCCCTTTGTTTAGCCCTGACTTCCACTTATACACCTCTATCAGGTCGCCCCTAGGTTAGGTTAGGTTATGAGGTTAGCTTAACATACATCGGTAAGGGTGGGGTAGAAACTTAAAACTAGTGATTTCCGGTAGAAATTAAGGTCTAAATTGTTCATAACACACCGCAAACCATCAGAAAACAAAAACATAGTCTGCATGTCTAAGTACAGGGATGACCAAAACTTAAAATTTACCCAATATAGCCTATCTCGAATCTAAAATTCAAAATGTTTACTTTTGGTAGTTAAAGTAAAATTTTACCCATTAATTAATATAAATGATATATCCCAGTGGTTCATTAGTAAATCATGAAAACAATAACAGCACTATGTTGTCATCAGGCATTCTCAAAACAAAGTCCAGACAATGTCATTACTTCTAAATTTACTCGTATCTCCATCTACATCTAGCACTGATACACTCTGTAAATGCACTGAAAAAAAAAGTCTTCCAGGTAAGAATACATGAGCTGAGCTGGTGTAAACATGGGTGTTTTTTATGTCCAAAAGAACATAAGAATGGAGGAAACTGCAGTGGACCTATTGGCCCAGACTGGGTAGTCCCATTTACACCCAACCCCTGTTGCTCATATATCCATCCAACCTATGTTTGAAGCTGCTCTTCACGGAACAGTTCTTCGCTTACCAATTGTCCATGACCTAGACCAACAAAAACACCCTTAAAACTTACCTGAACTTGGCATTTGGTGTCTGAAGAGGCCATCTTTTCCAAAGATCCTTTCTACTACCTCTGAGTCTCCGACTGCAGCAATGAGTTTTAAGGGAGTGACGTCAATGCAAATGGTGGCCTTGTTTCTAGAGAAATAAACTTATCTCGACTATTATAGCAGGACTTTAAACTTTTATTACAAATTATATATACCGTATCACTCTACGAACGTGGCAGAGTGTATTTCTTGTGTTTACCCAGAACTGTCAACTCGTCCATTGCATGTGTTGATTGTTGTTGGACCTGTGCCACTTTTTACTTGGCTATTTGTTATTGTAAAGCTTTACATCCATACACTTCTGTTTAAACATTTGTGTATTACTTTATCATATCATTTGATTACTATACAGTATACTTATTTTAGTACTGTACAGTATACTGTACCTGTATTCATTTTTTTATGCACAAGTTGACAGCCCCACATTCATTTAACCCAATGGTACTTCTGGCCATGGTAAAAAATCTTAACCCCTTATGGTCTTTTGACACAAATAGCATCATTTGCAATCTTTTGACAAAGGTTGCGTCGGCAACAGGAGCAGTTTTTCCGAAGTAAACATTGGCTACAGCAATCCAGACCCAAATTGCACCTGCCAGCCCACAAGGCTAATGGGAGGAACTTAGTTGGTTGATAGGGCCGATCTACCATTCCAGCATTTCTGCTTACAGGATGGGTGTTCTCAGTGTGAAATATGGTTGAATGGGAGGGGTCAGGCCAGCACAGTACTAGAGCGCTTAGAGAAACAATCTGTGTTGAAAGACCACGAGAAGGTTAATGGGCTTAATGCAGTAGTGGTGTTTGGGTTGTATTTAGTACAGTATTTTAGGGCTTGCATAAGTTTATTTATATTTTTTGAACAAATAGCTAACAGTCAAGTGCTGCTGCAACTTGAAACTTTGTTAGCCACCTCCAGGGAAAAAGTAAGTGGTTGCAAAAATGCATTGTAATTAAGTTTATATGTTACGAGTATGTAATTATAATTTAATTTTCTTCTCCACAGCCCAAAGTGGATGTATGGTTAGGGCTGTGGCATCTGGTCGTGCCGCTGGGTGAGGGAAAGGCCCACGCCGGTGCCACACGACAGCGCTATGACCATCGCAATGATAGCCAATCAGGATCCACAGGAGGGACCGCCAAACACTCCACCACAGGTGATGTTGGAGCATTTCATAAATTTACTGTATATATTGTACAGTACAGTATACTATACTGTACTATACTTTTATATAGCTTATATATCCCATGTTATGTATTTCAAGGCTAAGACATTTAAGATACTTAACATGTCCAATTGTCCATACAATTAGTAATGTTTTCATAAAAAAAAATATACAGTATATATATATATATATATATATATATATATATATATATATATATATATATATATATATATATATATATATATATATATATATATATATATATATATATATATATATATATATATATATATATATATATATATATATATATATATATATATATATATATATATATATATATATATATATATATATATATATATATATATATATATATATATATATATATATATATATATATATATATATATATAATTTTTTTATTTATTTTTTAATATCCAATAGAGTAATGGTTATAATGCGTTTTTCCCCAGCTGAGAAAAGATGACCCGCCCCCTCCTCAAGAGTTACAGCTGATTGGCTGTTGCAAAAAATAATGTTTTAAAAAGTTCAGAATCACTGAAATATGAAGTTGTTTGTTCAGTTATATTTCCCACCTCTACTGACGGCTGTTCGCTGTAGTGGCCAAGTCTGTCACACTCATCCAACAATTTTCAGGGGTTGTGTAAAATTTCAGTGTGATTCTCAACTTTTAAAATGTTAGTTTTTGAATAATGTAGTTTTACTGATATGTAATTTGTCTTAATATGCCTTATTGTGGGTAAAAATAAGTATATATTAAATGCATCCTCCGAAAGCGTGAATTTGTTACCAGAGTAACAGTTAATTCATGTATAATATTTCTGATAAACTACCTACGTGCTCCTGTTTCAAATAATGAATGTATGTATCTTTATATAATTTAGCTAAATATCTTTCTCGTCAAAAACGGTCATCCCAATGATTATGAATTAACTCATTTAGAAATAGATCATTACTTCAGGACGAAATCGAACAGATTTGCAACAGTCAATCAGCTGTAACTCTTGAGGAGGGGGCGGGGCATCTTTTCTCAGCTGAGAAAAAAAGCACTATAGTAGTGGTGTACAGTATTCTGTTTGAGTGGTGTAGTGCGTACAGTACTGTCCATGCTGACTTTATTATTATATTCCTAGGGTGGTGATGGAGAAGTATTGGGTGATGGTGAAGGTGAGGATTTGGGGGGTGGGGAGCCAGACTTCCCCCTGGCTGCCTTGGCCCGACTGGATGAGATGATTCACAGACAAAGATGGGTGGTCCCGGTCTTACCCAAGTGTGAGCTAGAACTGTTGCTGGAAGCCTCCATCGATCTCTGTACACGTGGTTAGTGTGTACATGCTTATTAGTTGGCATGGCAAGTTTTTTTTAACACTTGAAGGTTGGAGAGAGTTTGTAGCTGAAATGTTTTGACAAGTTCCTACTTGTAATGATCTCCTCTGAACTTAAAGTTATTTGACAGAACAATACTGTACCTGTATATAATGTAACAGTAAGTTAATTGTTCTATTACTGTAAAAATTAAGCTACATTTATATGATTATATTCAACATCAAAATATTTGTACCCATTTTATAATACAGGAAATGATGGCTTTTACATTTGGGAGATATTTAGACCCAAAACAATCTGTGATAGATAAATTGATATGCTGTGTGCCATGGTGGTAATTAATATTGAAATGGTGCAAGGTGCATAATGCTGCATTTATTAGTGATTATGTTCTTTCTGTGTGCAATTTCATTACAGGTGTAGATACAAGGAGTGAAGCATGTCAGAGATTCTTCAGGGAAGGGCTGACCATTTCTTTCACCAAAATCCTCACTGATGAGGCTGTTAACAGCTGGAAGTTTGAAATTCATGTTAGTACACTGTATAATTCTGTTATGTATTTATATAAAGTTAAATTTAAGTAGATATTTTTTTTTCTGAGTAGTCCAAAAATGATTCCCCTTGTTCCTTAGTTTTATGTCTTTATCCTTTATATTTTTAATTCTGATTAGTTATGTTCAATATCTGTGGTCTGTATGGTCATATGTTTTGTTCCTGTATATATATTAGATTAGACTCAGAGTGAACAGATATAGTAAAAACCTCTTGTTGGCAGGTCTTTCTCACTAACAGGCTGGTTTTCAGTCTGGTAATGAGCACTACTAAGTATTAAGATCTGCTGAGTAAGGGGAAATTTTGTTATCAAAATGCCACAACAATAACACCAATCTGGTATTGTTTTGTAATGGGCATTATCAGGGGCAAAACCTGCTTAGTGAGCAGTCATTTGGTAAATTATTTTGCTATGTATCTGGCATACACCACTTACTATGGCATATTTTTAATTATTTTATCTAATTATTTTTTTTTTTTTCAGATTGCCCTTGTTTAACAATTTTTTTTATACTAAGCTTAGTACAGTACAATATCTCATGTACAGTCAATAGCAGAAGTTCGTCCCAAACCAATTTCATGATATGAGGCAGGTGATCTGGTAACACTGTGGGGAAGAGTTGACAGATCACCATGCAAATGGGGTGGGATGAACTTCTGCTGTTGACTGTACAGGTGCACATCTTGCTCTGCAATTTTCCCTTAAAGAAAACAGTTTATGCACTTGATTTTGTCTTTTTACCACTGTTAATAGCTTCCCCAAAGTGCTAAAAGGTTTTCTTTCCATAAATCTCTCTACAGCAAAATAATTAATATTGTGATAATTGCACTTACTCCTCAATAAGTTTAAGTGTTTAATGAAACTTAGATGGGTCTTTGTTAAATAAGAGAAATCCCATTTTGTACCTTTATCCTTAGTGTTCTTATAGGTACATAAAACTGTGTTGCTTCCACAATGTGGTTCAGTACTCAATATTGTGCCTCCAGTAAAGATCCAAGGCTGATTCCTGTTGAACTTAAAATAGTACATTGGCAACAATCTTGTAGATGCTGTTATGTGGACAGAGTGGACTCTGAGATACCTAGAGTTAAGAGATCACCAAACAGCATTTGTTGATCACCTTTATCAAAAGCAGCTGAGAGATCAAAGAGGAATACTTCCCAGAACAAGTGTTAGTCACCAAGTCATTAGAAATTTTGCCCAAGGCTGTTTCTGTTAATTAAAGATTTTGTAGGCATGTGATTTGCCTACTCTAAATCCACAATAACAAACATTCTCATTCTTCCCTTGAATCTTTTCAGTAATATTAAAATACAACTTGAAAATTTTGTTCTCTAATTTGCAGAGATGTATCCTCAAGAACTGTGAGAAGTTAATAGAATTAGTTGTTGTAAAACTGCACCAGGACTGGTTTCCTTTACTTGACCTTCTTGCTATGGTGCTCAGCCCTAATTCCAAGTAAGTAAGAAAATTATATAACAAGGCTTAAACAAATTGTATTTTCCCCAACTGTAAACATATTCAACCTTGCTTGAAATTCTGAGATCAAATGCCACCATGATTAGTTATTTTTCTCCGGAGACTCAAACACTTCAGTCCCTTGTGTATATGTTGTCATTTTACAATTGACTTGCAATTGGTAACCTATTGGCATTGTTCATATGCCCCTATATGTATTGGTTAATACTACTTTTCATTTACATTTCTTTTAGTTTTCCATGTTGAGCATAGTAATCTAGAATATATTTAAATTATTTAGAATTATACAAATGTGCTTACCTAAATCTCTTCTTTTAGGTTTCATACCTTTAATGGAACACGCCCTTCAGAAACAGTACCACAAGGGTCACAGATCCCCGACTATGAACTATATGCCCGACCACCTGACCCCAGAAATCCCAGAGGTTGGCTTGTCGACCTTATCAACCTGTTTGGCAAGCTTGGTGGCTTCCAAATCCTTTTAGAAAGATTCCAGTCGGGGAAGAATCTCTCGGTTCCAGTAATCTGTGCGCTCCTGCGACCATTTGGCCTCTGCTTTGAGATGCTCACCGTACCTACTATAGAGAAATACTTCATGCCTATTGTAGTAAGTACAAGGATGTGCAAATTTGAAGTCTATAGCTCATTTATCCAGGTGTTTAAAAAAACTGGCAACTTTGTTTAAAGGACTTGGAAAATGTACACATTAGCGATGTGCTTGGTTGCATCATTGCAGATAAGTAGAATGATTTACTTAAATATCAGCATAATAATAGTTTTTAATGTTATTTATTTGCTTCACAACCAACAGGAGGTAGTTCCAGCCTTTCTAGAAAATCTTACTGATGAGGAATTAAAGAAAGAGGCCAAAAATGAAGCCAAAAATGACGCGCTGTCTGCCATCATCAAAGCCATTAAGTGCCTGGTATCCCGAGTGCCCAGTCAAGAGGAGACCGCCAAAAATCTTGAGATTTTTAGACTTAAAATGATACTCAGGTAAAATTTTCCCAGTACTTTGTCTTATTAATGATTAATATGATTCTTGTGAATTTTTTTTGTCATAAGGTTAAATAATGTGCACTGCATATGCAAATATAGGGTGTATAGGAAATGAGCAAGTATGTATATGTACTGTATTTCTACTTGTCTTATTTTTTATTTTCTAACATTTATGTTTTCCCCAAAGTGACACAACCTTATGGGAGATGATTTTGTTTAAATTTTAAGACAAGACTTGGGATATTCTCCTTCTGAGAGGGTTTAATGAAGGAATGTACTGTAATAATTAGTGTAATATGAATATTATTTTGAGATGATAAATTAACTTTGCCATTTCTTGGAATGGACCAACTGATGTCATTTTATATGGACTATGAGACTGTCTCTTGGAATGGACCAAGTGGTTTTCTCTTGAGGAAACAACTTTTTGAGTGTGGAAAGACTGATAACATTTTCATAAGAGTATATTTATGGTGAAATAGATGCAGAACCATTAACACGAGTGGTTCTTTTTTCAGGTTATTGCAAATTTCATCCTTCAATGGGAAGATGAATGCCTTGAATGAAGTGAATAAGGTGATCACCAATGTGTCCTATTATTCCCACCGGCATGGACCTGTTGAAGAAGAAGAATGGTTGACTGCAGAGCGCATGGCGGTGAGAAATTGTTTATTTTGGTCAATGAAAAAATTAAACTAGATTATATTGGCAGAGAAACTGTACTTATTACTTATCTTGATCCTCTTGTGATTGACTGATAATGTGTGTGTGTACACCCACTAAAAAAGTATTCGGCACCCTTACGGCGTGATACAATATGACACGGGTGCTGAATAATTTTTCAGTGGGTTTACATCTGATTAGTGTCTTAATGATTGGCTGTTTGCACATTTTCCCTTTATTAAATCTCATCCTGTGGACTCTGTTATCCAGGCTATCAATCCATTATCTTTACTATAACTACAGTAATCTTTAAATACTGGACAACCTTTTTCAGTCATAATTTCTATGCTGTTATTGCCATTATATTGTTATATTATGGTGTGTATTTGGTATTGAATACAGTATATAAATAATTATTGTCATAGGTCATGAAATCTCAGAAATAATTTATTATTATTATGCTCTGGAAATTGCTTTGTGAGCTGTACTGCCAATAATGTAAGAATCATGGGTGTATTACCAGTTGGTTCCATTTGTATAACTTTATTTACAAAACCTTTGTATATTATTATTTTGTTATTGATATTGTTTATGCTATGATATTCTCCTTGTGTGCTTTTAAGTGGTATTAAGGTTTGTTGCTGACTTCTTGTGTGTTACAGGAGTGGATCAAGGAGAACCGGGTACTACAGATTGTGCTTCGAGATTCCCTCCATCAACCGCAATATGTTGAGAAGTTAGAGAAGATCATACGCTTTATCATCAAGGAAAAGGTAAATTTACAATACCTATTTAATGAGAAGTACGTCTGTGCCTTTCCACCACCAATCATATATTATATTTTTTCATATTGTAAATTGTGTCCATGATCAGTTTTAAGGTGGATTACTTGGAACTTAAAGTGGCTTTATTCCCTGTATGATAGGTACCCTTATACTACTTTGTAAATCATTAATCGTTTTATTAGACATAGATTTCAAATGTCTTGTGTGTATAATAGTCAGCCTTAATTTCAGTGGTAAGTAACATTTTACTCATTAGGGAAAGTAACTAAATTTTTGTGAAAAGTGTCTCTTATAATTATCTACATATGTTATATGCTTTCTCCTGTCTTTTTTGCAGGCTCTGACATTGGAGGATTTAGATGACATATGGGCAGCACAACATGGAAAGCATGAAGCCATTGTCAAAAATGTACATGACCTCCTGGCTAAGCTAGCATGGGATTTCTCACCTGAGCAGCTTGATCACTTATTTGGGTGCTTCCAAGTAAGTTATGGGAGCCTTCAACTCTGGACAGGCTCCTGGTGAAACTTATTGACTAGTACCATAATATATTATTTTAGATGAGAACGTATGATACTTTGGTTTGATATTGTTTGACCTTTTCTACTTTCTTTTGTCCTACAGACTAGCTGGAGTCAAGCCAGTAAAAAACAGCGAGAGAAACTTCTAGAATTAATACGTAGATTAGCAGAAGATGACAAAGATGGGGTCATGGCACATAAGGTATGGAATAATTCTCTTTGTTCACTTGATCACATGTTTAGTTGCTGAAGTAAGGAAAATTATGAGCTGCAGTGTGGTGCTGTTGTGGGCGAGAAATGTCACCATCTTCCAGTTGGATATATGAGTTGGACGTATCATTGTCTTTGAGATGGCTGTGTTGTGGAGGAGTGGTATGGTCAGCTGTGAGATAGTTACGTTGTGAGTGGTGAAGGTTATTAAACGAGAGATGGTTAGGTTTTGAATGAGGTAAGCAATTATATTTAGTTTTGCATGTAAGATGATATTTGATGCCTAGTAAGGATATTTGTACTAAAGTAAACTAAATTCTTGTCTGTAGAGTAGAATATTTCAAAAGTTTATGGGTTATTCACAATCTAAATGTTGTGATGAGTTTGGAGAGAGTGAGTTGAACTTTCTCTTTGGGAAATAATAATACCTTAAATTTTGTTTATCTTAAATTAAGAAGTGGTTTGGAAAGTACAGCACTTTAATGTTGATTTGTACTCCCAAGTGATTATGATGTAAAATTAGAATGATAAATATTTGGTAACTGAAGTGTACATTAGTGGACATATTATTGATGATAAATTTGTGTGTGTCAACTGAATGCTAGTCAGAGAACTTCTATATTGTATATATTGACAAATGCTGTAGTCGGTCATTGATGTGACTTGTGTTTAATTCGTTCTCTCCCTCTATAGCAAACAGGTTGATGTTGTTTTATTTGTCTTTTTTTTTTTTGCCAGGTTTTAACACTGCTGTGGTCATTAGCTCATTCAGATGATGTACCAACAGAGATAATGGATCAAGCTCTTAATGCTCATGTCAAGATATTAGATTACTCATGCTCACAGGTATGGAAATATGACTTTTTGTTCTGTTGCTGTATACTTAAAATGTCCTTGAATTGTAAGTGCTGTATTTTCAGATGTTACACTTTTGTCATCTGTTGATAGGGTGTGATGGGGTTGTGTGCTTATAACTATGAATTTACTTTGTATGCATTAGCTACTGGTATGTTCAAATTTAGGATATGAACTAGTAAAGAATGGTAGTTTCATATTTTAGCACTGCCCACATTCTATACACTATCTAAACCTATTATTTCCTCTCTTTTATTTTGAGGTTTCTGTGGTCCTTGATCCAATCTCCTTAAGCTAAAGTTTTTTATGGTTCAGTTTCTTTGGGTACACTCACACTGTAGTCCTCTAAATATTTTTACTTAGTTTTTAATGAAACCATAAACAAGTAAGTTCTGTTCAAGGTGTTTTGTGATCTTTACTTACCCAACTCCTATGTTACTTGATATGAACTAAAATAATGATAGTGAGGACTGTGTGGCCCAGCCAGCACTGGTTTAGGCCTACAAAATATGAGGCAACATCACTTGTCTCCAGAAATAGGAGGCAGAATTGACAGGGAGACAAGCTACTTAGGGTGAGTGGAAAGCTGGAACTGAATTGTGTTAGTTAGCATGACAACCACAGCTTGCTGCCTCCTATCTTAAATGGTGACTGTTGCTACTAAAGATTCCTCTCAGGGACTTGGTTTTGACAGGAAGGCACAACAAATTCATAAAACTTTGTACAGGGTCTCATGATTTTTGACCAGCAGCCTGGGTGAGTGGAATAGACGAGTCACCTAATGTTGGATGACTGGCCATAAAAATAGTAAAGTTGTTTTAGAATTTACAGTCCTGCAAATCTTTTATAAGAAGAGGTTATATCTCATACATAATGTTACTTTCCAGGACCGAGATATTCAAAAGAAGCACTGGCTAGACAGATGTGTTGATGAACTCAAGCACGACAAGTGGGTACTTCCAGCTCTTAAGCAAATACGAGAAATATGTTGCTCCTACAGCGAAGCCCCGCCCAATTTCTCGCAGCATCAGCGTCCCACGCCGTATGTCAGCTACCGTCATGATATCATCTCCAAACTCCAAAACCAGCATTCCCTTGTGGTTCTTGTAGCTGACAATCTTACAACGTATATGAAGAATATTAGGACGGCTGCGAAAGGTGTGATTCAAGTGGAGAAGTGCAAAGTGTATTTATGAATAGAGTATACAATGACTTTGATATTAAGAATTTGGTATATTTGGATGCAGTAGAGTAGTGTTAACTTTTTTATTGCCATTATTTGCAAAATTTAATCTTACAGCTTAAATGAATTCATCCCAGAGAACTTGGTTGAGGGATCCTTTTCATTACATGTACAGTAAATCCCCTTTATATCACAGCAATAAATATAACTATTTTCTATTTGTATGGGTTTTTCAATTTCAAAGTACCCCTGTACGTATTACCACTTTTTCCCTCGTGGGATTAAGGTCCACCAGTGATGATGTTCGCAGTATCACCGGGGCCTTACTGTACAATAAATTTTGGGGATTTCCATAGATGACCTAAGGGCAGTAGATGTTAGCTTTGACATGTTATATATTATACGTATATCTTTGTTGTGAAGAAATCATCATGATAAGACATAATTTGTTATTCCTTTGATATAAACTTACGAATAGTATGTAAAGACTATTAATTGCTTTGTATATGCTTTTACATTCATGTAATGATTAAACAGGAAAGTTTGAGAATATGGTGCCAAAAAAGAATTTAATTTGGGTTATTTAATGAGACTCTAATGCAAACATTAGATGCTTAATTGTTTGACATTGTTTATGAATTTTACAGAAAATCCTGACTTGAATCCAGCAGATATTGTACCAGACAGGCGGTATAATCACATATTCCAAGTTCAGGAGCGACTTAGTTTCCTTAGGTTTTTATTAAAGGTTAGTGGATTTGTATTTTAAGGTTGTCTGTCCTGTAGATGAAGTGTTTTGAATGAGAGAATATATAAAGCAAAATTCTGCAGGTAAAATGGAATGGCTGGAAGGCAAATAGAATTATTTTAAGAGGAATCATGAGAGTAGAAATTGGAGAAATGTGGAGAGGAATGGTGTTTGATGGAGTTTGTATACGAGTCATGTGTGAGTTTAAGATGGGTAGTTAAAACATAATATCAGTGTTTTGGGGATAAATGTACTGCTGGTTGACGATGCTCGGTCGAGTGGACAACTGGGTCAGACCATATGAAAGTCTTGAGGCCTTGTTGTGGAAGGGAACAGTGTAAACAATATGGCAGATAAAGTGATTGAATGATTGCAAACGAAGGGAGAGCCTTTGCTTGATATTAATTCCGAGCACTTGTACTGTTGCAAAAAAAAAAAAGAGAATGAGAAAGTGTGGTTAATTTTGACATTTTCTTTCTTCCAACAGGATGGTCAGTTATGGCTGTGTGCGCCCCAGGCTAAACAAATTTGGAACTGCTTAGCGGAGAATGCTGTATTTACTGTAGATCGAGAGTCTTGCTTCAAGTGGTTTTCTAAGCTAATGGGTGATGAACCAGACCTTGACCCTGAAATCAATAAGGATTTCTTTGAAAACAATATCTTACAACTTGATCCCTCTCTGCTGACTGAGAATGGCATGAAGTAAGTGAAGATGTTTGTAGTAAATATTTTGGAAGGTATTTGTTGCTTTATTTTATTTCTTTATAATCTGTGTAACATTATATAGGTAGTAGCATCCTTCAGGCCCACTTCAGAATGCTTGGACAGATTGGTGCATGGAAACTTTGATAGAAGTTAAGTGTCCAGAGTGGAGTGGTTCCGAGGATACTCGATACAATCTTTGTATGAATTCTGGCCATTTATAACTGAGAGAGGCTACGTACTGTATTTGAAATTTTGGTTTAAAGTATGTGAGATGTTATATAGAATCTTGAGAAATAGAACTAGCAAATTTAGGGTATATTTTGGGGTATGTATGTAGCAGTTAATCTGTTGAATAATTTTAGAAGTGTGGATAGTAGGTTCGTGAAATCTGGGACCAGTAATGAAATTTATTAATTAACTTCTTTTTGCAGATGTTTTGACCGTTTTTTTAAAGCTGTTAATTCCAAGGAGGGTAAACTGGTTCTGAAGAGGAGAGTGTATCTCATGGATGATGATGACCTTATAGGTGTAGATTATGTTTGGAGAGTGAGTATAATATGCTCTGGTTTAAAACAGTTACTCTTATTGTAAAATATTGACTTCTACTTGAAATATAAATTAGTTTTAAAAGAATCAGATGAGTGGCATTGTAAACTAGTTTTAAAATATTGTTTAATTTTATTAACAGACACTGAGAAGATTAAGTTACTCCTCTCCTTTACTTCAACAGGTTGTATTATGTGGGACGGAAGATATTGCATGCCGTGCCATTGAACTGTTGCGGGAAACATATACAAATCTTGGGCCAAGGCTTCAAGCCAATCAGGTTATCATACATGATGACTTTCTCTCTAGCTGTATGTCACGGCTTAAGGTAAGACATGAATACATATAATTTGATAGTGTTGGGAATGAGTTACGAGATAAAACTTAATATACAGTAAACTCCCTCTAACCTGGACTCCCCTAATCTGGGTAATAATGCCATGCTTTTGCTTTTAGAGTAAATAATGACATATTTTTAGAGATTTGTGTAAATTCAAGTAGTAGAAAATGATTTCCCGCCTCCCAAACCAACAGCATTCCGCCCAGCCTGTAGTGCCAGCGTGGAAGCCTATGGCCGTAAGCTAATCACAGTGATCTGTGAGTGTGATGTCATAGTCACATCTGAGCTGATTGGCTGCAACCAATGAGCATCCCTCATAGAGCCAGTCCACTTTTGTTTAAAATTTCAGTCTATGTTAGTTTGTGTCAGTTAAGATGGCCGGTGTTAGTAGCGGAGTGGATTAACATTAATAAGCAAGTGCACTTTAGGTATTATCCATTGTTCTAAATATTTTGTGAGGTATGTGGTCTCTTTACTGATTAGTGTATGTATGTTTGAAGTACTTGTCAGAGCATTTTCTGTGAGGATACATTCAATTTTAAAGCTTTTCTTCCACAATATTACTAGTATGTTGCTTTATCAGATTGACTGTTGTGTAGGGTAGTCTGGGACAGTGCCAAGTCATATAGGCACATGTAGAAACTTGAACAGTTTGTATAATACTGTACAAAGGTTTTCTTCTGATTTATAAATAATACATTTATAACTCCAGTCCTCATTTAAAAATACTATACAGAAAATTTTACTTGCCAGGTTTTCTCATTTAAGGCACTGTATACAGTACTTAAAAGTGTATTTGTTAGAGTATAGTGTAGGCCACTACACTAATTTTTAATTGAATAATAAAAGGACCAGTAAATTAAAAGGGAAGCCAGTGATACTGTATCTTGTTAAATATTATCCAATATTTATTTATTTATTTTTTAGAGAATTCTGCATGATAGCTGTGCAACAGTCTCACCATTGATCTTAGTACTAAATGTTTGCTCAGGTGTTGTCAGTCTGATATTAACCAAATTGGAATAGAATTACTGGAGAATCCCTTCTTGTTTTACAATGCTTCAGAAGTAAAGGTGTCTGGTAATTCAACATAATGTACTACCGGTGCTGTACTTTGGTCAATATTCTTTGCGTGCAGTAATTCTGTTGGGCTGGATTTGCAAAAAAGTCGACATACAGGTACATCAATTTATTATACTGCTCAACAGGTTTTATATCTGTCTGTTGCTGGTGGATTTTGTTTGAATACAATTGATTTAAGGATTTCATTTATTTTTTCTTCTTTACAGGCCATGTATGACACTGTATCAGTGTTAGATCAGGATAAGGATTCTATTAATAGAGTTCGGCAAGAAACTACAAGAATGTGTCGTGTATTGAAGGTTTTATTTGAATATGTATCGGAGTGTGACGGAGACTTTGGGGATGACCGGTCTATTCTACCTCTTGGAAGGTATGGAGTTGTCAAATTTATTATAAAGTGTGACATACAGTACTATTATAAATATTTTTGTGAAAGCCTTCATGTGTACAGTACTTGCTTTAGTGGTAGTCTCATATTTTCTTTCATACTTTGTAGAGCATCAAGAGGGAAGCACTTATCACTGTTGGTGAGGTTTCCCATACAGGGCCGACAGCCAGATGAAATGGAGATATGGACGCACACAAATGACACAATGGGCTCGATAAGGAGACAGGTTAGATGAACTGTATTACTTTATATATATATATATATATATATATATATATATATATATATATATATATATATATATATATATATATATATATATATATATATATATATATATATATATATATATATATATATATATATATATATATATATATATATATATATATATATATATATATATATATATACTATATATATATATATATAAGTTGTACCCCACTTAACGCGTCAATTGAACCCAGAGGGTCCCGCGTTAAGTGAAAACCGCGTTAAGTGAACAACAGAACATATGGGATTAATTCCAATAGAACCCAGCCCGACCCCCAAACTCCACTTTTTGACGACAAATAACTATGTTGTAGTAAAAATAACATCTTAATTTTATGATGGTACATGCACACAATTAATACTTAAGAGAAATACAGTCGCCAAGTTAATGTCCATTCAAATAATGGACTCAACTCCCTCCCCCTCTCACACTACAGTACACAGCCAGCTAACAGATGGTCGGTCGGTCCCTCCCTCCCCCCCCCCACCCCCCACCAACCGTCCCAAGGAGATGTGTGGGATAACCTCAAACTAAAGTTAGGAAAATATAATTGACATTGCTGGATTCCTTGTAAGACCAGGAATATTTTGAATATAAATGTCATATATTTTTCACAAAAGATAACATACTTACTCAGATTAAACATTTTATCTAAAAATTGTATGTTTAATGCAAAAAATATGTTGTTTATATTCAAAATGATCACCAAATTATAAGAATTCCAGCAATGTAAATTATATTCTGGCCGGATAATTTGTATGAATTTTATGAGCTAAAACAAATATCTACAGTTAATAAAAAAAAAAATATATTCTTCAACACTATCTGTCAATCAAAGTACCCCACCTTGCCTCCCCCCCTCTTCCAACCGCGCGGTCAGTCCCAACCCTCCCCCCACCCCCCACCAATCCTCCATTCAAGAGTTTTTAACATTTAGTAATAAATAATACCTCAGATTAAAGTTAGGATAATATAATTGACATTGCTGGATTCCTTGTAAGACCAGGAATATTTTGAATATAAATGTCATATATTTTGGACAAAAGATAACATACTTACTCAGATTAAACATTTTATCTAAAAATTGTATGTTTAATGCAAAAAATATGTTGTTTATATTCAAAATGATCACCAAATTATAAGAATTCCAGCAATGTAAATTATATTCTGACCGGGTAATTTGTATGAATTTTATGAGCTAAAACAAATATCTTCAGTTAAAAAAAAATAATTCTTCACCGGGTAACAGATGGTCGGTCGGTTGGTCCCTCCCTCCCCCCCACCCCCCACCAACCGTCCCAAGGAGATGTGTGGGATAACCACTAAATTTTAATAAATAATACCTCAAACTAAAGTTAGGATAATATAATTGACATTGCTGGATTCCTTGTAAGACCAGGAATATTTTGAATATAAATGTCATATATTTTGGACAAAAGATAACATACTTACTCAGATTAAACATTTTATCTAAAAATTGTATGTTTAATGCAAAAAATATGTTGTTTATATTCAAAATGATCACCAAATTATAAGAATTCCAGCAATGTAAACTATATTCTGGCTGGGTAATTTGTATGAATTTTATGAGCTAAAACAGGCAGTCAGGCAGGGTGGCGGGTGGGGGGTGGTGCGAATCTAAAAATAGCTCTCGAGCCGGACACTCACCGCGTTGCTGTGGAAAAATCCGCGTTAAGTGAAAGTTCAGCTTTGGCAAGGCACCGCGTATATGCGAAAACGCGTTAAGTGAAAGCGCGTTAAGCGGGGTAATACTGTATATATATATATATATATATATATATATATATATATATATATATATATATATATATATATATATATATATATATATATATATATATATATATATATATATATATATATATATATATATATATATTGCAATGTGACTTAGAAATAAAGAAAAAATATAAAACTATAAAATAAGGAAAATGAAGAGCATGCGTGTGTATGTGTGGGAAATGAATGTTTGTGTGTGGAGTCAGTGATCTGTAACTGGGTCGCCGACTCACAATTCCAGCTGCGTTCACTCCCTCCCCTGATGCAAGTCACCTGGGTGGCTGAGTGGGTAAACTGTGTCACGTCGCTGAGAGAAGTTATTTTTTGTACATAAAATAATATATACTTTACCAGTAAACGTGAGGAGTAAATAAAAATAATACTACACACCGGACACAGACAGCAAGCAGCAGAGATCCCTCACTCTGCTCCCCCATCTCGTGCCCCACATGCTAACTCCAGAGGAAGAAGAAAGTTTATTCCTTTTGTTTAGAAGAAAATTATGTATGTCTACCCAAAATTACGAGTTGAAAAATAACCATAACACAACTCAGGCGGCCTTCTCCCTCTTGCATTGGTGAATTTTACCGTAATCATGGCCCCCAAGAGGAAAATTTTGGGCAATTGTTCGTGGTGGTGAAAGTGAGAGAAAAAAAATGGGCATACTGCACTGAGAACTTTTCAAGAAAAATCTAACTTTTGGACTTACTAAGGAGTGGTGTATCAAACTCTGAAGTTGTGCATTGGTTACCTCAAGTATAAAAATGGGGTTACACGTATACATACAGGGGGAACTGAATATAAGCGGGGATCCCAGGAACGTAATCCTCACGTACTCTTAAGACCCTTCTGTAATATTATTTTTGTGTTTTGGAGTTGAGTATTGGCATCAAGTGTACATATGTAGGTTATTAGACTTGGAGCATTGTAATGTGGAGTCTTGTATTATATTTTTTTTATTTATTTGTATATATATTTTACAGGTTCTTCATCGGTTGAAATCTTCAGCTCCAAATGTAAAAGTAGAGCTGTACCTGAATACAGACCCAATAGACCCTGTGGATGATAAAAAGATCATTGCCCACATGCCTCTTAGAGATAAAATGGTAAGGTCTATTTTTAACATAGTCCTTTATATTTGCCTGAAGTTCTTTCTTCAGAAATGGATTACAGTGTTTTAAACTTCCAATTTTTTTATGGAAAAGATAATGATTTTTCACTTGTTGCTATTACAGATAGTGTGGTAAAATAGTGAAAAATTACTATACTTGTTAATTGTTTACCAATACCCTTCAGGGTGGCTTTGTGTTTTGTGTCTAGTTTATATACAACATAGTGTGTAGATCTTGTGAGTTCAAAAATACATATACAGTATAATGTTCCCATTAGCCAGAACAATGCCTCTAACTTTTGTTTCTTGTAGGTACTGACAGCAAAACTTGTCCAGGTGGGAAGCAATATGCCATCATCCCCAGACAGCTCTTCAGACTCTTCCACAGGCTCACCTCAGCATCCATATGAGGGACCAAATGTAGAAGCTGAAAATTGTCTTCCTGGTGTTGTAAGTTAATGATTATTTATGTATGGGAGTTTGAAAACTGGGTTATTTCTTTAGTATTAGTATTCAGCCTCTCAGATCTAGAATTACATTGAAAGGTTTTGGCTATAGTAAACCAAAAGATATTATGATACTGTTAACTTTATAAATTACTGTTCTATTCTTATTTTGTATTCCAGTTTTTCCTTACACCTGTACCATATCCCGTCCAACATATTCTCTGTACACTATGTAGGTTGTGAAACTTAGGCATTCTTGGATATTTTGTATACCTGGGAGTAGTAAAAAGTAACTAATAGACATTAGGGGGTCCCTTACCAATTAGCATATCTACAGTCAGGAGTAACGGCCTCAGTAATGTGGAGTCACTGTGGCCATCTTCTGAGAACTTGACTCATAGCATAAAGAGTGAATTATATGAGGCTTAAACGATGATAATGATAAATGGGATACTGTGAGACAGATGTGACTTTTGGAAACATATAAGTAAGGTGGTCCCTGCAGGTGTGTAACCCTGTAGTTAACAGGGCATAAATATTTAACAAATTGATCTGTGCTCTCGTTTTATTAAATTTAAGAAATTTGTAGGGTTGGTGTATGGTAGAAAAATTGGGTAAGAGAGTCTTTTTGCCAGCACCATGCTGTCTGTGAAGTAAGAGTAATGTCTCGATGCAAAGCATGTCACCACCATTCATGTATCATGTGTATAAGCTTTTGTGCTGGTTTTGTCCCTTTTGTGTGCTAGTGTACTATACTGTACTGACTTCAAAGTGCCCAGTGCAGCCTATAGATGGTGCAGCTAGCAAGAAAACAAGAAAGATTTTCAACTTCGAAACTTAAGATAAAAATTCACATGCCTACCATGAGTGGCTGCCACACAGGAGGCAGGAGCAGCAACAGTCACTGCACAACTCTCACTATGCTAAGAGGGGAACACCATGTGTTAAAAGTGTCTATGCTGCATTTGTTTTTTGCTTACTAGTTAAGCATATATGTGGGAAAATCTTTTTTAATGAGATATGACAGTTATTTGTGTACCAGCTGAGCATGAAATAGATTCTTGCTTTGTTAATGGTGTCATTAATTAATCCATTTAATTTTTAACATTTTATTTCAGATAATGTCTAGTCAGGCCAAATATACACAGTTTCTTCTACAATTAGCTGACCTTGGCTGCACTCTACAATTATCACAGCTAAGAGATAGTGCAAGGGCACTGCTTATCATCATGCCTGCTGACCAGTATACAGGTACAGTAATTCAAAAATTTTGCCGTATTACCAGTATTATAAAGCTTAATGATTTACCATATTTTACTGTGTTCTATTTAAATGATATAAAATCTGAATGATTGTTAGTTTTCTTGATAAAACTTTTCATAATATTGAATAAGACAATTATTAAATAAATCTGTAGCAGATGATGTCGTCTACATTTTTCATATTTTTCGGTTCTTTTGTTGATAAATTGTGTGTAGCTTTTGTAATCAATGGAATGAGTGGTTTTACGGTCCTTAACATTTAAATTACATGTACAGTATACATTGTTATAATAATTATTATGTGCTATGCATATTTAACTAGTAGATTCTGATTAAAAGTATCCCAATTATAAACACAAGTAATTGTTGGGTGGCTGTTCAAATGGCTCCCAGTTGTAAGAGACCCAGTACTATTGTTTGGGTAAAAGACTGTCAGGACAAAAGCCCATTTGACATGCATATGTAGCAAAATCTCATCCAGTGATGGTGTTAGGTGAAAAATACTGTGTTGTACAAATCACTGTTGGGCAGACGTTGCATCTTATGGGGTAAATAAGGTTAGGGAAATGGTTATAGATGGTAACATGTTTAATCCTTTTTGTAATTAAAAACCCCAAAGAGTGTAAATAGTATTGTAAAAAATTCTGTTACAGTGAACAATCTCCGAAAAATATGTATGGAGCATGCGAAGATTGGGGAGCAGAGTATGTCCCCTTCCCTGGAGAGCATTGTATTTTCATCTTCACCATCACAGGTTCTCTATAACCTACAGGTACATTTGACAGAATTTGTTTTTATTTTCAAGGAATTCTCTATTTTATGACACCTGTTGAGGGTGTTAGGTGATGTATGTAGTGACAGGAACAAGTCCTCTACGTATATTGGGGCTTTGTTGTGGAAGGGAAACACCAAAGTGGAACACATCTGGTGCAGCAGATAGAAACAATGAAGGAGAGTGCTTTCTGTTCTTGATTCTTGTCACTTAATGCCAGAGTGGAGAAGGACTAGTAAAAGTTGGGAGGTGGAAAACATTAAAGTGCAGTTCTTGGGTTGGGAGTGGATATAAATAGGATACTGTTAGATACACTAGTTGTATTGGCCCCCCCCTTTAATGCTGAATTTTGGTCAACTTTTTTCACTGATTATTGGCTCAAATTTACCCTTCACTTTTTCTTGTCCTGTTTGTTGAGTATGCATTGTTTATTAATTTTCCCAAACCAGCTGGAGCCATGAGACTTTTGAAAAAAAAACAGCAAAATTTTTTTTTTCAAGGCACATGTTAAAAATTAATTATGAGCTAAACTAAGAATTTAGACTTTTAATGACAATGTTTTTTAATGAACTTGCTGGTGTAGTTGTATTACTTGATATGTCCTTTATTCTTATACAGTAGGTCACTTCTAAACATACTTGTGTGTTAAGCATTCCGTTAGTACTGTTGTTTTTAAGGAAGAAAGGATTATTATTATTACTACTACTACTACTACTACTACTACTACTACTACCACTACTACTATTGCTGTTATTGTTATTATAATTATTGCTAATATTATTGCTATTACATTTGTTATTTTTTTCACATTTTTCTCCATTATTGGTACATATAACTTGCAAACTCATATAATTATTTTCTGCCAATTTCTCCCAGGTACTGTACTCCCTCCTCATGCCTGCTCACAACCCGATGACAGACGCTTTAGAATTTCAGTACAACTTCATGAAAAGTGGTGGAGTCAAGCTTATTATTGACATGCTGGCCAAGAACAACTTTCTTTCTAACACTGACATGCCAACAAAAAGGTAGTGTGTGTGTGTGTGTGTGTGAGTGAGAGAGATTACTCAAGATTTGACAAAAAAAAAAGGTTAAGTTAGCATTTGTAGTTAATTTGTCTATTGCATAGCTGTGTCTTATTCAGTATTTAGTCTATGAATACTTGCCCCATAGAAAAACTCAAATACTTCCAGAGTACAATTCTGGTTTGAAATAAAGTGGATTTTTAATCTCCTTTTCTGTAATTGTTACTTGGGTCTTTGAACACATCTGGTACGATAGCTAAAAAGCACTAATGATTGCAGTTTGGTGGAAAAAGGTTTAAAAGTGTAAAAACAAATACAATATATATATATATATTTTTTTCCAGGTCAGCCTTCTTGGTGGTATTAAAGATGGCAAAATTGGCATTTGTGACGGTAGGATATGCCATCGTCAATGTAGTTGCTGGTTCGGTCACATCAAGTGGTACAACAGCCACAAACAGCAATGGTGGAACAGAAGAAATGCCACCAACAACAAGTAAATATTGAATTATTAATATTCTTCCGTGTGTTTGATAACTTAGAGAGAGAAGTTTTTGTCACCCATAGTATTAATATTTCATAGTACAGTATATATACTACATTGAAGAAGTGGTGTTGCACATTGAATAGTACAACAACGGTGAAACATTTTCATAATATTCTCAGATTTATCTGTACGTGTATGTCAAGCAAACTCCATTACCTGGTGCCATAACAGGTATTATGAGCATTATATTGACCAAAGTTTGTTACTTTTGGCATATTTGAAACCAAGGAGGATGTGTAAGCGAAGTAGAGTTTAATGAATAATCTCCATTCATCCTTTTTATGACAAATGTTGACAGTTGAATATTTTTTCCTATTTTAGGCCTTAACTCAGATGTTATGACCTATGTTTGACTTTTTGTAGATCAGGTCACACAAACACATGTACTGTACTGTATATATTTGGCTTTGAGAAACGTAAGAATTTTTTTCCTTGCAGGTGCCGGTACTTTAACAGCATCCACTCAAACTCAAGCTCTAGTGCTACAAGAAGCTCTTCACCATATTCCGAATCCAACATCTGATTGTATGGTTCGGAATGTGGCATCCCGTCTTGCTCAATCACTTCACGACCAGGTCACTATCACGTCATGCCTCTGGGCTCACTTTGTAAGATCACGGGGTATTGTGTATGCGTGCTGAAAATATGTTGACTAATGACATTAATGTCTTGTATGTTTATGATGACAGTAACTGAGAGTCTTCATTATCTTGAGATTATGTAGTGTGACTAGAAAACTAATTCCTGGTGATCTTTTGTTGGAGAGATTATATTTTTATACAGTACAGTAATTCCCGTATCTTGCACTAAAATACCATTCATAAATGTGTCAAGCAGAAATTTACCTTTTTGTTTATATCTTGTACCTTCCAGAGGTTAATCTTCATGACAAGTGACTAAACTTAGGCAATTTTTTTTTTAATACAGGAGATCCCCCACCCCCAATTCGCAGATTTTTATTTTGTGGTCCTCTATTATTTGCAGATGATACTCTGGGTGTACCCAAGTATGGGTGTGGGTAGTTTTAAAATTGCCGGCATTTCGCGGCTGGGACGGAGCCATTCGTTCTAGTGACAGCAATTTCCTTTACCTGTATTGTAAATAAGTGTGTGTGTGTGTGTAGACACACAAAACACAAACAAATAAATAATATTGGGAAAGTTCTCTCGCAAGTAATTGGAAACAAATTTATAAAAAATGTGAGTATGCACGGACTTGAGGGTAGACTCACATTTTCACAAATGTTTTTTTTTTCTGGTTATTTGTGAGAGGATTTTCTCATTATTATTTATTTTTTTGTGTTTTGTGTGTGTGTGTGTGCATGTAGACACACACACACACACACACACACAATACATTACATGTATACATTCAAACAAATTTATTAAAAATGCGACCGTCTACCCTCAAGTACATGCTTTATTAATAAAGCATGGACTTGAGGGTAGACTGTCACATTTTAATTAAATTTGTTTCTGATTATTTGTGAGGTAAAATAAATTATTAATTGTCCTAAAGGCAAACGCATAAAGGGAATATACATTTCTTTGTACTGCGCACAAGTAAAAAATGCCCTCCCCCCCTCCCCGGCCAGCAAACGTTATTCACGGATTTGGTGATTCGCTGCTGTTTTGATAATCAAACCCCCGCGAATTTGTGTGGCCTCCTGTATATATAAAGAAAATATTAAATATAATACTGTATACACATTCACCTCGTGCATCGTGACGCAAAAGGCGTCGACTCATTGGATAGCATCAAGGATTCTGGGACTATAGTGTGGTGTTGCCAAGTGGCTGGAAAGTAAAAGCCACAAGGAGCCCATTGTGTCTTAAATTATAATGTGCTGTAACAGCAGATTATTCAATAAAAACAATTTATATATACTGTAGTCAGCAAAGATAATTACGATAATGAAACTTGGCCGTTTCATAGCCCATGGTGTCTACAGTGCTCGGGAATTTTATATTTTTTTCATACAGTATTTGTTCGGATCTTGGCTAAATTGTGAATTGTTAACACTCGTGGTCATTATATATTACTGTACTGTATATCTATTTGCAATTGTATATTTTGTACCTCAAAGTAAAAATATATATAATTTGGCTTGCAAGAAGAGCTTTAATTTTAATATTTAGTGTACAGTATTAGATTGTGAAATTCTAAACAGTTGTAGAATGAGAAAATATTAACTTTCAAAGGTGAAGAGATTATGTATGAACATCATCATGTATATACTGTAGAATGTATATTACAATAATGTATACTGTAATGATTTTGTTATCCTGGTGTCCTTGTGTGTATCAGAAAATGATGAATTATTTTTCTTTTGCAGGTAACTGGTGTAGTTCCAGACATGAGTGTCGTTCGAGCTATTCTTAAGATAACTTGGGCGTCGGCAGCAGGGCAAGTCCATCTCATAACATCATCTCTTGATGAAATTGAAAAGGCAACTGAGCGACCTCCCACTAAACCTCCAGACCCAGAGGACTTGCAAGGTGAACATCCTCTTCCTTGTGATTTATAGAATATTGGTGTACTTTATACCACCAACCCACCTACCGACCTCTCTCTTCTTTTTTCAATATAAGGAGGTAATATTGTATACAGTATACAGATTATTTGTGCAGTACAAGTACCATTTACACCACAGAGACCAACAAACTGATTATATATATTTATATATAAAAGTGGTGTGGATTTGTGTTGTATGAAGAATACAGTTCCTACATCTTGAAGCTAATAAGAATGTCTGATTATTTCACCCACAGTTTGTCGTGAAGGTTTGGAAACACTGTCTGTGGTATTGGCTCTTTACCCTCCCGCCCTGGAAACTCTAACCAAGGACACACAGTTCCATAAGCTGGTTATGGGGTTGGTGCTAGTAGGCGGGGAGCGCAGTATTCGACAGTGTGCAGTAGAACAGTTACTACTTATGGCGACAAAGTGTTCCAATTCCCCGCACACACTTGTGGTCTTCATTGTCATGCTCTTCAATGTTCTCAATGGCCTTAATGGCGAATATTCCAAGGAGTATTTCCAGGTACGTTCATTTCTTCTGTTTTAGGTAGTTATGTTGTATGTAACAGGAAGGACAAACTGAGAGGATGTGATGGCAAGAAAGATGGCTGATGAATGAGTGTATTTGGAGTAAAAAAGGAACAGAATTACTTGGAGAAAATTAAACAGGATCTTTCTTGAATGGAAAATGAGGTTTTGATTATGCCAATTGGTTTGTAAGTGTAGATTGCAAGATTAACTAAAAAAAAGTTTCATACAGTATACAGTAAGCCTCATGTATACATGATCCATTGAACTTAATTACACATTCACACACACAAATAAGGGACTTTAAAATTTCCATGATTGTCAAAACATAAATACTGTTTCACCCATGCATCCTCATTTGCCAGGGCAGCTGAGACAACCAGGCAATTAGTAGACATGAGTGTGTGTTCCCTCTCAATAATATTTTCATGTCCTGTCATCTTCGAGTGCACACCATTAGAATAGATACAAATTGACTTCGAGTCATTTAACTTGATTTGCTTAAACATACATGACTCAAGTAATTTGGCATGCCAACACACTTACTGTAACTCAAGTGCCTAACTGTGTTTTGGACTGTCACGTGTTAGTGTGCACGTCATCCATACATATCAATTTGCCTCGGGAAGTAGGGTAAGCTGACCCAACTCCCTAGACCAGTCATGGGCCACATTACGATGTAGGTGTTTTTCTGCGGTCCTACCCATCAAAATTTATATCCTACCTAAACCAAAAGTAATGTTAATATTGTATTAGC
Source organism: Homarus americanus (assembly GCF_018991925.1). Lineage (NCBI taxonomy): Eukaryota > Metazoa > Arthropoda > Malacostraca > Decapoda > Nephropidae > Homarus > Homarus americanus. The sequence continues at coordinate 6,463,297 of NW_024712526.1, read as the reverse complement.
AATGACAGTGAAGCAGTTTGTTATGTCCACCTTACGATATTTTAATTACATTATTCCAGTGCTAATTACTCGCCAACAATGGGTTTCCGAGGTGCAATTTAGGTGTTTTTGTGTTATTCTGGAAGTACTTAATTAGTTAAATCCTGTGTGACCACTGCCTGTGACCCCACTTGGACTTACCCAACCTTAGTTAATTCCCAAGTGACCCACTGCCACATAGCAGCTAATCCATCAAACAGACCACACCGAACTTGTCCCGTAAACTCTCACAAGTTAAAATGTTTATATTGCTGACTGTGTGGGTGGGTGGTTGGTTAACAATATAAACATTTTAACTCATTTCACTGTTACATTTTTGTAGTTAATTACTCTTAGGGGATGAAACTGTAAGGAATTATGTGAAGATTATTCATTGAATGAATTTTGCTTTACTCGCTGCAAACTGGCTGCATCTACCTAAGCAGTGAGCCACATAAAATAGAAATTCTCAATCACTCCACAGGCCGCACAAACACATGGTCCGGTCCACAGGTTGCCCATGTCTGCCCTAGACCTTTTGTTGGTGGTTATGCTAACCATTTGGATTACCTCCTTTTGCTGTATATTGAGCATGAACGGTAGCGCAGTATTTTTAATATACAGTATATATCGTATAGAGATTTTAATTTTGCCTTTTGGTATACAGTACAGTGTACACTTGCTAAATTTCATGAACATTTTAGGATGGGGGTGTGTTGGTTAAACAGGGAGTCCCCCTTTTTTAGAAAATCTGGTTTAAAGAAATTTGAAGTTAAAAAAAAAAGTCCCAGATTCTGATTTACCTAAGAATTTTTTTTCCTTATCAAAAGATGCTGAGGTGCTGACACAGGCATCTCAGGGTTTCCAGTACCAGACCTGGTTAGTTTGTGAAGACAGTTAAGCAAAAAACGGTCACTGATTGGATGATAGGACCAACTTAGTTTTGGTTACCCAAAACATATTGATAGTGACTGTAGCACTGATGTGGGAGAGTATCTTATAAGATATTGAGTAATTTTTTTCACTATTTTGTATAACTGTGCAAGACCCATCCAGGTAGTGGCCTGGCTAGACTAAACACAAGTATAAGTACAGTCGTCCAAAGATGCACTGACCCCAGCCTACATCTTTTGCTCGCAATTTTACCTTGCAATACTTTGTAAAGTAAGTCTGTATGTAATGGTAATTGTGATTGGTGGATCTCTTTTTGGCTGTATCACTGTCAGGATAAATAAAACAAAACAAAGGTAGCAATTTTATAATAAACTATTCATCATTAGTTTAGATCATGAGAAGTTTCCAAATGTATGTATATTTGCTTAAATAATGAAGAAAATTTGATGAGAATCTTGTGGCAGCTGTGGTTGTAGTTGAGTTTCCAATTCATTAATATAAAAAAATTTACCTTATTCTCATTTTTGCCTCTGGTACTGGTATGTTTTTACTCCACTAATAATAATGCTGTTACAGTTTGTTTATTAATTTCTTCATCTATTTCTCTAACATATCACTTAGCCATACAAGCCCACAGTATTGTTTCTATTGGCACCTGTGGGCAGATTTTACTTATGATAGGGATAAATTTTTCTTGGAACTGGCTAATCTAATTCTAAACAATATCTCATAGTTGCCTGTTATTTTTAATGTTAAAAGATAAAATTTTACAGTTGCTGTGTGGATTGCTGAACTGGGCGTGTGTGTCAAGTGTGGCTGTGACGGGTGTTGATCGCCTGTTAACGACAGAAGTGGAATGGCTGAAGAATGTACGGGCCAGTGTAGCTCAGATGGCCCAAGGTGGCCCAGAGCCCCCTGTAGATGACACGCTACTGGAGGGCCATTTATGTGTCACACGGGAGCTGGTAGCCTTCCTTCCACCTGAGAAGAAATTTGAAATTGGTGGAGACCCTACCAAGTCAATATTTCTTATTAGGGTATGTGTATACACCATTGTATTTGAATTTTTATATTTTTTATTTATAAATGGATCTGTTCCACATATTCAGTAATTGCACTGTGCATTTTTATATACAGTATTGTTTATTTTGAAGGAAACATCTCCTGGTCAAATATGGTACAGGTAGACCACCTCATATCCGGCAATCAGTAATCCGGTTCCACCGCTGGTTCGGACATAATTTGGCCACCGTAATTTCAAATTTCGCGCTGGTCTCCTCGCCAACACGCCGCTACTGTTTTGGTGTTGCCACTAGCAGACTCGGCTGTTGGCACGGTGTTTGAGGAGCGACAAGTTATTCCTGTGTTCTTCTTCATTTATTATTATAAACTGCTCTTATTTAGCCCCAGTCATGTCTTCATTGAATAAAGGAAGTGCTTCTCATGGTGTAACGCGCGAACACCATACGTTGTCTATACAAGATAAGGTTGAACTTATCAAAAAACTCGACAGTGGCGTGTCTGTTCGCAGCATATGCAACTTGTATAACATTGGTGCTTCCACAGTGTGACATAATAAAAACAGAAAGGAAAGCTGCTCCAGTTCTTTGCTGATAGTAAATCAAAGAAACAGATGTCCATCAGGAAAACATTGGAAGATGTTCACAGCTAGATAAAGTGGTTTAAACTCCGCGTCAGTGAAGGTGTGGAACTGTCCGGGGAGATGGTGAGGGAGCAAGCAAAATTATTTCATGCAGAATTAGGAATAAATTGTGTGATTATACTGAAGGGTGGCTTCAGCGGTTCAAGCAGCAACATGGGATAAAGTTTTGTGCAGTGTGTGGTGAAAAAAGGTCGGCGGACAAGGACTTGTCCAACTTGTTCTATTTACAGAGTATTTTAAAGGTAAGGTGAGGTGGTTATGAAGTGGGTTAGAGGTGTTTATTTATTTAATCCTAACCTAAGCACCTGTGGTTCGGCAAAATCACTAATCCGGCACTGCTCCGGTCCCAATCAGTCCGGATTTGAGATGGTCAACCTGTACTTGATTAAGAACTGTTGCCTTATTTCTTAATACAGTATAATGATTATATATGCGATCATTGTGTAAATGGTATTACTAATTGTATATGATTAGCAAATAAAACTACTGTATTGTATTAAATTTTTTTAATGGAAATTTTTTATCTTTTTTGCAGGAACTTGTAGAAGACTTTATATTCCCATTTTCTAAGGTGTACCTTCAATTAGAGCATGCGGCTGAGATGCCTGCTGAGCAGGTAAGCTTTTATTGTTTGTGTTAATTGCATACTTTTCAGAAGTAAACCATGAAAATTAATTGCACATTTATTTGTGGTTTCTTCTTAAGATGTAAATAAGCTGGAAATATTAGCAGTGAATTATAATACACTGGGGAAAATGGTCAAATTTAAGCCAAAGGAAGTCTGTGAAGCCCTGAATAAATAAGGTAGAGGCTGGAAATGGGGGATCATATAATTGGAGAAATATGAAAATTCCAATTACTGTATTGTACCTGTAAATCTGAATTGGAAAGAGATGGAGTAGTGGGAATGAGATGTATGTGTAATAGTGTGTGTTGGATACTGGTGATAGGATGTCTAGGGGAAGGATTTAAGATATATCTGGTGCAACTGGAAATGGACTATAGGATTGCTGTCTTTGTTGTGTGTCTGTCTCTGCCCTCCATTTATTACCTAATGCCTGCCCAAAATGACTTGTAATGCCTCAACACTGATGGTTGATGCTAGCTCATTGACTAGTTATATCTTTGTTACAACTATAGATGGTATTAAGGGAATTTAGCAGCAATAATTGCTACTCAAGGATGAAGGCTAATGAGTAGTGACATCGCACTAGCAGTGAGCACTCCATTTACCACTTCAGACATGGCCATCAGCTGTCATTGTTGGACTGGCTCATTCAGTTCAGCTGTACTTCCGTTCAGAGCAGACACAGGTCTCCCAGCAGTCTCCACATAGAGAGCTAAGTGCACTCACCTTGATTTTGTTGCACTTTAGTTTTTTTTATGGCTGAGCCACATACTATATATAGTACATGGTGTTATTATCATGGAAAGCGATGTTTTTGCCTTTATTACTATACTTTTGCAAGAGTTTTTACATTTGCCAAAGATTAAGTTTGAGTTTCACCAGCCTGTCAGCACTTGGGAATTGGTGTACAGTACCCAGTCTGTGTCCAGGAGTGAACTTAATTTGATGTAGCCATTCTTGTGTCCAGAGCAGAATTGATTTCACAGTCAGTAACTGATTTTGTCCTATAAGATGGCTTTGTATACTGGCTTAAGGGTTTGACCTAGGGTTATTGAAATGATTACCTGGTGTGATCTGAAATAGAATTACAGACAATTAAATTTTTTTATAATGGTGTAGGAGGCCCACTGGATTTCTTCCTTTGAAATAAATGGAAGAGTTCATAATATTTTCTTTGGAGAGATTATTGTGTGCTCTTCATTGTTCTCTGGTAGAGCATAGGGGACTCTCCAGAGGGTCTGTTAGCCAGGTGGAACTGGGTTTGATTGTTCAGTGAGAACAGTTTGATCTGTAAACCTGGTTTTACATGGAAATTGGGTACAATCTATATTTCATATTATCACCCAAAGAAATGAATTAACAGCTTCAAGGCACTAACCCAGGTAAAGCATCCCAGGAGAGAATGACCAGGGTATAAATTGTATATGTTTCAAGATGCTTTAATTGACTCTTAATGAGTTGTTTGCATGTTTCTCTTGCATATTGATCATATATAGCTTAATTCTTATGATAGTACTGTTGCACTGCCTTTATTTATCATGTTTATGTGATAAATGTGTCTGCTGGATGTCAGTAGCTTCTGTAATAAATTAATAAATAAATAAATGCATTTTGTTTTTGGGGGGCCACAGCACTTCACAAATTGTTCTTAAGCTCTTTCTTGCGGTTCATTTATAATTGCCAGTTGGCTTCATATGCTAACCAAAGATGGGGATGCGATCCCCCTTGATCTTCTAACCCTTGAAAAGTTTGGGAAAATTTTTGCACTTATAATAAGTGTTAATCAGTTGTGAATGAATGTGTCTTTTAAGGCTAGGGGAGATTGGGTAATTTAAACTTGTTATTGTAGATGAACTGTATGATAGTACCGGTGAACCCTATTTTTTATTGTTTTATTTTTTAAGAATTTGCAACTTTATCGTAAAGTTTTGAGAATTCTGGTCCATTCTCACAAGAATTAAACAGGAGTGCTCCTCTTGATTTTTAATGTGAGGAAGGTAGAGTCAATCCCAGTCCGAAGAAGAGGCTCTTGTTTCCCAGAAATTTTGGATTGATTAACCATGTGCTTTCAGGGTGAATAAGGTGACAAGTTACAAATTTGTAATCATAGAATTCAAAATCTAGGGAGAATTTAAAACCCCTTGGGACTTATTGTAGGAAGTGCTTGACTTTCCCGTGTTCCTAAGGCATTAGGGATGCAAAAAATATTCTGGACCTTAAGTGGATGAATACTGTATGTTTATCCATACTTAAAAGTTTTGAGACAGTCATCTGACAGGTGAGGCTAACCCTTTGGATGGGGTTGGGTTTACTTATTGGTATATTACTGCTCATAAGATCTAGAGGAAGTGTTTTAATTATATAGTACAGAATCTTTTCACTTACAACTCATTTTGGGGGGCTTTGAGGATCTTAATGAAATTACCAGGAATCCTTATAGATATGATAAATAGAAAGGAATAAAGTTCATCATGTATCTAGACACTTATGGGGGTATCCAGTATAACTACAGATGCAGGTGTTTTTAAGGTAACCAGGGTATCCTTAGCAGAACAGAGGAATATGTAAAAGTCAGTTTAAATTGATAATTTTATAATGTGACAATAACTTTAAGGTGGTGGATCTTCCTCCCAGGTGTGAGGCAGGGAAGACATGACTAGGGTGGCCTCAGGCTCTGTGCCTGTACTCTAGTGGCATCAGTTTTGATTCAAATGTGAGGCAGAGAAAGCTTAACTACAATGCTCCATAGATAAGATCTCTTCATTGGCCTTGGCACAAACACACAAGGTTGCTCTTATGAATTCATTACTTTTTCTGAAGGAATTTTGTCCTGCATTGAAGTAGTGGAGGATTTCAGAACAGCTATAGTTCAAAGTCAGGTGGATGCTGCGCTTAGTGATTTTATTCAAACAGATGGCTTCTTCTGGATAAAATGATTTTTTTTTTTTTTTTTTAGCTTTGTTAGTCATTTGTTTGTCCTGGAGTGTACACTGATGTTATGACCTCATTAGCCTTCAGTGGCAATTGATGCCTCTATAGTACTACCCATTTTTAAGGGCTTTGGCTGTAATGAGAAGACAAAGCTATTCCAAAATTATCCAAACCCAGGGTCAAGTGGAACAGAAAATGAGTGATGGTCTCAGACATGTTCATGTATTGGTTTGTTTGGTTTGGTCTTTGCTCAAGGTTTCATATTCTTTGGAGGTCTGGATACTTTATGGATTGAATCACTTTACGATGGCTTTTCGAAGTCCCTAACCCCATCGTTCTAAATTCTTCATTACTTAAAGTCTAATGGATAAACTTTTTATCAACCATAGTACAAGTTTAGGATATGTGAAGGCAACAGTGCATGATAATGGTGTTAGGTTACCTTACCTGCACATAAGAAATCATTCGGTATGTAAATTATGTACAAGCTGTTTTCCACACAATGTTGGAAAATGGCTGTAAAACTGATGATGATGATGATGATTATATATATATATATATATACATATATATTTACAGGCCATACCAGTGTGCTCAACTCAACCAACTGTGATAGCAGCATATGAACTCCTAGTCACTCTATGTACAGGCTGTGTTCCCAACCTCAAACTTCTGGCAGAAATGCTCACAAATATGTATTATTCAGGTAAGAAATTTTGGCCTCTTAGTTTTATATGAGGCGTCTAGCATAGGAATGACCAACTCGCCAAATCATAGTTATGAGTAAACGCACGTCAAAGTTTTAGAACTGTAAAATCACACAGCGCCATGGAATATTGATAGAATTGCCTCGGTTATGTTCTATATTGATAATTTTTGTGTGTAGGTGTGCATAATACAATGAAACCATAGAAAACAGATTTTTGGGGGACTGGCGAGTTCGTCCCTCCTACGCTAGATGCCTCTTATGATGCAGTGAGCATCATTCATATCCCATAGTAAGTTAAATTAAAGAGGTTGAAGAGGGAGAGGATCTGGGCATGGTAGATGATGATAAATTATCATGTGAGGAACATATACAGTACATAATTATATAGACAGGACATAACACTTGATAGATGTGACCCAGTGAGCATTCCCACCACACTGGAGACGGTAAAATGCTTTACAGAATATAAAATATGAATACAATACTCAAACCCGTGGATGATAAACCCACAGTTGATAAGGGGTTACTATATAGTATGTAGTGATAATTTGGGAAGAAAGGGATAGAAAAGAAAGGCAGGCAAAGAACAAAATTACTGAATAAAATCAATGTAAATTGGTATTGATTCCTTCATTGTAACTTTTAACATACATGTCAACCTTGTCTAGTTTGCATGTTTGACCTTACACCATAGTTACCAAATACTTCAGAAAAATTCAACTCTTGAGTGAATTAAAAGTATAGCTAAATTTGGGTTTCATTATTTTTGTAGTTTACTGAAAAGGATAAATAGGTTCTAATGAAATCATTAATTCTATTATGCAGAATGTGACGAAAGCATTGGAGAATGGGAATACCTACCCCCAGTTGGCCCACGACCTATAAAAGGCTTTGTTGGGTTGAAGAATGCTGGGGCCACCTGTTATATGAACTCTGTCCTTCAGCAGCTCTACATGATCAGACAAATAAGGTACTTAAATTGTTTTTGGTATATCATGAGAAGTTTTATGTCACTGAGCTTACAGATTACTGCATTGTCGATTTCATACCTTGACACTCCGTTATTTAGATATAATTTATTAGTAAATATAGTTGCACCACTTTCAATTTGCACCAAAGAAGGGCAGTTTGCTATCCTTCATATTTTGTGGGATAGAAGGGGATGAAATTCACTGATTATCATCTATACTGTTTGGTGCTCAAGTTTTGCCTCAGTGGGTTGTGTACAAATGGATCAAAATGTTCAAGATATCCAATATTTCTTGCTGAGAAAGAGATCTTCAGGACTCTCTGACTTTCCCTTGCAGACAAATAGTATGGGCATATAGAACTTGATTGATGGATAAGATTTTTCTTTTACATTTCTGTTTCCTCTTTTAAAGATAACATTTAAATATCATAGCTTCAGGAGACACTTTAAAATAAGATTGTTAGACTGAATAATACATAATACTGATATTGTACTTATTATGACTTAGTTTAAATTTTAATGGTGTAATGTGGTTCTCAGAAATTTGATACCCAGTATAGAGAAGTAATTAAATAATTAGACATTTAATAAGCAATTTTCTCTCCAGACATGGTGTACTAGCAGTAGAAGGAGCTGCAACAGATCCTGAGGAAGACTTCAGTGGAGAGGAGAGAATGGAACAAGAGGTATATTATGCCACAAATGTCACTTCCTCTATATTTAGTGCCCCTTTTGGCTTGTTACACTATTGTTTTAAGAATACTATTAGAGACAAATATACTTATTGGTTTATATTTATAACAATATGATCCTGCCAAGTTTCTTTGGTTAACTTTCAAAATTAAATGAACTTAATGTTGCTAAAGCATGCTAGAGAAAAACACTTGTACACTTGTACAGTACATTAAAGTGGCTCTCCATTTTTCAGACTCTCCATTGTTTTTAAATGAAGTGCAGTAATCTCCCTGTTAGCCAGAATAAATGGTGCAGAGCTGTTCTGGGTTTGACCGATTTCCAGGTACCGGTATGGAGACAAATTTTCTCATCCCCCCGAAAAAAAAGATCACAATGCCCGGGATGCAAACAGCACTGTACACTTACAATATATTGTAAATAAACAAAACTTACTACTATTGTATTGTATTCTCCAGCAGATGCTGTCATCTTGAGAGATGTGATGCAGGCAGGCCAAATGGTGATATGATGGTACAGGATGGCCTGCCTTGTTCTGTACCATCTCCTGTAGCAAGTGTTACTAACTGTCACTCTCCTACCCTTCAATGAAGGAGAGATTGTACATGCACTGTATACTGTACATACACCCTCTACACACTAGCCTACAGTAGGCAAACACTGTCCACTCTGCTATGTACAGTACTGTACTGAACATATGGTTCTTTCACACTTACTGAACATACGGATGGGGTCTAAAGTTCACACCCTCCCAAAATAAATCGGCATCGACCCCAAATGAGATAAAATAGAACAACCGGACCAGATGTTAGTCAGGGTAAATACATATGTATACTCATTTCTGTAAATCCGTTTCACCACGGAGAAGTAACCTTTGTCTGCGACTGTACAGTACTGTATACAGAATTGTAATCACTTTTTACATCATAACACTGCTTTTACACTATTCTTGGCTGATTATATGTTGGTACAGTACTGCATGACACAGATTGTATTAAAAAACAACATTGAGCAAGCAAACAAGTTTATACAGTGGCAGCAGACAATGAACTAAGAGTGTCGTGATGCAAGAGTTTGAGGAGATAGGCTGTGGATACAGCCAATCATCAGCATCTCATGCTGTCATATGACATTAGTGGTCAATCATAGCTCACGAGCACTGAGCCTACCCACCCATGTGCCAGGCACACATCCCGGTGTTGGAAACATGAAGCAGTCTCTTGGGAATAAGTTTGCATGCCTCAGAATTTTCTGGAAATGCATTAATGCAGTCTCTTGGAAAGTTGTTCGAATGCCTGGAATGAGGAGATTTTTCCTGGAAATTTTTGAATGCTCAAAATATTTTTTGGGCTATTAAAGAATTCTGGGAATGAAGATTCCGGCTAACGGAGAGATTACTGTTTGACAACCCCAGTTTTAGTATGACAGGAATTTCTTATAGGAATATATACCTGTATCACTTATACTGTACTAATTGTCATTGCTCAGTTGCTGCTGAAAATGGTATATGGGGTGTATTCATAATGCTGTATTCGATACTTGTCCGTATTACAGACCAATCTTGATGGGAATGAAGAGGATGCTATGAACAGCAGTTCTAATGAGGAGAGCAGAAAAGAGTACCATATAGGGATTCTCAAACAGGTGCAGGCTATCTTTGCACATCTGGCCTGTTCCAAGCTTCAGTACTATGTCCCAAGAGGTCTCTGGAAGCATTTCAAGTAAGTCTTCACTGATTCTTAATACATTTCACTTTCTCTTGAAAATTTTTAGTATCTCATTCCTGTTCCTTCCCATTGTGTGCTTTCTCCCTGTTATCATAAGATGGATCAGTTGAGGAAAGATATCAAGATGAAAACGGTTATTCAATTAGGAATAAATAAAAAATTTAGCCTTTCTTGGATACAGGAGCCGGTAATCTGCTTGGGGCTTTACACTCCCTCTCTCTCCACTTATATTTATTTTCCAGTTGAATTATTCAGTTGTATGCCCTACTCTTGTTATATTTCTTTCCATCCTTTCTCTGTTTATTTATTTTTATTTTATTTTATTAATTTATTTTTTTTCGTGTACAGTGGAGTCAAAATAATTTGCAAAATACAAATTCACATTCTGGAATTCTCTGGTACCTCTATTACTGCCTCATTTTTAAATTTCACTAAAATTTCTTAATTTGCAGCTGAGGACCTGCTTCTGCAGTGTTTATTTACATAGGAAACCATAAAAGTTTTGGAAGTATTTCAGTATGATATGACTTAGAAATAAAGAAAATATACTATAGATATAATTTCAGTGCTGTCAAGGTACTTGGCATTAAGGTAAATATAATATAAAACTATAAATTAAGGAAAAATTTGTGGGAATTAATTCTCTGCGAGGGAGGTAGAGCGGGTGGTTGACAGGACACAATGGAAATTCCCTAAACCACAACCCTTATTTTTAGCAATAGTATGCAATTTCCTTGAGAGAAAAAAAATCTCATTTAACCCCTGATGAATTATTGAGAATGGAAGGAGCTGTTTATTTAATATAGAACTATTTTTTGTACCATATGTGTTATGGGATTTTTTTTTAAGTACTGTATTATGTATTGTATTAAATTGTTTATTAAAACAGATTTGGAACATTTTATTGGTGGTTTTTAGCCTCTGGATCCTAACTAATTATTTCCATTTAAATCAATTAAATTATAATATGCAGTTTGATAAATCACCCTCTCTTCTGGTACCTAATCCACAAATTATCGAGACTCCATTCTGTACCACTTTGTTTGAAAAATTGTCTCTAGTCATGTAGTCATCCTTATTACATGTAGCTCATGAAAAATAAGTACTGTATTCATGTGAACTTTGTTCTCCCTTCCTCCACTCGTAACTATAGAAAGATGGAGCCACAAGACTTTATGCCATAGTATTTCTAAATCACCAGTTTATCAGAGAGTTCTGTTTACTGTACATGTGTTTAAAAATGGTACTCCAAATTCATTATTGTTATTATTTTTTCTTGGGTGCCTTAGACATTATTTCATCAGAACCTTAGACACTCTAGGAAGATAATCAGATTGTAGCTGAAGTTTTTATCTTTACAAAGTTCATATTAAACATTTTTTTCCCCTTCTCTCTCCAAAACAGATTACAAGGAGAGCCAGTGAACTTGCGGGAACAGCATGATGCCTGTGAATTCTACAATATCCTAGTGGAGAGTTTAAATGAAGCACTCAAAGCTTTAGGACATGAACAAATAATGAATAAGATTCTTGGTGGGTCTTATTCTGACCAGAAGATCTGCAAAACTTGCCCTCATAGGTATGGCTTTACAGTATTAACATTGATCATTGTGGACACATGGTAGTAAAGGAAACATGACTAAGACATGGAAGTTTATTCCTGAAGTTTCACATTGTGGCAAAACTTCAGGACTAAAGCCCCATTTGGTTGTGATTCCTTCGCCATCATACAGTATTACTTTTTATCTTGTTATTTAACTGTACCATATGCGTAGGTGTTGTCAGTTAAATGCTTTTGTAACTGATTGGTTTGTAGCATCTAGCTTTCTCAACGTGAATGTGGGAGTGACTCTTTCTTGTACTTATTATTTCTCTAGTGTCTTAATTGATTTGTTATGCTTCCCTCAACCCCTCCAAAAAGAGAGGACATTAATTTTCCTATGCTGAATGACATATGAGACACCCTGTACATCATTGCACACATATATATGGTATTATCTGTGCAGGAATAGTGTTGAAGGAGGGTTAATATATGGTACAATTGTTTAATTATTTGTATACATTTTTCTACATATTACAGTACAGTACTTAAAATCAATTGAGGGACATTGAAAAAGAATGCCCAGATTTTTATTTTCATTTCAGCTGTAACCTATTGTCCTCTAGGTATGGTTAAAATATACAGTTCTTTGGTTTTTGTGTTTTATCTTCTGAGATTTTTGGGATACTAAATATATTATACAGTGTCCACATGCATACTAGGTTAGTTGTGAGGAAGAGGACCAATCTTTGGATTATACAGTACCTATATGCTGTATCTTGAGTTGTCTCAAATCTTCATATTTACAAGCTGAGTTCAGTTGTTTGAGCTGTAAATTATGATGGTGGTATTAACTCGTTCATTAATACATCTCATTCTGGATTTATACATTTATCTATGCATCACCCAGGCATGTGCACGTTACATACTGATGTATTCGCGTTACTTATTTAGCCACATACAGTATATTCAGTTTATAAGAGGTATACTGTATCTGCAAATGGTATAGGAATTACACTGTGCAACATCTAATGTTAATTAAACTTCCTTCCATAGGTACTCTCGGGAGGAAACTTTCACAGTCATCAGTATAGACATCCGTAACTACAGCAACCTCTATGATTCCCTCGAACAGTATGTGAAGGGTGACCTCTTAGAGGGGGATAATGCCTATCTCTGTGAAAAGTGTGACAAAAAGGTAAGCTAAGAGAATCATGTTTTCTTTGAATGAGTAGATATTCTTTATCTCAAGGCCATGTATGACTGTAGGGTCATTTTTGGCGCTCATACTGTGGATCTGTCTGTGTGGTATCCTGAAGCTTTCCATCATGAGTACTCTTAAAGTATAGATAAATTAAAAATAAATAATTTTGGATAAATTGATTTGTAATTTAGAGCACATAATCATTACAATGGCCCTAAGGTAATTCATGAATTTTGTGGTTACTCAATTTTCAAAAATATTTATTTATTTATTGTGTTGGTGTGAAGACAGTCTGTTCATAAGTTTTTCATTATTTTTGTTTCATGTAGATCCACAATGGAAATGTGGACAGGATAAATCTTGATAAAATCACAGGAATTATTGTTGTTGTTATTGTTAAATCGTGTATGGGTGTTTTTTGTGATAATGTCTAGTCAAACCATGATTCAAGTTACTTAAGTAAAAACTGTTAGGGTTGATGTGTGTTTGTTACTACTAATTTCTCACATCATCATAGTTTTCTCAATATGTGAAATTGATGGATTTATTTATTTTTATTATGGTGATTATTTTGTGTGTGTGTGTGTATATATATATATATATATATATATATATATATATATATATATATATATATATATATATATATATATATATATATATATATATATATATATATATATATATATATATTTATTTATTTATTTATTTTGTAGTTTAACCTAATCTAGGCACTTCCTCCTCCCCCTAGCTTGACCTACCAGATGCATTAAATAAGATTGATAAAGGGAAATAAGGCTAAAAGACTTGTAAAAGCAATATAAAAAGAATGTAGACTAATGATGCTTATAATCTCCTCCTTATCTTCACCACAGGTTGATACAGTTAAGCGGATCTGCCTGAAGAAGCTTCCACCAATTATGGCCATACAGTTGAAAAGATTTGATTATGACTGGGAAAGAGAATGCTCAATTAAATTCAATGATTACTTTGAGTTTCCCCGAGAGTTAGACATGGACCCGTATACAGGTAATTGTTGTTTCTTATTATTCATATGATTTCTTTACTACTCTTTGTCCCTCACAGTTTCTACTAGGGGGACAAGTAAATGGAAAGTGTGTGTGTCTGTCAGTTTATGAACATGGCTACTCAAATGTTTTTTTAACCAAGCTAATGATGTACAGTAGATAAATCACAACAAGATCTTAGACGATTTCAGGGATCCGTTTTTGTTGCCAGTATTGTCAAGAGTCGTCTCTCCATGGACTCTGCTGCAGTGGTCACCTTTACTATTATACAGTACACATTTTATGTTCTTTTAATATAATGGAGATAACGGTGACAATGCCGATGCTGTGACCTGCATTCAAACTGAGCTATTTCAAGATTAGTAGTGTGTTACATGTTGGAATAATTATAGATTGAGCTTGCTGGAATAGATACAAGATAAATGGGGAAGGATTGATTTAGAGGGAATGCAAGTTTTGAGATGCAGTGAATTAAAGGGAGGGAGATTTACAGGTGTTCTGTTTTGGAATTGTATTGACATAAAGCAGATATACTGGATAATTTGACCCCTAATTTTGGGGGGTAAAAAACCTGCGAGGTTTTCATATATATCTTGTATAATTCGACTCTAGCTTTTGAGAAATATTAGGTATAATCTTAGTCATAATTTGTAGCAGGACACCAGTTTTACACCAACATGTCTTGGCCTTGACCACCACTGCAACACTTTAATTTACAGTTGCCCAATATGTACAGTATAGTGTTCCACCCCCCAGTGGCCTTTCCGAACATGTGGCAATGTCGGAATCACTTTATGAATGTATCGAAAATTCGAGGATGTTTGAACATAAATTTTCCATTTCCTAGTTGCTGGGTTGGCAAGGAATGGAGAGCTAATAGATTACGACCCAGAGGATATGAAGACAGTAGTGTGTAGCAAGTACAAGTTGACTGGCATTGTAGTCCACAGTGGCCAGGCGAGTGGTGGCCACTATTATTCTTATATTCTGCACAGGTTAGTAAAGTCTTTGTTTGTTAGTAAATAAATTTAAGGGTGTACAGTATATAGAGACAAGGAGAAACTTACCAATATTCCCTGGGTTCACTGCATAGTTGTCTCTGAGGCTTCAAGTTTTTAGACACATCAGAAGTGGCTCCTGCTACATCCATGTGAATGTTATTGTAATGTACCTTCTAGATTTTTATTTAATGGTAAAATTCCTCAATAAAACAGTTGGGCGAGGGCTGTCACTAGTCACTCGGTGTGTATTATGAGTAGGATTTAACTACTGGATAATATATTATTATAATAGATGTTAAGAGTAAGATGTGTGTCACTGGAGTGACAGGAAACTTGAGGTAGTAATGTAATCTCTCATTGGCTTGGTGGTGGCGAGGTGCTGAAGAGTCCACAATTCTCTTTATTAATAATTTTATTAGTTTTTCATGCACTTCTTTCAGGAACATTACTAGACTCTTGTTTCAATAAAAAAAAATTTATAGTTCAGGATCTGGTTGACAATGGTTTTGCTTGGTAATTTTATCCTCCATTTGATAAGGAAATTTATAATATCTGATTACAGTACACTCGGGTAATTTCAAGTTCCTTTCAGACATTACTGCCAGCTAAGTGCATTCCTTCATCTTCAGTTTTGAGAAAAATTTTGCACGTGAATCTTTGAGGGTCAGACTCGATGAACATAATCAAATTCTTCTCATTTGCACTCCACCTGGATTGGACCTAGTTTAGCAAGGATGTGCTAAGTTGATCACAACACTGTATGAAGAATTGAAGTGTACTCATTTTGTATTTACTGATTCATCCTAGGAATGGAAGTGACCAGCGCTGGTACAAGTTTGATGACGGGGAGGTAACCGAGTGCAAAATGGATGATGAAGATGAAATGAAGAATCAGTGCTTTGGTGGGGAGTATATGGGTGAGGTAAGTCATCTCTTTTCACTCAATTTAGCATACAGTTAAGTAGAAAACTTGTTATATATTTTAAGTGTTCCAGTGATTAAGACTAATTATCCCCGATTACATGCACACGCAGTACTGTCACTAGTGGTGCTGCTGCTGCATTGCTAAGGCAAGCACCAGTGGTGCCTGCTACTCAGTTTGAACATTGACTTTATCATTTTGCTCTTTGCTTTCATTAGTGCTGTTTATATGCTTTTGTTATTGATGTTTATGCCTACAATTTTAAGTTTTATGTTAGTGTGCAGTTAAAGCTACTTTTAGGGGTGAATTTAGTGATCTGAACAGTTTTCACAGCCAGTTCCAGAGGGCTTACTGTACTTTTTAGGCCTGGCACTCCAAATTCTGGAAAAAAATCTGTCTGGCAACCCTCAGGTTCCAAGTATGCTGGATAAGTTGTCCCATACCTGTATAGTAATTGTATATACTGTACATTATATGTACTGTGTGTATATTCAGTGGTTACCTATGGAAAGGTCACTCCCGGTTTATAGGCAGCCTCCAGGAACAGAACCCATCCGTAACCCAGGGAGTGTCTGTATCACTCTTTGGGAATCGGTCATTATACTGCTGCTACAGTGCATGTAATCTGTTGGTGTAAGTTAGTCAGTGCTGCCAGATGCACAAGTACAATAATCTTGAAAAATTAATAAACAATTTAATTTGAGGACTTAATGTACTGTACAGTATTTGCTTAAAAAAAATAAAAAATAAAATACCTGCTCCATACTGTGCAATCAAAATGTTTTTTCATGTGCGTACAGTACCTGTAAGAGTATGTAAAGTACTTAATATAGATGTGGCTTTTATCAACAGCAAGTTTTTGACAACATAATGAAGAGAGTCAGTTATCGACGGCAAAAGCGGTGGTGGAATGCTTATCTACTTTTCTACACTCGGCTAGACGTCGAAGAGGATAATCTCTGCAACTCCCTTAATGAACTTAGTTTAGGTGAGTATTATAAGAAGTAGGTTTGTATGCATGACTGGAGTGTAGGGTCGAGTGGTAGTTGCACGACTGGTGAACATAGGGGTGTGGTTGTTTTGTTATGGATGTGCCTTTGACACATGATTCATGGTTACTTTGTGGATAGAGCACTCAGGCTAATTTACAGCTGTTATTATATCCCTCTTACAATAAAACACTTATTTGATTGTTAACAATGGGATTGAAAAAGAGAAAAGAAACGAGATTAATTGTATTTTGGAAAACATAGTACGATGATTCATTAAAGTTATTTAAAGGGAATGGGTTAACAAAATAAATGTATTGAAATAATAAATTTTGAATATTATATTATAAAACAGTGCTGAATAATTTAATGTTTGCTCAAGGAAATACTGGCACAGCTATGATTTAGATGTCCACAGTAAAGGTTTATTATTTTCGTGCTAATTTCTCTTCTTCTATTTTTTTCAGCTGAGCGACCAGGGTTAATAAAAATGCCTAGTGCCATAGATCGATCAGTGGTACGACAAAATGTTAGGTTTATGCACTCCCGCTCCCAGTTTTCTCCGGAGTACTTTCAGTTCCTCAAGAAACTTATAATGACCAATCATCCCTTTGTCCTCCAACCTCCACAAGATAGGGTGAGTGTTATGTTATTTTAAGAATGATTATAACAAGACTAAATATAATTAAGGATTCATATTAGTGATTGCTTAAGCCATTCAGCATGGACAGGCCAAATCTAGAACAGGCACCCATTATGTCAAATATTAAATGTTATATAATTTACACTTAATCTTTTCATAGTGCTTTAGAATGCAGCCAGGTACGCACTATCAAAAAAGTGTCTTTATGGCTGGGTCTGGTGAATTTACAAATATACAACCCTACAGAGATAAGAGGAGTCACAATGACTCTAGTGTATTTTGAATTAATGAATTCAAATTCTTATGCATGGAAATCAAAATACACAATAAAACCTTATTTAGCAGTCAGCATCTAAACCACACATCCTTAACCTGTTTGGTATTCATCCCATATATATTACAGGGAATTTGTCTAACCAGTGATTTCATGAAATCCCTAAAACTTTAAGTTATATGTAATTATTGCTAGGTTAGGTTAGGTAATTACATATAACTTAATAAAAGTTTTGGGGATTTAATGAAATCACTGGTTACACAAATTCCCTGTAACATATATAAACAGATTGCCCAGGTAAAGGTTAGTGGGTCATTCCAGTATAATATCACATACCAATTGTAGGAGCTTGGAAAAAAAAATGGTACTGGGTAATCAAGATCTATGTTAGAGAGATGAATAGAGGATAAGAAACAGTCTGTATGTACAGTATTTATGTGTAACTCTTTTTTTCAGGTTGTAGAAAGTGAAGAGATAGCTATGATCAGCACTCAGTTGTGTAGCAAGTTCCTCTTTTCTGTGGGGCTACATACCAAGAAGACTTTACGGGGTCCAGCACCTGAGTGGTACGATGCACTGCAGGTGAGAAACCACACACTTATATTTCACTGTAATTTTCTTCTGCCCTTTCATTCTGTCTGCTGTCTATTACTGTATATGAAGCCTGTACATTTTACATTATATTTTTTTTATCGCTGAATTTTTCCTACATAGAGTTACAACTGTTCTTCCCAATGTCCCTACTCTCTGACAAATTTTCTGTGACTTTTTGAGTTATCTTAGTTTTGAATTCACTATTCCTCTTTCCTGTCAGTGAAGTCATAATTTTTAGATTCCACAGCATTTTAGGCAGAGAGTGAAGAGCTGAAGCAACTAAGGTAAACCTGTCAAAAGTAATTGAGCCCCTCCTTTTAAGTGCTGTGTTTCAAAATGACTGGTACTGAGGGTTGGGTTGTTGTTGTTAGCCCAGAGCAAATGACTCGAGTGATATGCAGTTCTGAGGTGCCAATGACTCCGTAGGCTTCTGGTTGAAATTGTAACTCTTTATTTCTGAATTAATCTTGACTGTTATTTCATGGGGTTAATATAGGTTCTGATCTTAGACTTAACTGCTTGCCTCACACTAGGCATGTAGCCTAGCTTCAGTTGTAAAATTGAAAATTAAGATCATTCCATCATTTTTAGTAATAGAACTTAATATTAATGTTTACAAATTGAATAACTTTTTTAACAGGTTCACTTACGGGCATCAGTCCATACACGTGCATGGTTTGCACAACATGTATTGTTTGCTCAGCCGCACCGCTTTATGGAGTACCTACTAGAATGCCCTGCGCCAGAAGTACGGATGGTATTTAGCAAGCTTATAGTCCTGGTGGCTCATTGTGCACGCAATGATGCTCCACAGCCATTAGGATGGGGACCTTTGAAGCACCATCCAGGTACAGTTTATATCAATTGTTTTTGGGTGAGATTGTTCTCCATTGGAAATAATGTATATATGTAGCTGTGAATGGTGATGCTTAGACCATATTCTCCTTTTCATAAGGACTTTGCTTCTCTTGGTCCACTCCATGGACTAATTCTTTTACATGTTGTAAAAGAACTAGTTTATGTATCAGAGAACGTAATGTGTGAAGAAATATTTTCCAGACAAAATCTTCCTTTCTCCTGAAATTCAATCTGACTGTAGCTCATAAAATCTGATTTTTTGCCTTGGTTAAATTAGCATGCATATTGGCCATGCCGAGCGAGGCAAGGGGGCCGGTGGCTTTTGTAGGATCCCTCCGTTGTTCTGACCGTCAGGTCGTTGCCGGTCTTGATGGATGTTTGAATAACTGAATTATCTGTAATTGGAATAATGTTTCTAATAAAAGCACATTTGAGTAGCAACATGTGTATTAAGGTCACAAGTAAACAGCAAAAGAACACCAGTCCCATAACCCAGTAGCTTAATGGAATAAGATTTAAAGTGACATACAGTATATTACACTGAATGTTTCCGTACACAATAATTCTAGATGGCAAACTCCATAATTCTCAGCTTGTGTAGTAGATGCTAAATTTACATTCAAATGTACCTTGAGATATAGGAAAGGTGTCTTGAATTTATCTGTCCCAGAGAGTTGAAAAAAATTTAAGAGTATCAGAAAACTGCAGATCCTTGAGGAAGAACCAGTCTGACAATTGAAAAGTTTCATTTAATACATTTCTATGGTTGGAACAAAGCAAGTAAGCCATCAAGGTTCAGTGATATTTCTGTCTTGAATGGCAACATTAATATCAGAATTGTGGAGCCCTGATACATGTTGGAATTGTAATCATTATTTGTGGTCTAGCCATTGTGATGTACACAGTGTGGTGGATAACATGGCCAAGCTTATACAAGGACGATACACAGTGACCATAGCGATTGATGATGTACGCAGCAATGGCAGCTTAAGCCCAGATTACTGAACTGAAAGTTAGCAAGATATATTAAACGATGAAAAAAATATGGAAAGAAATCAAATAAGAATATTATTAAACAACACTTAATGACTTGGGTTTTACATTGCTGGATAATATTAATGCAATTACATTTGTTTCAGAAAAAATATGAACCAGACATCATTTAATTCTGTCAGTTCAGCAGATTGTTAGCTTAAAATGAACACTCAAATTTCCAATACAGTGATTATTATGATACTTTGTAATTGTAGGTCTTGATATGGCTGGAGGCAGCTGCACTTTGAGTGACCAGCTGCTAGTGGCTGTCCTGCTGCTGCTCAACAAAGAGGTATCAGAACATGGCCGACACCTAACACAGTACTTCCATCTCTTCCATCTTTATGCGTCTTTAGGACCTCCAGAGAAGTTGCAACTTCTTAAGGTAAATTACTTAACTACAGTCATTGTTTAAGTTTTTTATTGGTTTTAGCACTTATAGATACATCCAACCATTGTGGTTGTATTAAGAACAGTTGAATTAAGATTTTTTCTTTTGTGAAACAAAATGTAAGGTGAGGTAAAGTTACTGTTTTACTGTTGTGAAATTATTTCTTTTCAGCTGAATGTGGTAGAAATGTTCATGTTGGTAGCACTGGATGAGGGACCAGGCCCAGCCATTAAGTACCAATATGCTGAATTAGGCCGACTATACCAAGTTGTTTCTCAGTTAATTAGGTCATGTGATGTTTCCAACAAGCAACAGTCTTCTCAACCAGTGAGTACATAAATGACATACACAGTTTTTGATGTAATATACAGTGAAATCTCCCAAACCAATGTATATGGGTGTAATAATGGGTTGAACTGGCAGTGAGGGAAGGTAAGCTGTCCAGGAAGATTGCAGTGAGGCATGATGGTGAAGCGGAAGGTTGCGTGTGTGCTTGTTTGTTTGTTTTGGGAGACTGCTTAAACGTGTATGGGTTGTAGGAGACTGCTCAAACCTGTGTGTGTGTGTGTTAAGAGACTGCTTAGACCAAGTTATTTAGACCCAAAAATATATCAACTCTATTCCCTCTCTTTCAGAATACAGCATCTCTGCCTAATCCACATGGAGATCCTTCATGTCCTGAACCGCTAATGCCTATCCAGCCAAAAGTAGCGGAGATCCTTTATGGTCGAGCAACGTTAGTATAATGTTTTTCAGTGTTAATTGTGTACAATATTTATTAAATACAATATACTGTAGAGTAGGTGATTATACCCACAGGAGCCTTTCACATGACCCTCCACTGTAAACTACCATTCTGATAGATATAGTGGAAAACTTAAGTGAATAAGGAAATAGATATTGCAGTACATCTGTCTTTGATATTAGCAATATTTGTAATTTTGAAGACTTGCACATTAGCATTACCATAACCAATGTGAAGATTTTGGAATTCTTTTTGTTTTAAGCAGAAAGGCTATGAGTACGATAGTGTTTGGGAAAAGGTAACAAAACAAAGAGAGTCCGGTAATGGATCATTTTAAGAACTGATAAGAAAAATGAATATATATATATATATATATATATATATATATATATATATATATATATATATATATATATATATATATATATATATATATATATATATATATATATATATATATATATATAGATAGATAGATAGATAGATAGATAGATAGATAGATAGATAGATAGATAGATATAACAAATTTTCTTTCTAATACAGGTATGTTAAGAAGATCATTGAAGATGCAAATACTTCTGAAGACACAGTTAAGCTCCTCAAATTCTGTTGTTGGGAAAATCCACTCTTCTCTTCAACCGTGCTCTCGGAACTACTCTGGCAGATTGCATATTCCTACACGTATGAACTTCGACCCTACCTTGACCTCCTCTTGCACATGCTCCTCCTTGATGACTCATGGCAAAATCATCGAATCCATAATGCTCTTAAGGGTAATTATTTTTTGTATGTTCTATTCTTGTTCCATCTGGTATGAAGTAAAAGAAAGCATAGTATTTAAAGTGAACTGTGATTATCTTTCAACAATGTCTAATAAACTGAAAATTTTAGTGTTCTTGGGTACCTTAAAGTCAGAAAACCCCTATCCTCTGGAATTTCGGTCAAATCGGACAGGCCTTCTCTGCCAGTAGTCCGGGTTAGAGGAAGTTTACTCTATGTCCCTGACTAATATAGGAAGAAACTTTCATTATAGGTCAATTGTTTCACACTTGTACATTGTTTACATCATCCACTGTTTTACACTAAGTCTATGTGTACACGTATATGATGCATCAATACCTGTAGTCTTAAAAGCATTTAATATAGTGTAAAAATAACTATAATAGAAGTGCCCTGTGTGTGTTAAACTTTCTACCATGCCAAAACACGTCAGTCACCACAGAATTTGCAAAAAATCTGTTTCATTGTGCTAGTGTGCCTTATGAATAAAGAAAATACTGTACTGTACAGTAATATAATAATATAGAATAAGAAAAAGGAAGAGTGTGGGGGTGTATTGAGTATAGAAATCACCATAACACATGGGCACTTGTTGGCTGTGAGAAATAAAGAAAACAAGTTTAAAATCAGATAAATTAAGTGTGGGAAGTGATTTGTGTGGGATAGGTGGGAGGTAGGGTGAGGAGTGACTGGACAACTCCCTCATTAACCCTGTTAAGGGGAGTGTTTGGGTGAGAATCATAAAATGACAAAAATTTTCAGAAAAATTCCTGTGGAAAGCTGTTGCCTATGGCTGTATGTTGACTTACTTTTATTGTGTAATTTGTAATATTTATGTAGCTATAATAATCTTTAGGTTTAAAGTAATACAGTACCAGTCACTCGGTAAAAATCCGTATCTGGCGCCTCTCTCAGCAAGCTAAACACGGAAACCGTCATCACGATTGCGAGTTGCACTCACGTCACTTTTATCGGCCCGTATCTCAGAATTGAGTTTTTCTGACCTTCAAATCCTTAAGGCTCGGCCTTTTATTGGCTGATTCTAATAAAAAAACAAAGTACCTGTACTAGTAGAAAAACATATTGTGTATGGCATAACATCAAGCTTTGTTTATAATTGGCTTGGTTTATTATTATTTGATGATTTAGCTTTACAAATCTTTGGTGGAAAAATGGTAAGTTAGGAAAAAACTCATTTACTCAATACGAAAGTGATAATCAAAGATCTCTATATTACATTCAAGAAGTGTAAATTACCTATAATCCACACAAATTTCAACAAAATTTATGTTGAAGTTATGGAGAAGTTGGATTTTGAAAATTGGTAAGAAAATAAGGGAAAAATCGGATATCAGGATTCTGGGATTAGGCAGAACCAATTCAGGGGTATAGTAACAATGTATCTGGTTTTCTTAATTGCTGACAGGAAATTTATATTGATTTATCAATTATTAATGAACTTCGTGCATGAGCCAGATGTTCCCCTTAACAGGATGGTACTGTATACAATTTCATCATAATTCAAATATAATTTATGTTTATTTGGTGCCACATTAATCAAATATTATCTTCAAATAATTTTACTGGTGAAAATCTCACACCAAACTCTAGATGAGTTGTGTTGTATTAAATTCCTGGTGCTTGTGTACATAGTGTAAATACAGCAAGTCCCCACCCTCCCTCTGAGCAGTGTTGCCAGTGCTCTCCTTCCCTTTTGCACCTCTACTCCAGATGGTTAGTACCTACCACAACACCAGGAATATTGTAGTGTTTTTATCATCACTTAAATAGTAATGTTGTGTATTATGTGTGTGCCTATTGCCTAGTTTATACATTAATCAGTTGTCAGATTCTATACAGCACAGTATATTTTAATGACCCTATTGTAAGCTGAGTTAACCTGAGCTTCCAAGGGTTGGATTGCAGATACTCCTATAACAAACTTTATGGGGACAAATTCATAAAATGCTACGCTATGTCACTTATCTCTAAAACACATCCCCGACGTATAATGAGGACTTCCTATCACTTTTTAGAAATTTTGCTTATACTGTATTTCCTCCTAGAGATCTCCGTACAGTACAGATCTTTTGTGGGCAGCCAATTATTAATCCTGTATCTCTGTCTCTCTCTCTCATCACACATCAGGTATACCAGATGACCGAGAAGGCTTGTTTGACACAATCCAGCGAAGCAAAAACCATTACCAGAAACGAGCGTATCAGTGTATAAAGTGTATGGTAGCACTATTTTCATCTTGTTTAGCTGCTCAGCAGATGTTGCACTCCAATGGTGATTTGAAGGTAAGATTTTTTATTATTTATTCATCATACTCATCCATGTTATTTTGTCATGTGAATTATTATTTGGTAGGGGACTTTGACTGCCTACGGAAATGCCTTCATGGAAAAATGAGGGGGATGGCCTTTCTTCCATTTTATATGGTAAAATCTCTGTTGCCTTGTTTCCCGTAAGTGCTCTGCACCAATTGATCCAGCTAATGGGATAACACTATTAAAATTGACTCGGTTGGTTTAATATTAAATGTGTTAAATGGTAAGACGTGTAAAAACTTTATATAAATCTTTGAGGGATTATGTACTTGGCGTCATTAATTAATGTTAATTACAATACTCAAAATTGATTTTTTTTTAATCCAGCTCCTTAACCAGCTCATTTAGAAGAAATTTGTGTAAAATTTGAACAAAATTAAAATTTTACCATTTTTGCTTAAACAGTGAGGTACTGTCTCCAGTTACTGAACACCAATATGACAATTTTGAAATTAGTACAGTCAGTCCCCGACTTGCGATGGGGTTAGGGACCGACATCCAAGTCGTAAGTCGAAAATGCGAAAATAATACTTAGAAAATCTAAAATGGGTGTCTTTCTTCTCGGCACCACGAAACTCTCACTTTTACGCTTGTCAGCCATTTTAAAGGGAATTACAGACGAAAATTTTGTCATTACACAGCACAATCACTAACGTCGTTACTCGAAAATACGTAATTTGAAAACATTTTGGTACAACTGCGGCAGTCGTATGTCCGGGTGGTCGTAAGTCAAGGAGTACTGTATCTGTAATATGAAAAGACAAATACGGTAACTTACATTTCAAACTTTAAAAAAAATTCTTACCAGTAACAAAAATCAGATACAAAAGTAAAATATGTTTATTTATTGTTCAGGTAGACCCAATTTATGAAAACGTTTCCTTCCTGAAAACTTTTTATTTTTTTAATCCTAGACATTCATAAAAAATGAGATGCACTAAAAAAATCTTAAAATGCTACAAAACATATTTTTAATGAAAATTTTGGGTGTACACGATGATAAGCCAATAATGAACATAATAAGTGACATAACACACAGTACTGTACAATACTTTACATTAGTAATTTTATACCTATACTTGCCAAAAACCAGACGAGATTGGAAACAAAATGTGCAGTAATGAAACATTAAGTCAACATCAGTAATAATTATATACCGTAGTAACACATCAATTCCATTATACAATTGGAAAAAATTACAAGCTCAACCCCTGTTGAGTTATTGGGTTATCCTAAATTTCTCGTGCATGAACCAAGGCATCAGTGTTAACCCCTTTTATGTGGCTGCAACTGTTTTGTGAGGGAGTCTATCTCTAGTTTTTAGTGTGTACAGTACTCTTTATTTCTCAGTTCATACTCCCAATCACAAGTGGAGGGGTCCTGGAAACTCTGGGGTTCATCCCACTGGTTTGTTGACATAGCATAATGCATGAGTTGTCTCATCCATACATGATTACAAACACTGGATTTCAGACTCGGTCCCTCATTTTTTGCCTTATAAATGTCTGGATTACAGTTCTTAGTTTTGAAGGACATGCACACAGGGCAGTATGTACAATACAACCTAGTTTTTAACTCATAATATCTGGTCCAACCATATACCCCTACAGTACTGTACTGCCATTGTGAACCAAGATAAAAAGATATTATATTGATTATGTTTTATATCGGAATAAGACTGTTAGTGAATAATATCCCCAGTGATGAGTAGAATATTATTTCATCTAATTTTGCAACAATGATGTAGACTTTTATTATCATTCCTAGTTTTATTTTATTTATTTTATTTTTTATTTTTTAGCGTAAATGGACCTGGGCAGTGGATTGGTTGAATGATGAACTAGATCGTCGCCCATATGCAGCCAACACACAGTATGGATTTAATAACTGGTCTCCACCAGCACAGAGCAATGAAACTAGCAATGGTTACTTTTTGGAGCGTTCACCCAGTGCTCGGTCTACCTTAGAAAAGGCGTACGAACTGTGTCCTGAAGATGTGAGTTGTACATCTGCTGAAATTATTAATGCAGTATGAGTTGAATATATTATACTCTTGTCAGATTTTTATCTTGGG
This sequence comes from Homarus americanus, assembly GCF_018991925.1. NCBI lineage: Eukaryota > Metazoa > Arthropoda > Malacostraca > Decapoda > Nephropidae > Homarus > Homarus americanus. The sequence goes on along the minus strand of NW_024712526.1, from coordinate 6,436,654 downwards.
TACAGTAGACTACATTAGTTAACACCTGTCCTTTATCTTGGTACTTGTTAATGTAACACCAGTCCTCTAGCTTAAGTTGATATTCAAAGTGTGTTTATAATTGTTCTCAGGAACATCTTGTATAGTCATGACGCTTTGGAAGTTGATGAGAATTAAGTTTTCTGATGTTGATTCTTGTAGCATTGATTATCTGTTGGGATGAGGAAATTTGCAGTATTTATATACTTGTTTACGGTTAACCCATGTAAGCATGGAAAATGACCGTAAATCACTGATAATGCTGCTGATGTATTTTTCATACCGGGTGGATATCAATTAAGGATTAATTATATTTAAATCGAATATCTTGCATTATGCTTTTAATCATCAATAAAAACTATTTAATATATATTTTATTTTCACTAAAAGGAGCCAGAACCAGAAGAATGTGAAGAGGCAGAGGTTGCAGTTCCAGAAGAAGTGGCTCCTCTACCCCCTGTCTCCGATTCAGGACAACAGCAGCCGCCTGGGGTAAATGTAATGGATATATTCCTTATGTCGTTAAGTATTTCTCAACTGAAGGCAAGGAGACATAATGGTGTATCCATTTTTATGATTCTGCTGCTGCTTTGCCCAAAAATGTGTCCATAACATATCTGAAGCCATGTAAGATATGATAATCAAATTTTAAGATATATCAGGGAGATGAGAAAAACACTAAATAAAAGACAAATGGTCAATGTTCAAGATTATAGGAAAGTCTGAAGTCTACATTTAGTCCAGAACATAACTCTTTTATTGATGCAGATATTTTAATGCAACTTCACCTAAATATGTATCGTCATCTTATTCAGTCGTTTTGGTCAAAAATAAATATCAGAGCTGATGGCCAACTTTGCCTGGAGCATAACTCTTGTATTGATCCAGATATTATAACAAGACTTTGATGAATAGAATGTGTGTTACAGCTTTGTTGTTTCCTTGGGAAAGAAATTTTCTTGAAGGTCATAGGTCATCAAAGGACCTTTCTTAGTTACAGTATGTGTGGGAAAAAAGAAAAAGAAAAAATTGAAAATTGTATTGTAGCCTACATTTTTAAGACTTGCACATTATTGACATTTGGGCATTGCAAATCACACCTCACTGGCCAGTGATGCGAGCTGTGTCATTCAAATGTGGTTACATCATCCAAATCTCAACCTGCTTGTTGGCACTCCAGGTTTCAGTAATAATTACTTTTACAAAATTTAATTATATTTTCTAAAACTTCATTCCGGAACATTCCATGACTACGATCACAAGACTCACAACACGGTCATATGGAAGGTTGAATTGTGAAGAAGAAAATAATGGTGTTCTTTATTGATAGTGTTTCCTTTTCGTCTTGTTGAAGCCTACAAGGGAGCCAATTTTTTAAGCGCTTCACCGTTGCACCTGGTCATTACCATTGATCAGAAGGAATTGACCCCAAGTTTTGCTCTACTGAGAGTGAAAAAAAAATCCAAGCAATGCTGAAGACTCACTCAGGGAGGAACAGATGTGCCAATACACACCATCATCTCCCTCGTGAGAATCTTTAACAAGTGAAGAGCAGAGGTTACTTCCTTCCACTAGAACAGTGAATCACTTGAGGATAGCTGAGTGAAAACTGTCATCCATTATTTCAAGGGAAGAATAATTCACCCCCATTCTGAAATGATCTATGACATTGACACTCGATGGAGGCTCGCTTTTGATGATACTTTTAGCTCTTGCAATGACTGGCAAGCCAAAGGGTAGTGACATGGGTACAGAGGATAAAGCTAATATTCTTATTCATTTATAGTGATATACTGTGCTTGCCTTTGACCTTGATGTTCCATTTCAGCAACAACCACAACCGCAGCAGCAACAACCACCACAACCGCAGCAGCAACCACAACCGCAGCCGCAACCACATCAGCAACAACTTCAGTCTCAGCAACAGCCACAGCCACAGCAGCAGCAGCAGCAACAACTTCAGCAGCAACAGAAATTACCACCTACCTCAGGACCACAACCCTCTAGTTCACAATTAAATTTTTCATCTAAAGATTTCCCAGTGAGCTCTCAAAATCGAAGGTAAAGAATCTCTCTTAGTTTTCTTAGTCTTTGAAATAAGATTGTCAACTTATTCTTCCTTTGATCACTTATGACAGTATAGCATGCATGTATTACTAGTATTTTCTTGTGGGTGAGGGCATTTGTATCATTCTAACTGGATGTGTGGGATACCCTTCACCACAGAGAAGATAATTAGATCATTCATGAATATTGAGATAATTTTCTTTGAACTCTGAGCAGATATTGTCTTCTTATTTCACTTAATTATTTTACAAAGTTTTTTATTTTACTTATTTACATACACACTCCCACCTCACATTCAAAGACACCCTCAAGTTCTTCAGGTGAGGGACGAGATACCAGTGTGCAGGAAGCTTTCCTTCTCTGGATCACTGTAAGAAGCAGCTCAGTGTTCTGGTTGTTTTGGTGAATCTGGAGTTCAGCTCATTCGGGAACTTTTAAGGCATTGATGCTCAAGGCTCCCTGTCTCAAAACCTACAGGAACAAAACAATATTTGTGGCTCAGGTTTCTGAACTTTGCCCCTACTAGGTTTTTCTGTGAGCTTACCACCTTTCCCATTCCAGCTAGACTATGGAGAAGATAAGTAAGCACTAAAGTGGAAGCACTTGAGTGTAATCCCACAACAGATGCTTAGTCTCCTTCCAGGGGAGTAGCATGATTTCATTAGCACACTTGCTATGAGATCTATAGGTCTGTAATTCTTTTATGTGCTGGGCATCCCTGTAAAAGGGATATGTGTTTTATAAATATTTTTTATTGTTATGACAGTATGAGCTAAGATTGATTCCCTACTTAACTTGATTTTATTAGTGAATGAAGTGTATCCTCAATAATATTTTGACGAGTTGTAAACACAAGACAAAGTCTCTTGATGATGCCATTAATTTTGTGTCACATGCCAACCACCAGGCACCACATATGAGACCATGTTGGTCTGCCCACTTGTTGCTATACTGTACAGTAGGTACACACATCAATAGTGTGGACAGGGGCTGCAAGATGAAGGGCTATTCGAGCACGGATAACATAAGAACATAAGAATGGAGGAAACTGCAGCGGGCCTATTGACCCATGCTGGGCAGTCCCATTTACACCCAACCCCTATTGCTCATATATCCATCCAACCTATGTTTGAAGCTATCCAGCATATTCGATTTAATGATGATGTTTGGTAACTTGTTCCACTCATCCACTATTCTATTTTCCAAACCATTGTCACGAGTTTGCCCCTGGTTGGATAGTTTGAGTACCTTTGTTATGTCCCCTTTGTTTAGCCCTGATTTCCATTTATAAACCTTAATCATATCGCCCCTCACTCTACGTCTCTCGAGGGAGTGCAAATTAAGATGTTTTAACCTGTCTCTGTACTCGAGGTTCCTAATGCCTGGGATTAGTCTTGTCATTCTCCTCTGAATTCTTTCTAGGGATTCTATATCCATTCTGTAGTACGGTGACCAGAATTGAACTGCGTAATCCAAGTGCCTAAGGAGGAGCTCATGGTAGCCAGTGAAAAGTCCCTTGCTTGAGGAACACTGACTGCCAGAAGATGAGCACTCTTCAAGTCATTTTAGCATGTCTGGGGGTAATCTTCATGATTGGCTTGTGCCAGTGAATGTGTTTGCTGTCCTTTGGAGGCTTTGGTTTAACAGCTGGGGATGTGATGGTCTTCTAGTGAGTGGTTGCCTCTCAGAATTTGGGATCATTTATTCCTGTAACCATTTTAAGGTGTTCTTCAGTGATCCTCCTGACCTTTTTTGTCTGATGCCGTGCAGGACAATATAAATGCTGACAGTGCGATTTGGGAGCCTTTGTCGATATCAGTTACTCTAAGATGGACTGAAAGTGTTGCTTATTTCCCACTGCATCTCCCAAGGAGAGGCTCCATGGCCTTTGCAAACACAGTTCTAAGAAGCTCATTATACTGTACTCTCCTAACATGTGGCTATCGAAAAACAGTTTGGTTCACACCTGATGAAGTACAGTACTACATCATTCAAGGCACGCTACAGTACTTGGCTGCTAAACAATACAATACCTTCAGAGTATAAATGACAATTATTTTCTTACAATTACTAGGGGTCAAGTTATAAATAATTATTTATTTAAGCATATACAGTAGTTTATCTAAAGCTCAAAAATTTGTTTTGTGAAGTTTTCCCCGCCTTAGTCATTGTCCATCGAAATGGTAAATACGTAATATATGGTTTGCACTTTAAAAATATGGCATAAACGTGGTATGACTATTAATTCTATTAGATATTAATTCCAACTTAAAACAATTAATAGTACAACATACCTTTTCATTTTGATGTCCAATTATAACTCCACAAATTATCTCTGAACGTCCTTGAGCGATATTCTCATGTCATATTATTTTGTTTAAGAATATACTAAAATTTTAACTACTGTACGTTATTTGTTCTTACAGTATTCTCATGAAAAACTGCTTTAGCATTTATTAATTAATATAAGTGAAAAGGAAGTGAGACGTTGTTGCTAGATACCACTGAAAATTTCTGGAAATCGTGACATCGTTCATTTAGATGATTGTATAGGTGAGCCTGAAGAAAAAAATAACCTGTTGTACCTTCTCCTGATATGATTTGTTCTAAAGATTTAAAAGTTACAGTTCATGATCATGTAAAAGGAGTTACTTTGTAGTCACTCTTCTGGATACCTTCTTTTGATCCACTCTGTGACCAAATCTTGTTATTTTAAGTGCAGGTAACAGGATGGGGGCATTATGCATACATAGATATGACTTTTCATTTAATGTTAAATTTTTCCTTGTGGTTAGGTTTTCCAATGCTAGTTTTAGGACAGGTATTATACAATATGAATTATGTATATAGAAGTCATAATTACTCAGTAACTGTGTTTCAACAGGAAGTCTATCTCAAGTAGAATGTTATGACCCATTTTCTTTTCTTCAGTCATAGTGGTGGATCAATAACAGTCAGCAGTGGTACTGGTGGTGGCTCTGGAAGTATTGAAGTTAGTTCTGCAAATAATGGCTCTACCACCATCACAACTACAGCCACCACAACCACAACTTGCATAGGGACACCATCTACTGCTAGTACCACCACAGCTATAAATGCTAACAGTAACCAAGGAGGACCACAGTCAGCAACAACAACCACTAATGCTAACATTACCAGTACCACCAGCAGCAGCAGCAGTAGCAACAGTAGTAATAGTAGTACCATCAACAGTAGCACCAGCAGTGCAAGTGGCACAAATAAGACCACTCCATCCCCTCAGTTAACTCCAAATTCCCAGCCCTCTGTGCAGGATAATACCCAGGAGAATTAATTTTGTGTATGGATTACAAAGTGACAGTTTGGGGAAATATAATTTATATTATGGAGACCAAAATGATATAGATTGATGAGCTTCAAATATCAAAGTTGTTTGGTAATGCATTGCTACTGTACTTGGTATGAAGAGGAAGGTCACAGTGAAGGAAGTCATCACATTAAAAAAATCTTGTATAATGAAGATGTGAAGATTCTCATCATTAATTTATCGGAATCTATTTAAGGATAATCCACTGCATGATTCATATTTTTAGCGGTGGATATCAGTGGTTTACAGTGGATGTTCTGTTATTTATCATGGAAAAATATATATATATGATTGTATATAAGTGCGTGGTAGTGAATTGTATTGCTGAGAAGAATGTTCTTTCTGCTCAAAGTGAATGTTGGGACCCTCCTTATATTTCATGTGACTGGTGACCACAAGTTCACAGTAGAACTTTGATGTGGAAAGTCAAGTGAATATGTCACCAGGGATAAACATGTGTGGAAACTACCAAGTAAGGCAAGTCTGAGTGAACCATAGAGGGTGGGAGTTTAAGGAAACCATATACCTACTGACAATTATGGAAGTCAAATGAATACCTGTATTGTTGCACCCTGATTTCTGTAGCAAATGGCTTTTAAAATTCAGTCTTTGAAATTCTTTTTTGGAAGTTAAAAAATCTCTTATATATGTTGTATTCTTAAAAATCTCCTTTTTTACTGAGTAATATCCTTCTAAAAAATACACTTCCAATAATGTGCTTAATTCAGTATTTACTTAACAAATCTTACTGTGTACGTACTGAAGACTCCACAAGTGACTAGTCAAGCAGTGAGTAGCGGAAGCTCCTGAACCAGTCTGCTGTTTTCTCTCAGCCTATGTAGGCAGCACCTGCCTGCTGAACCCGAACATCGTTAACAAATGGTTTTGCATTCAGGTGTCACAGTGCAGTGTACAGGTGTTGCAGAACCACACATTGGCCGTTTAGTTAGCAAAGCACCATGGCCCCTTTTAGCCAAGTGCCAACACCATGTGAGCCACCTTTGAAGATGGAACAGCACTGTGAGCCTCCTTGCACATCACCTGCTATTGCAAAGTGCAATGTTTTAAGAAACATAAAGACTCACGAGTTGTTTAGTGAATTTTTTTAGTGGGATTGAGGCAGTGCCTGTGAATGAAATATCAGTTAACCTTTAAAAAAAATATTTTAGGAACAGTGAGGCTCAAAGCTTGAATTCCGTGTTAGGGTTCCATGGTTAAATTTTGTGGTATGCTTGGATTCTGGCAAATACTGGCATGGAATTTGTTTTTCTGCTGTTGATGCCATGGTTTGGAAAATGAGAGCTGTGTAAGAATCCATATCCTAGATACATTTGATACTCCAACATTATCTACAATTGAATATTACTCTGCTGACCAGCATTTCAAGTCACACCCTGCACCAGTTACCCGAGCATCTTTTTTGCCCGGGAGTAATGCGACTCTTGTATCATTGTGAGCAGTTAAGTTGTTATAACCTTTAGGTAGGCCTACAATATGAACTGTATTTCTTGATCCCATCTCATAGGGAATGCATTACTAATTAGGATCTGCCAGAGGTTTTAATGACATCAAAGCTCACAATTCCCGCTTGTTGTCTGTGAGCCATGTGCTGCTGCCAAGGTGTAACCACCTGTTGTTGTGACTTAATAAGTTTTTTTGTATGGAAACTTTTGTTAGTTCCCCATTTCTATTAATGATAAAGCAGTTTGGAGTGGAACTAGTGGTAGCAGTCAGACACCATCTTTAGGAGCTGATCCAGCCTCGTGCATCCGCTTGTTACTGTCTTGTTTGCCTACTAATGTATTATAGGTTTCCCACACAGATGCCTTTTTTGTTTTAAGGACCTCAAGTTTGAATACTGGAATAAATTGCTATTGGGAAGCGAGTGGCTGTTATGGAAATTCTAAACTTATATATTACACATATTTGATACTTGAATGAAGGTAGATGGGGTTTGTCAATTGGTTATTTTTTTTATTACATATTTGCTGCCACCAACTGTGATTATATGAAATTGTGAAGACATGTAAACAATGTATGATGTAGTATTTTCATGTTACTACCTTGTCAATAATTGTAAAGCACCAGAGAATACTTGTATATCACTGTATAAGATATAATTTAATTGAAACTAAGCACTTTTTTATTGAAATAATTTAACAGATTTATTTTTATGCCAGTACCCTTTTTTCTTCAACATCATGCTTTTGTGTCTAAAATAAAACCAGTGCTTATTTTTCTCTTTCATTTGTGTTAGGATTCACATTAATTTATTACTGTATGGCTGAATATGCTAAAATATAACTAAAAAAAGATTTTACCCGATTTTTCCCAACTTCCACATTACACATCTTTAACTGGTTCAGTAGCAGCATTTAACAAAATAAATTTTGTTCAGTAAGTATACAAACCCTTGTTAATTTGTAGTCAGGACCCTTTCCCAAGTTGAATACGGTATACTAAACAAAATACAATGAAAGAATCCTAATGTTTGGTTATTTCATGAAAAACATTAACCAAATTGTAGCTTCTATACAGTATTCATTAAACCCTCTTGTGCATCATGATGCAAATTGTGTCAAATCATTTGCATCGTGTCGTTAAACTAGGGGTTAGAGTTTAATGATGCAATTCGTTTCACTGATGTAAATTACTGAACATGAATCGCCTCATTAAACTTTAACCCTCTTGTGCTTCATGGCAGAAATTGCGCCAGATTATTCGCATCGATTACACAAATTGCATCATTAAATTTTAACACTCCAGCTCATCATGATGCAACTCATCAAATCATTTGCACTGGTGATGCAAATCATATCATTAAACGGTAAAGTTTAATGACGTGATTTGCATCACCAATACAAATGATTTGACGCAAATTGCGTCGCCGATGTGCAAGAGGGTTAAAACAGTGTAGCTCTTTTTGCTCAAGATGTTAGAATTACAGGCTGACAATGGGGCAACGGTGGTTCCTGATGTCTATGATAACATATCAAAATTTTGGATTATTTTATCAGAGACATTTGCCAGTTAAAAATCAAGCTATCAAGGTTCTGTTAAATTTGGAACTACCTTTGTCTATGAGGCAGCTTTCTCATCAATGGTGTTTATATAAAAAATATTACCATAACTGTATATCAAACATCAACTTGGAAAATTGTATATGATGTTGCTTAACCTCGTATACCCCAGGTATAGAAAATTAATTAAATGACGTATACAGTACATGTCAGATATGAAATAGTACACAGTTATACCATATGGCAAGAGTTGATAACTTAAAAAATGTATGCTATGTTGTTTAATCACATAATTATATACCCAGTTAACAGAAAATATATTAAATTATAATGCATACTACATGCAAAATATGTCAGGGTTGTAACAGCCAGTGTTTACTTTTAAACTTATCAACTATATATTACATTTTCCTTATTTGTTTTTATAATTAAATACACATAGAAATGTCCACACACACGCAATATATTTATATACAGTGGTCCCTTGATTAACAAACACAATTGGATCCACAGAGTCGGTTGTTAACTGAATCTATTATTTCAATGGGATATTGGGTAATTGGTTCCAACTCTCAGAAAAAGTATATACAGTGACCCCTCGGTTAACGAACTCAATCCGTTCCAGAAGGTCGTTCGCTAACCAAAACCATTGTTTCAATGGGTTTTTGGGTAATTGGTTCCAGCTCACCGAAAATTTCCTAAATTCAACAAAAATGGTAGAAAAGTTCACTTACTTTGAGGTGTGTATGTAGAAGGCTCCTGGATGATGATGATGGAATTAGAATGGGGGTGGAGGAGAAGGAAGAAGAAAAGGCATTGGGGTGGAAGAGAAGTCACCCCATGGCACCATTTCATCCATAAAATTTTAGTTCTCTTGGTGTATTTCAAGATTATTTTCTTTAAATCAACACTGCACTGCATTATATATTGTCAATATGTAAAATATATTTCAAAATGACCAATAATTTGCTTGGAAACACAGAAAAAAAGTGTTTAGTTGAAGAGAGTCTCAAGCAAGATGTTACCTCCACTGAAAACAGAGAGAGACTAACGCCTGTCTGGTGTGTTAACAGGCTGGATGGCACGCCAGAAACTAGTTTCTTTACCTTCAATAATTGTTAAAATGACTAAAAAAGTTAATATTAAACTTAAAATTATTGAATAGTATAAACTTCTTGATATTTACTAAAATAGTAAGGAATTTAAGCCCTAGAACCGATTAATGTATTGCCGGACTGATACTAAAGCTGGTTGCCCGGTGAGTGCAAGCGAAAACATGTTGAGCTCGGTTCGTAAGAAATTCGTTAACCAAATTTTTGTTTATTAACCGAATTGAAGATCCTTATGGAAGGCAGTTCGTTAACCGAGGCGTTTGTTAAACGAGGGGTCACTGTACAAAGTACTGTATACCAGTAATAGAATTAACAAAACATTAAATATAAACTAAATACAGTACTGTACTGTACAGTATACTGTACAATAATAAATAAACAATTGAATACTGTATTTTAACTTACTTTGAGGTGTGTATGTCATATTCCCGGCAGCTTTGTTTACATGTCAAACAGCTGTTTGTAGAGGCAGTCAATAATGACATGCCATATTCTTTACAGTGTGTTTGGTTCTAATGCCGTCTTCATGTTTCATAAAAATTTCTTCACCGTATATCATCAATATGTTAACTAAATTTCAGAATGACTAAGAATTTTAATGTAAAAATGCAAAAATATTCAAGAGACCAACAAACTTGATGTTCACTCCACTGTAAACAAAGTTAAACTGAGAAACGTTGTTAGGTGATTCAATCAGCTGAAGGGCACACAAAAACTGTTCCCTGTACAGTCATCCCTAGGTTATCACGCCTAATTGGGACCGCGCCGAGTGCGTGATAACGAAAGTACAGAACCTATGGGATTTATTCTAATTGGTTCCAGGCACCCAAGACCCAACCCCAATTTTCCCATTTTACGACCATTTAGACCAGGGGTGTCAAACTCCTGGCCTGTGGGATGGTCAGGTGTGGCCCGCAGGATGACGGTAAAATTTATCATCCCGTGAAATTGTGAAAGAAATAGATATAATCATGTTTATTTAGTAAAATGAATTTTGCATACTTAAGATCAGACAAACCCAAATCAGGTATTCCTGGTAAGGCACTGTGTGAAGCTGTCAACTTCAATTCTGCAAATATGTGATGTAGCACTTGTGTTGGCCCAGAAGAGGGTAACTAAAATAAGAATTGGCCCTCGAAAGGTTTTGAGTTTGACACCACTGGTGTAAGACTTACGTACATTTTTTGTGGTTTTTGGCCCAAAATTAGATTTTGCTGAAAGTCACAGTATGGGTACTCCTGAGCTTGCTGATTATGAATATGTGCTCCACGATTCGATTGCAGCGTAATTATTTGGCAAAATGACCCTTGAATGATTTTACTGACATTTTTCAATGCTAATTGTAAACTCCTTAGTTAAGAACGTTCAGGTTACGGGTAAGTCGAAGGGAATGATTGAAACCCGTCTTTTGACGCATTCAATATTTATTGATGTGATCAAAACCTACAGAGGAGAAGGCGTTCATAATATTACAAGGTGATCCATCTGATACATAATTAGTTAGTCTCACAATTTTATCTTAATTACAATTTATTAAACGTACTGACATAACACAAAGTTCATAACTCTATTAATCTTAGCTTCGTTTTATTCTGCATTGTCTTATTACTCCAGGTTAGGCAGAAACGAGTAGGCGTAATTAGTCGACAATATTTCAGTACCGAGGGGTATGTCATCATGTTGGCTGTACTTATAAGTGCGGGTCAATGCAGATCAGTATGGTGTTCCAAGAGAAAACAGTATTGCGTAAATCGTCCCAGCACAAATTCTCGGACAGGAGAAGGCTGGTCTTTACAGCATCACTAGAGAGGGCGATCTGTCTCATGGAGGGGTGGGCAGCCACTGCCACCAGTCTAAGACAGTCCATTCAGCAGAACCAGGACTTGTCTGTAAACACTTCTACATCTGGCGAGGTCACAGGTCGAAAGATTTAATGGCATCACACGCCAGCACTGTAGCTGAAGGCAGCGGCGATAACACTCCTGGCGTTGGGCAATCGCCCAAGATTTACGGTGTGTCGTGTTCAATAAGGTGTACACGGGTCACTGGCCTTTGGAACTCCCCAGATACGGTTTGCACAAGCACCTGGCGCACCAGACCATTGGCTCCCGGGACTTGTCGTGACCCTTCCCAATGGCCGTTTGTTGCGAGGAAGATCTTCTCCGGTGACGAAGACAAGGTCGCCTTTCTGGAGATTACAGGTTGGTTCTATGTACTGTACCTCTGTCTTTTGCAGAGTAGTGGAAGGGACTTCCTCACCCAGCGTTTCCAGAAGCGGTCTGCTAGGAACTGCACGTGCCGCCACCGTCGTTGATGTAAGTCTTGCAGAAGACATCCTCCTAATGGCAGATCAGCATGTGGGCCACCGTGGAGAATGTGGGCTGGTGTAAACGCTTCCAGGTCTCTCATGTCGCTCGTCGCAGGTGTGATGGTTCGACTATTTATTATTGTTTCCACTTCACAAATAGCATCTGCAGTCGGTATTCATCCAGGACTTGTGTCCCCATAATCGTTCTGAGAACCTTCTGACTGTTCAAATTTGCCATTCCCAAACTCCAAACGTCATGCTGCTTCCCTTTCTTCTCCCTTTGTGAAATACGCCTCCAGCATTTCAGTCACAGTTTGTCGCACTTCTGCCATCATGTTGGACCCAGGATTCTGGTCAGGTGCTGAGCATTCAGGCAGAGGGTGGCCCCCTTCAGCTTCTGTTGCCGTAAAGTCGTGGTTGTTCAGCTCTGGAGGGACAACTTCTACCTCTGGGCCTCGGTCACCTTTGTCCTTATTCACCTTTCCCCTTCGTTGCTCTGGATCCATTTCCACAACCTCTTGTCCTTTTATTGATATTCATTTGCAGCTCCGGTTAGGTCTCAAAGTTTGTTCGGTGAACCACTGCTCACCACCTGTATTTGGTGGTGCAGCTCGCTGCTTGTATTTATGTTTGATGATAGCAGGTCACTGTTGGTTGCTTGTGGTGTTACAAGTGGCACTTCAGTGCTGGCTGCTTATGGTGTTACAAGTGGCAGGTCACTGCCGATTGCTTAGGATGTTACACGTGTTACAGAGGTTGCTTACGGTGTTAAAAGTGATCACTGCAGGTTGCTTACAGTGTTACAAGCCAATCACATTCGATTGCTTACCAGGTCACTGCCGGTTGCTTACAATGTCACACGTGGCATGTCACTGCCGGTTGCTTTGGTGTTACAAGTGTCATGTCACTACCGGCTGCTTGTGGTGTTACAAGTGGCATTTCACTGCCGGTTGCTTGCGGTGTCACAAGTGGCATTTCACTGCCGGTTGCTTATGGTGTTACAAGTGGCATTTCACTGTCGGTTGTTTACAGTATTACAAGTGGCATTTCATTGCCGGTTGCTTACGGTGTCACAGGTGGCATTTCACTGCCGGTTGCTTACGGTGTTACAGGTAAATTTAATCACGCTTACTGTGTACTTGTCGAGCTTGTTATTTGTTACCTTAAAACCGGCGGTTATGAATCAATTATCCTTTCCTTCGTAATCTCAGTAGTTGGCGGCAGCTCTGCCTGTACGAAAAGGAATACTCGCAACCTGTGGTCCACACTCATATGACAGTGTCCCGACCAGTGCTGCTGTAATGTGTGTTTTCCAATTTAAGGGTACAAGGAGGACATGAAAGTCAGGTATCATTCGATGATTTCCTTATTTTACGTAAGGTTAGTAACATATTAATTCGTTGCTGATGCAGTAGAAAAGGTGATGAGGTTGACATGTCAACGGATATGGTCATTCTGGTACCATCGTGTAGTGAAAGCAGAAGGATTGTACATTGATTAGTACTTCTGAGGTTTTCGTCTGGCAACCACTATGTAAGGCTCCTTATATCATCGGCGAATATCGTCTCGCATTTGGTCTAATTGTATTTATGATAAATTAGTTTATTTACTTCCTTTGGATAAGTGTTCCATGCACCATTTTCGTGTCATTTCATACAGAAAACGGAAACTGGTATCGTTCAAGAAAATCTACTTAATATTTCTTAATACACACCTGTATTTACGACCTTGGATCACGGTTATGTCAAACTGTAACAAATTAACTCCAACTAAATTGTCTGTGTATTGAATCTCATAGTACAAGCTTCTTTTAGGATTATTGTTCACTAACATCTTTGGTGTTGCTTGTGAATTAAGAAGCTCTGATTCATGTAGTCATCAGTCTGTCTTGGTAATTGGTGTATTTACTGTCGTTATTACACTCAATCAACATAACTAATATCTTTTATGTGGATTACATGTATGTGCAAGTAAACTGATGTTCAACTAGAGGTTCTCTGCAATACCGCTATATTTGGTGAAATCCTATGCCTACCACATGGGTGCACGGAGAATATTTAATGCTTGTGAGAGTCAACGTCTAACATATTCTCAACAACTGACATCTCCAGGTTATGTCTCCTAGTCCCCATTTCCAAGAAGATTGGCTAGCGAAGGACGTTTTGCTGTTGACTCGCTTGAGTACCAGGAACTCCGACCAAGGCATATCGTCAGGTTTGCCATAAATACTTAAGTGCCGAGACATCATCGTTGAAACGCCACTGCACCTTAAGACAGCATACGGGTAAAGAAGAACTCCTCAAAGCTAGCACCTCTGCTCCGGGTGGCACGTTTGCTCATTGTGGTCAGCCTGGTGGCGGTGCCCTTGATCAACCTGACACGTCTTCACCCTGCCGGGGCCATACTGAGCGCCGTGGCGAAGGCAACTGTCTTATTTGCAGCGTTTTTGGCAGAACATGATGCCGTTCAGGTGATTTAGTGTTTGTTTCCCCTTGTGTTTTAGCCCAAAATGTAATGGCACTGCTCAATAAGTGGTCGTGTTAATCTGTCCCAAGTAAGGGTGGCAGAAACCTTAATCATTTAACAGCATGTGATCTCACAATCTTCAGTTGCAAGTATAGCCAAATAAATTTAATATTTCTTTTAGCTTATGTGACCACCTTGACCTCAATAAGCGAATGTTCCCGATTCCAAGACAGCCGCTCAAACGGCAACGAAACGGACCAGATGTAAGGTCGTCGTGCAAGCTTTAGGGGAATGTGCAACTCAAAACTTGGTTAGGAAACTACAAATAAATTTAGTGTAATTGTTGACAAAAGTACCGACTGCTCAGTAAGTAAATCACATGCAATGATAGTGAAGTATTTTGATCTGGAGAGATAATGACAAAATTGCGATGCTGGATTTGATTGGAGTATTTGAAGGTAATCAGGGTGCGACTGGTGAAAATTTATAACATGCTGTTTCAGTGCCTCACTACACATGATATACCACTGAACAACTTCATTGGGTCTGCTGCAGATGGAGCATCAAATATTACGGGCTAATATAACTGTGTAACTAGCAGTATGAAAGTTCAAATGCTTGGCATTACCATATTTAAACGTGTTGCACATAGTATGCATCTCTGTGCCAGTGAAGCAGCAAAGTCCTGGCCACGTACTCGTGAGGATGTGTTGAGAAATGTGTACATTTACCTTTCCCATAGTGCCAAAAGGAAATGCGAGCTTTGCAATTCCAGGGTTTTGTCAACTCAAACCACAAATATTTCACGCCTGTGCCACGAGGTGATTGTCACTCCATGAAGCTGTTGCAAGAATACTCCAACAGTGGCAACCCCCTCAAACTGTATTTCCACATCAGGGGTAATTGAGAAGAGACTTGTGTTCTGCCACTTGAATTTTGAATTACATATTGCTGCAACTCAACACAATAAACTTGATTTTTTAGAGTAAAGTCCCAACTTTGCATTTAATCTGTAAAGTATATGTCAACTGCATCTGTTATTGATAAACTCCTTTTGCCATTTACATAGTGTGTCAAACTCCAAATGTGTATGGTACAGTGGGGTATGCTATAATGAATTTAATTGGTTCTAGAACCTTGTTCGTTATAGCATTCGTTCGTTATAGGATTAATCCGTTCCAGGCCCCCAAATACAACCACTTAACACTGAAAAATATAATATAAAATTGTAAAAATTGTAAAAAAGTGCACAAATATGCATCTAAACCCCTGAAATAAAGAATATCATCAATACTTTTAATAAAAACAATAAATTAGTAAGAAAAAATAAATAAATAATGTTCGTTGTAGGAGTTTCGTTCGTTATAGCATTCTCAATTGTATAGGTAAAACCGTTCGTTATAGGAATATTCGTAGTAGGATCCGTTCGTTATAGCATACCCCACTGTATTGATCCAACCGATGATTCCCTATATGTACCAGTCAATCAGATGTATTCAGGATTGCAATTACATGCCACCTTCCAAAGGCAAGAGCATTTTAAGATAAACATGAACACTGACAAAGATGTGGTTCAGAGATTTCTAGTAGTAGTAGTAGTGTGTAGGGAAATAAAGAAAAGATTCGAACTAAACAGTAAGTTGTGGAGACTGGCGGTATATTTACACCCCAAAAGAGTCAGCAATTTTATAAACATGTTATTTAGCGTTTTAAATGAAGAAGGGGATGCAAAATATAATTGTTTTGGACATTAGCAATGGAAGTGTTGTCACTTCTGACATCCACTGTTGATGCAAAGCGTCCTTTTCTAAGGTGAATTTAATTAAGGAAACAGAGAAATAGTCTTCGTATACAAACTGTAAATCCCCAATAACCTTTGAGCGAATGTCGTAATTTAATATTATTGTGGATATAACGTATTGTTACCACGTGTTCATTGTAATCGGCTGTGGTGCTCCCATTATGTGATGGTGCTACAGTTGTTACCAGGTGATATTTTGTTTCCTAAGAGTTGTTGTTAGGTAGTAGGCAGCTATACTCTGGAACGGGGTGGTAATCTCGACAATATGTACCCAGATTTTGCCAAAGCTTTCGACAGTGTACCCCACGAAAGGCTAAAATTCAAACAGGAAGGGTACAGAATTCGGGAAATGTTCTAGCGTGGATAGAAGACTTTCTACAAGACAGCAAGCAGTGTGTGGTGATTAATGGCACGAAATCATCGTCCGTACCTATCACAAGCGGGGTACCACAG
Source organism: Homarus americanus (assembly GCF_018991925.1). NCBI lineage: Eukaryota > Metazoa > Arthropoda > Malacostraca > Decapoda > Nephropidae > Homarus > Homarus americanus. The sequence continues at coordinate 6,420,063 of NW_024712526.1, read as the reverse complement.
GTCAGTATATTGGACCCGCTGTTGTTTGTTTGTTTCATAAATGACATGCCTGACGTTGCACACTCCTCTATGCAAATGTTTGCCGATGACGCCAAGTTATTTCGGGAAATCAAGAACCAAGCGGACTGTGAAGAGCTGCAGAAGGATCTCTGTGAGCTCCAGGAATAGTCGAAGAAATGGCTACTGAGATTCAATGTCACGAAGTGTAAGAGGATGCACCTGGGGCGTACCAACGGTAAGGAGGGGTATCTTGTGTTCCCCACGGGATGAAGAATCTGCTCTATTTAAAACAATGTGAGAAAGATCTAGGTGTGTATGTTGACAATGAGCTGAATTTCTCGGGCCATTGCGAGACGAAGGTAAATCAGGCAAAAAAAATTATTAGGTCTTATAAGAAGGTCGTTCAGAGAAAAAGTATATTTTGGTCAAAAATTAGATTTTGCTGAAAATCACAGTATGGGTACTCCTGAGGTTGCTTATTATGAATGTGTGGTCCACGATTCGATTGCAGAGTAAATAGTGGTCTAAATGACCCTTGAAATATTTTACTGACTTTTTCAATGCTAATTACTCATCAACTATGGGTTGGAGTGTGTGTGGGTGGTGTAGGGATCTGTGGGTGATGTAGGGGTCTGTGGGTGATGTAGGGGTCTGTGGGTGATGTAGGGGTCTGTGGGTGGTGTAGGGGTCTGTGAGTGATGTAGGGGTCTGTGAGTGATGTAGGGGTCTGTGGGTGGTGTAGGGGTCTGTGGGTGGTGTAGGGATCTGTGGGTGATGTAGGGGATCTGTGGGTGGTGTAGGGGTCTGTGGGTGATGTGGGGGGTCTGTGGGTGGTGTGGGGTCTGTGGGTGGTGTAGGGATCTGTGGGTGATGTAGGGGTCTGTGGTTGGTGTAGGGTGGTGTAGGGGTGTGTGTGGGTGATGTGGGGTCTGGGGTGGTGTAGGGGTCTGTGGGTGGTGTGGGGTCTGTGGGTGGTGTGGGGTCTGTGGGTGGTGTGGGATCTGTGGGTGATGTAGGGGTCTGTGGGTGATGTGGGGTCTGTGGGTGATGTGTCTGTGGGTGGTGTGGGGTCTGTGGGTGGTGTGGGGGGGTGGTGTGGGGTGTGTGGGTGGTAGGGGTCTGTGGGTGATGTGGGGGGTGTGAAGGGTCTGTGGGTGATGTGAGGGATCTGTGGGTGTGTGTGGGGTCTGTGGGTGATGTGAAGGGGTCTGTGGGTGGTGTAGGGGTGGGTCTGTGGGTGGTGTAGGGATCTGGGTAGTGTGGGGGTCTGTGGGTGGTGTCAGGGTCTGTGGGTGATGTAGGGGTCTGTGGGTGGTGTAGGGGATCTGTGGTGGTGTGGTGTGTGTAGGGGTCTGTGGGTGGTGTCAGGGTCTGTGGGTGATGTAGGGGTCTGTGGGTGAGGGGTGATGTAGGGTCTGTGGGTGATGTAGGGGTCTGTGGGTGGTGTCAGGGTCTGTGGGTGATGTGAGGGGTCTGTGGGTGGTGTGGGATCTGTGGGTGGTGTAGGGGTCTGTGAGTGATGGGTCTGTGGGGTGGGGTCTGTGGGGTGATGTAGGGGTCTGTGGTGGGTGTAGGGGTCTGTGGGTGGTGTGGGGGTCTGTGGGTGTGGGGGTCTGTGGGTGGTGTGGGGGTCTGTGGGTGATGTGGGCCTGTGGTGGTGTGGGGTCTGTGGGTGGTGTGGGGTCTGTGGGTGATGTAGGTCTGTGGGTGATGTGGGGTCTGTGGGTGATGTGGGGTCTGTGGGTGGTGTGGGGGTCTGGGTGATGTGGGGGTCTGGGTGGTGTGGGTCTGTGGGTGGTGTTGGGGTCTGTGGGTGGTGTGGGGTCTGTGGGTGTGAGGGGTCTGTGGGGGTGTGTGGGGGTGTATGTAGGTGGGTCTGTGGGGTCTGTGGGTGGTGTAGGGGTCTGTGGGTGATGTGGGGTCTGTGGGTGATGTAGGGGTCTGTGGGTGGTGTAGGGGTCTGTGGGTGGTGTAGGGGGTCTGTGGGTGGTGTAGGGGTCTGTGGGTGATGTAGGGGATCTGTGGGTGGTGTGGGGTCTGTGGGTGGTGTGGGATCTGTGGGTGGTGTAGGGGTCTGTGGGTGTGTGGGGATCTGTGGGTGGTGTAGGGGTCTGTGGGGTGGTGTGGGGGTCTGTGGGTGGTGTAGGGGTCTGTGGGTGATGTGGGGTCTGTGGGTGATGAGGGGTCTGTGGGTGATGTGGGGTCTGTGGGTGGTGTGGGGGTCTGGGTAGTGTGGGGGTCTGTGGGTGGTGTGGGGTCTGTGGGGTGGTGTGGGGTCTGTGGGTGATGTGGGGTCTGTGGGTGAGTGGGGGTCTGTGGGTGGTGTGGGGTGATGTGGGTCTGGGGTCTGTGGGTGGTGTGGGGTCTGTGGGTGGTGTGGGGTCTGTGGGTGATGTAGGGGTCTGTGGTCTGTGGGTGGTGTGGGGTCTGTGGGTGGTGTGAGGGGTCTGTGGGTGGTGTAGGGATCTGTGGGTGGTGTATGGGTGGTCTGTGTGGTGGTGGTGTGGGGGTCTGTGGGTCTGTGTGGGGATCTGTGGGTGGTGTGGGGTCTGTGGGTGGTGTGGGGTCTGTAGGGTGGTGGGGGCTCTGTGGGGGTGTGGGGATCTGTGGGTGGTGTGGGGATCTGTGGGTGGTGGGGTGTGGGTGGTGTAGGGTGGGTCTGTGTGGGTTGTGTTGTAGGGGTCTGTGGGTGATGTAGGGGTCTGTGGGTGGTGTAGGGGTCTGTGGGTAGTGTAGGGGTCTGTGAGACTGGATTGTTTTGAAGAAAATTCCAGATAGAACAAACATTACCTAAGAGGAGAAGAGTGAGCCAGGTTTTAAGGCTGTATTAAAGGGTATAGCTGTACTAAATATCCATAGTCTTTTTATTTTTTACAATATGTTTATTGTTTAGTATCTACAAGAGTAAAGTTGGACTTACAAACAAGCCTGAGGAGCGTAACTCGCTCCTAAGTAGAGGAGCACCTGTACTACTGTATGATGCAAATGTTAACTTGAGGAGATTTTGTCAAGGCTCCGTGGTGTGAACTTGACAAACAGCTTCCTGCAGGTGGTTAAGGAAGCAGAAAATTACTTCATATACGCTGCTTTTAAAAAAGAAATAACCTGATTTATTACAAAAATTTAAATGTATGTTGCAGGTGTCACAGGCTGCTAGAAGGCTTGGTAAACAAGAAACCAGTGGTATCAACATTGCCAGACTTCAGGAAATCATGAAGGAGGAAGATCATTATGATAAAAAGCTACAAGCAGAGAAACTCAATGAAAAGAATAGGTAAATATATCTCTTGAAGTTTACTACATGCAGGAATGGACAATTCCATTTCCCAGGTCATGGTGAGTAGAAACTGCACCAGGTGAGTTAAAACCAAGTTTCCAGTCACCCAGGTAAACATCATTAGTTAATATACTATCCACACCTTAGATAAATGAATTTCAGATGCCCACTCCTTCAGCCGCTTTCTCTCAAAAGGAAGAATGTCTGGGCAACAAAGGGAATTATAGTGAAGAGTCTTTTGAGGGGACATCCCCCCCAAAGGCTCAGCCCACTGGATCATCAAGAGGATCCTTGGGGGCTAATGGGATGTGGGCTCCTGTCAAAGCTCCCTCCTCAGAGTCACTGACTGATTCATAGTCGGAGGACTTTACTAAGGTTCCTGCCAAAATGCCAGCAACAGCAGGAGCCAGTCAACCACAGGATTTTGATCTTGTGGGTCTAAAGATTTTTTTTAAGTCTGGGTGGGTGGCCCTGGATACCAACAGCTCCCCCTAAATCTGGGCACACCAAACCTGCGGCATCATCATTGTCCACTGGGCTGCTAAAGACATCAGGTAAACAAACTTATTCCCTTACCTCCAAGTCAATTTCCCCAATCAAAGTCAAAGACTCCCTCTGGAAAACCTCCAGAGGGATGTCTTGCCTGAAGTCAACAATTTTCAATATGATGCAATGGAACATCCAAGGGCTAAAGGCTAATTGGGAGCCGCTTGCCCTTTTGCTATCTCATCTCTCGCCAGTTTGTGTGTGTTTGCAGGAGACGATGGTTGGTGAAGGCCACCATCCTCCTCGTGGTTATCAAGCCTTATATTCTGACCCAATATTCAAACTGCCCTTGAGATCTTACCAGGTGTGTTCAAACTACCCGTGAGATCTCACCAGGTGTGTTCAATCTGGTAGATTTTGCCCAAAAAAATATATATATCTAGTGCTCCGTACTGTGAAAGGAAGCCTGTAATGGACCACTCAACAAGATGGTAGTCTCATAATGGAGGTCTCCTCCCCCGAGGAGAGTGCTCAACTCCGTACCCTGTCTGAGGCACCTGGTGCACCAGTCTCCTGTACTCCTGTTCTCTAAACATCTAGTGTGATACTCAGATGAGAAGTTTCTGTTGGATCTCCGAGTCCAAAAGGTGTTGAAAGTGGACAGGTTCCGCCATAAAGAGAATGGCGTTCTTAACTCTGATACTGACATTTGACTTTCGAAATTTCACCCTCTATCAAGGTTGCCTGGATCTCCCTTAAGGTGAAAACCATACATCCCAAACCCTAGATGATGATTTCATTGTCAGTTGTATGGCCATGTCAGCTGCAATTGTTGTAAGTTAGAGCAGGGTGTTCCTGCAGTACGTGTTAACTGTGGTAAGGCTCATGAGAGTCAGAAATGTCCAGGTCTGATCTGCTGTTTTCACTGTAATGAGGCGCACCTGGCCTCTTCTAGTGAATGTGACCGGTTCCAACTCCAGAAAGAGATACTAAATATTCGTACGAGAGACAAAGTGAGCTTTGCTGAAGCCAGAAATGCAGTTCTAAAATGAGTCTCAAGTCATGGGGATTCCTATGCGCAGGTTCTATCCCTTGACAGACACAAGGCTTGGCAAACTGTTGCTGCAACACCGTCCCGAGAATCATCCATACCTCTATTGAATTCTATGCCACCAATTCTCAGTCCACAGACTCTCTTGTAGTGACTGAGGTCCATATGGATGTGGCAGGTGCATCTGTTACTCCTCATCTTTCTTCCTCCCGCCATCCGGCGCCATCTTGATATTACAAAAATTTCAGCAAAATTCTCCGAGGGTGTTCAGAGTTTCTGAAGGTGGACAACCGTTCACCCACGGTCTCCATGGAGATGCCGGATGATCCTCTTTTGGATACTTCTGGTGATGAGGCCCCAGCTAATATAGAGCTGGCAGCTCTACAGAGGGACTATCCCTGTTTACACCGACGGCTCACAAGTCGGATGGTAGTCTCCCCATTATGGTGTTTATTTTACAGCAGAACTTTCAGGTATTTTATGTGCTCTCAAAATTATTTTTTACCAAACCCCATCCCTTCGTTAAAGCTATTTTACAGTGGTTGTTTCTCATCCAACGACGGGACCTGAAAGTCAGTTTTTACTGGGTTCCAGCCCATGTGGGGGAGAAGGGGAATGAGCTGTTGTGAAAGCAGCTGCTTCTTGTCCTCTGGCACATCAATCCCCTCTACCTGCCTCTGATATGAAGCTGCCATCCACTCGAGTTGGCAATGCAGGTGGAATGCTCCACGACATCCACCCTTGCTTTGGGCGGCTGGGGATATCGGGGATTGTCGCACCGCTGGGAGACTGCTTTGGCCCGCCTTCGCATTGGCCACACATGGCTGACTCATGGTTTTTTAATGGATTGGGTATCCGTTCCCCCATTGTGATTACTGCCAGGTCCTATTGACTGTTCGACACCTCCTGGTAGAGTGTCCCAGTCTCAGAGATCATCATCATAAGCACCTTTCCCAGTGCCAGGAGAGAGACGGGTCTTATCGTCTCTTTGGTGCTGGGAGAGAGAGTGGGTAATGTGGGAGGGGACGCCCTCTCCTTCGTGGAGGAAGCCAGCCTTCTACACAAGCTTTGAGTTTTGTCTATTAATGTTTAAGTGTTTTTACAAAAGTTTTGTGCTATCTATTATGTTTTTTGTCTTGCATTAATTGGTTTTAGTCTTCTAAACTTTTAATTTGGCAACATATGATCTAAGCTGTTGCGTTGCCAGGAGTGTAATTACCACAATCAATCGATTAATCATCCTCAACCATTATCCCCCATGTTTGATGTTTTCTTATTAAATTATTAATACACCCTTCACAGACATGAGAAAGGTGTAAATATAGTAGATAAATCATATAGTATGCACTTACATGTACAGTACAGTAAAATTGAAGGCAATATTTCATAAAATTTTCAAATATTGATTTATGTTGTATGTTGGTGGTTTTAGTGATGATCTTAGGAAAATTTTGCATGAAGAGTATGATCTATATGTATTAATATTTACAGAATAAAAAAGAAAAAAGAGAAGGCAAAAAGAGCTGGTAATAAGGAAGATGAAGAGGAGGGGGAGGAAGAAGAAAAAGATGATGACCAAGATGATGACAGTGATGTTGATGATGATGTCACTCAAAATATCATTGATGAATTACCAGACCCAGATAAGTATTACAGCAATGATTTAGAAGATGGAGAAGAGAATAACAAGTATGACTCGCACAGTAGTGATGGGGAGAGTAGCAGTGAAGTGAGCGAGTCTGAAGAAGAGGAAATGCCCAAGATTAGGTGAGTATCATGTAATTCTTTGGCTGCTTGTTCAGTCAGTAACATTAACTCATTTTCAAAACTTATCATCCACACTCTGTCACTCTTACTGGTAAGGTCTTTGAGGTTCGGAGTTACTCAAATATACAAGTTGTACTTTGCCTGATCCATCAGAGAACCTTAAAAAAATATGGGCTAGCTGCTTCGGTAACTTAGGCCAAAGGCTCACACACTTAGATCACATTTTACTGCTGTTCTACAAGGTTGATCTCTTGCTCTCTGCTGTTTTTGCATACAATTAGTGTTCTACACAATCGGCAAAAAATACTGATTCAAAGTATTGTTAAGATGTAAAATGTTATTAGTTACATATACTGCACTGTACAGTACATTTAGCAGTGGACAGTGTATGCCTACTGGAGTGTAGAGATGTATGAACTATGTAAAGTATACAGTGCATGTAAAATCCCTCCTTCATGGAGGGAAAGGAGAGTGACAGTTAATAACACCTGCTACAGTAGATGGTACAGGCCATCCTGTCATCATATCACCATTTGGCTTACCTGCTTCACAAGCTCAAGGCGACAGCATCTGCTGGCGAGTACAGTCCAGTATATACTGTACACTACAGTAGTATATAATATTTTGTTCATTTACAATATACAGTACCTGTGTTGTATGCATACAGTGGTGTTTGTGTGATTAAATACAGCTAAGTCTATCCTTGTGAGATGCGTAGTTTACTCTCAGAAAACTTTCCGGGGATGTGAGATAGTGTCTGTCCATGTGAGATGCATAGTTTAGACTCCAGGAAAACTTACCCCAGTACCCGGAAATCATTCATTTCCAGAATAACTTTGCCCTAATTATTACGGTTAATGGAGATCTCAATGTACTACTATAGTACAAACTCTAAGAAAAATAACGGTTGAAATACCGATTTTGTTTAATTGCGTCATGTACTGTAGATGACAATATATATATATATATATATATATATATATATATATATATATATATATATATATATATATATATATATATATATATATATCTTGATAAAATCACACGGGAAAATGGAAACAACGGAGTACCTTAGCTTTCGTCTTTATTCAAGACATCTTCAGAGGCATCTGGATTACATGGACAGAGAGAGGCTTAAATATACAGGTGTGTGTGTATATATATATATATATATATATATATATATATATATATATATATATATATATATATATATATATATATATATATATATATATATATATATATATTCTTTGCTTTGCTGATTTTTCATGTTGCACTTTTTAATGTATTTGGTGTCATTGTTTTTGCTTGTGAGAGGATTTGAATATTGCTGTAAGTGTCTGTGTTTTGTTCATGACAGCATCTGGCAAATTCTGATGGAGTCAGTTGTCATTCTCTTGTTGTTTAGAACAGTTGTTTGGAAAACACTGCCAGCTGTGGAAGAATTCATATCTTCTAGGCACCTGAGTACCCTTATAATTACTTTTATAATTGGATAATTAAGACAATTCTTTGTGATAGTTTAAATGTATTGTTTAAAGTGGGGCTGTGTCTAGAGATTATGTGCGACAGAAAGTTGTAGTGAAACAGTCCAAGTATAATTTATATTGCTGTCATTAAATGGTCCTTCAAACTGGATTGTCTGTCAGGTTTAGTTACTTCTTTGTTCTCATTGGTGAAACTCGGTAAATTGCCCACCAGTCTGCACGACATTGCCACATGTGAAATTTTTCCTTATTTCGTTCATTTGTCGTCTTCCTATGTTATCCAATGTTCGTGTTTAACTTTATTCAAAATTACTATCCAGATATATTTTGGGACCCCAGACTGTAAGCCCAAATATTCTGAACAGTTCAAATACCTGTATAATTCCTAATTTTTGGCCAGTTATGTAAAGTATTTGCATCCCCAGAATTAACTTTTGTTGTTAGAACTAACTTACCCTAACCAGCCATTGAATTGGGGATGGGAGTAAGCACATATTATTGGGATAGAATCTCCTTTACTACCAAAAGGGCTTAATCCCACTTGGTTGTGAAAATGAGAATAAATATTTGAAACAAGTACAGTATTTGGATGGACAGTCAAAATATTACTCAGGTGAGTCTTGTTAGACTTACAACTGCCTGTCATGTCCTTATGGGTCTTCATGTTTTAATTTTATGAGAAAGAAATATTACGTAATATTTGACTATTGAAGTTTTTTATCAGCAAATTAATGATAGGTTCCATGAAGGTTATGGGGGAATAATATGGGTTTTATTAATCAAGTTTAAAATTGTGTTAGTAATCAAGTAGCAGTTAATTACTGTACTGTATATATTATATCTGATTGTTTCAAATATTTTATGTTTAAGTTTAGTAAGGTGTAAACCTTAGTTGATTGCAAAGATCGGATCGTGGCATATTAACATGTCTTGTTTACTTATTATAGAATTGCCATTTGGCAAGACAAACTTTTCAATGTCTATTATTTTCAGTGGAAAGAGACGTGCTCGGGACAGCACGTGAGGCCAAACGTGCAAGGCTAGAGCAAGCCAATACTCTTGAAGCTCTGCCGATGAATGAGCAGGAAGAACTAGCATTGTTCCTCCTGCGTGGTAAAACATATTATGGTAAGTACCTTTTAATATACAGTATATTTCTTGTACAAATCTTCTAATAAAATCACAGATCAGCGACATTTCTTGAACTGATGGGCTAGTCTGCCAATTCAGTAATCTGTTCTATGTTTACATTCGTTTCCAGTGGAGTAAATATCAAGAAAATTGTGCTATTTAATATTTGTGAATTTTCTATAATAAAATTATTGGTCATATAGTGGATTCCTCCCCTACAAACGCTGTTTGTCGCCGAGTAGCTGACCCCGCGAATTCCCCAGAGTATGCCTCGTGGTCTAGGTCAACCAGCGCCGCCTTACATGACGGAGGTCAACTATTAAGCCACGCCTACCTCCGCTATATAAGACCTGACCTTGTGGTGACCTACCTCTTTCTACCTACACCAACCAGCAAGCAACACCACCTCCTTCGCTCCTGCCTGGCGGTCCTGCTCCCGCCGGCGATCATGGGCGACCCACAAGCTGGTCCTCCTCTGAGCACCCTCACCAACCAGCTCTCTCTACTCAACGCTTGTAACCACGCTGCATTCCCAGCACCAAGCTGCATTGTACATCTAATACAACATGTGTACAGAGAGCACATTGTGAGTTTCCTTTCTCCATCCCATCCTGAGTGTGAACCAAACAACCCGTACCCCACAGTCATTCAAAAATTTAGCCATCCAAGCTGTCTACATAAAGTTTCTCAGCTATTATTTTTGGCTCGATATATGTAACTTTTGGGGAAATATTACCTAATCTTCCGAAATAGATTATCATAGAAAACGGGAAATATGTATAATAAAAAATGGGAGATATTTACTTTCTGGGAAAGTTGGTTATCTACTTATAATAGAAAACGGGAAATTTGTATCATAGAAAATGGGAAATATCTATTTTCCGGGAAAGTTGGTTATCTACTTATAAAGTTGGTTGTCTACTTTCCCGAAAAGTAGATTATCTACTTTTCGGGAAAGTAGATTATCAACTTTTTGGGGAAGTAGATTATCGACTTTTGGGGAAATATTTCCTAATTTTGCGAAGTAGATTATCATAGAACACGGGAAATTTGTATTACAGAAAATGGGAAATATCTACTTTCTGGGAAAGTTGGTTATCTACTTACCATAGAAAACGGGAAATTTGTATCATAGAAAATGGGAAAATGTCTACTTTCCGGGAAAATATCTATTTTCCGGGAAAGTTGGTTGTCTACTTTCCCGAAAAGTAGATTATCTACTTTTCGGGAAAGTAGATTATCAACTTTTTGGGGAAGTAGATTATCGACTTTTGGGGAAATATTTCCTAATTTTGCGAAGTAGATTATCATAGAACACGGGAAATTTGTATTACAGAAAATGGGAAATATCTACTTTCTGGGAAAGTTGGTTATCTACTTACCATAGAAAACGGGAAATTTGTATCATAGAAAATGGGAAAATGTCTACTTTCCGGGAAAGTTGGTTATCTACTTTCCCCAAAAGTAGATTATCGACTTTTGGGGAAATATTACCTAATTTTCTGAAGTACATTATCATAGAAAACGGGAAATTTGTATTACAGAAAATGGGAAATATCTACTTTCTGGGAAAGTTGGTTATCTACTTATCATAGAAAACGGGAAATTTGTATAATAGAAAATGGGAAATATCTATTTTCCGGGAAAGTTGGTTGTCTACTTTCCCGAAAAGTAGATTATCTACTTTTCGGGAAAGTAGATTATCAACTTTTTGGGGAAGTAGATTATCGACTTTTGGGGAAATATTTCCTAATTTTGCGAAGTAGATTATCATAGAACACGGGAAATTTGTATTACAGAAAATGGGAAATATCTACTTTCTGGGAAAGTTGGTTATCTACTTACCATAGAAAACGGGAAATTTGTATCATAGAAAATGGGAAAATGTCTACTTTCCGGGAAAGTTGGTTATCTACTTTCCCAAAAAGTAGATTATCTACTTTTCAGGAAAGTAGATTATCGACTGTTTGGGGAAGTAGATTATCGACTTTTGGGGAAATATTACCTAATTTTACGAAGTAGATTATCATAGAAAACGGGAAATTTGTATAATAGAAAATGGGAAAATATCTACTTTCCGTGAAAGTTGGTTATCTACTTTCCCAAAAAGTAGATTATCTACTTTTCGGGAAAGTAGATTATCGACATTTTGGGGAAGTAGATTATCGACTTTTGGGGAAATATTACCTAATTTTGCGAAGTAGATTATCATAGAAAACGGAAATTTGTATTACAGAAAATGGGAAATATCTACTTTCTGGGAAAGTTGGTTATCTACTTATCATAGAAAACGGGAAATTTGCATCATTGAAAATGGGAAAATGTCGTCTACTTTCCGGGAAAGTTGGTTATCTACTTTCCCAAAAAGTAGATTATCTACTTTTCAGGAAAGTAGATTATCGACTTTTTGGGGAAGTAGATTATCGGCTTTTTCGGAAATATTACCTAATTTTCTGAAGTAGATTATCATAGAAAACGGGATATTTGTATCAAAGAAAATGGGAAATATCTACTTTCTGGGAAAGTTGGTTACCTACTTTCCTGAAAAGTAGATAATCTACTCCCCCGAAAAATCTATCATCTACTTTCCTGAAAAGTAGAGAATCTACTTTTCGGGAAAGTAGATAACCAAGTTTCCCGGAAAGTAGATATTTTCCCATTTTCTATTAGACAAATTTCCCGTTTTCTATGATAAGTAGATGACCAACTTTCACAGAAAGTAGATATTTCCCATTTTCTGTAATACAAATTTCCCGTTTTCTATGATAATCTACTTCGCAAAATTAGGTAATATCTCCCCAAAAGTCGATAATCTACTTCCCCAAAAAGTCGATAATCTCCTTCCCGAAAAGTCGATAATCTACTTTCCTGAAAAGTAGATAATCTACTTTTTGGGAAAGTAGATAACCAACTTTCCCGGAAAGTAGATATTTTCCCATTTTCTATTATACAAATTTCCCGTTTTCTATGATAAGTAGATAACCAACTTTCCCCAGAAAGTAGATATTTCCCATTTTCTGTAATATAAATTTCCCGTTTTTCTATGATAATCTACTTCATAAAATTAGGTAATATTTCCCCAAGTAGATAATCTACTCCCCCGAAAAATCTATCATCTACTTTCCTGAAAAGTAGAGAATCTACTTTTCGGGAAAGTAGATAACCAAGTTTCCCGGAAAGTAGATATTTTCCCATTTTCTATTAGACAAATTTCCCGTTTTCTATGATAAGTAGATGACCAACTTTCACAGAAAGTAGATATTTCCCATTTTCTGTAATACAAATTTCCCGTTTTCTATGATAATCTACTTCGCAAAATTAGGTAATATCTCCCCAAAAGTCGATAATCTACTTCCCCAAAAAGTCGATAATCTCCTTCCCGAAAAGTCGATAATCTACTTTCCTGAAAAGTAGATAATCTACTTTTTGGGAAAGTAGATAACCAACTTTCCCGGAAAGTAGATATTTTCCCATTTTCTATTATACAAATTTCCCGTTTTCTATGATAAGTAGATAACCAACTTTCCCAGAAAGTAGATATTTCCCATTTTCTGTAATACAAATTTCCCGTTTTCTATGATAATCTACTTCGCAAAATTAGGTAATATTTCCCCAAAAGTCGATCAATTCATTTCCAAATGATATCTACTTTCCCGAAAAGTAGATAATCTACTTTAGGAAAGTAGATAACCAACTTTCCCGGAAAGAGATAGATATTTTCCCATTTTCTATTATACAAATTTCCAGCTTATGATAAGTGATATCCAACTTTCCCAGAAAGTAGATATTTCCCATTTTCTGTAATACAAATTTCCGTTTTCTAGATAACTTCGCAAAATTAGTAATATTTCAAAGTCGATAATCTCCTTCCCGAAAAGTCGATAATCTACTTTCCTGAAAAGTAGATAATCTACTTTTTGGGAAAGTAGATAACCAACTTTCCCGGAAAGTAGATATTTTCCCATTTTCTATTATACAAATTTCCCGTTTTCTATGATAAGTAGATAACCAACTTTCCCAGAAAGTAGATATTTCCCATTTTCTGTAATACAAATTTCCCGTTTTCTATGATAATCTACTTCGCAAAATTAGGTAATATTTCCCCAAAAGTCGATAATATACTTCCCCGAAAAGTCGATAATCTACTTTTCCGAAAAGTAGATAATCTACTTTTTGGGAAAGTAGATAACCAACTTTCCCGGAAAGTAGATATTTTCCCATTTTCTATTATACAAATTTCCCGTTTTCTATGATAAGTAGATAACCAACTTTCCCAGAAAGTAGATAGATATTTCCCATTTTCTGTAATACAAATTTCCCGTTTTCTATGTTAATCTACTTCGCAAAATTAGGTAATATTTCCCCAAAAGTCGATAATCTACTTCCCCAAAAAGTCGCTAATCTACTTTTCCGAAAAGTAGATAATCTACTTTTTGGGAAAATAGATAACCAACTTCCCCGGAAAGTAGATATTTTCCCATTTTCTATTATACAAATTTCCTGTTTTCTATGATAAGTAGATAACCAACTTTCCCAGAAAGTAGATATTTCCCATTTTCTGTAATACAAATTTCCCATTTTCTATGATAATCTACTTCGCAAAATTGGGTAATATTTCCCCAAAAGTCGATAATCTACTTCCCCAAAAAGTTGATAATCTACTTTCCTGAAAAGTAGATAATCTACTTTTTGGGAAAGTAGGTAACCAACTTTCCTGGAATGTAGATATTTCCCATTTTCTATGATACAATTTTCCCATTTTGTGATAATCTTCTTTGATTGTTTCTTAAAAAAAAGAAACCCTCTTATTTTCTTCTTGCTGCAACCTCTTCTGCTTTAACACACTTCTACATATATTTCTGGAGAGTTTTATGTTCCTACACATCACATATGTATATATATATATATATATATATATATATATATATATATATATATATATATATATATATATATATATATATATATATATATATATATATATTATATATATATATATATATATATATATATATATATATATATATATATATATATATATATATATATATATATATATATATATATATATATATATATATATATATATATATATATATATATATTATATTATATATATATATATATATATATATATATATATATATATATATATATATATATATATATATATATATATATATATAATGTGTATGTGTGTGTGATTCAAATCTTACAAGCATCATTACGCATTTGTAAAATATAATGCAAGTGGTGAAAATATGAAATTTAGATTCAAGATATTTTTATTGGTGGAACTGAAATATCTCACTACACAAAAAGCTTACAAAACAAGAGGCATACTTTTCATATCATTGATACAGCATTCCTTTAACAGGAATGAGTTTATATTGTACCTAGAGAGATACAGAAGTTAAAAAAAAGGAAAGAAAAATAAAGTGAGTTCAACATACAATCATCCTATTCTGGGGTGACCACTGAAAGGCAAATTCAAAGGAGTTGTGGTTTCAAATTCCACAGCAGGCCCTCTACTTCAGTGAGTTTCAAGAAATGTGTCAACACCTCAACTCCAGAATAGAATGCCGTCTTACATTTGTAGCCTACATGAAGATCTGTTCTAGTGGTGTACAATCACTATAGTCTTCCTTGACAAATCCTATCACCCAAACATACAATTTGTAAAACTTTTGTAAATATAAAAAGGTGTGGGAGTGAAAGGTTGCGGGAGAAATGCACCATGCCAGTGGACCTGCGCCCATGGTTTATTCAGTGGCATCCGTTATTTACAAGTGAGAAGAGCAAGACTGAATACACCATTGCCACAAATGCTAAATATCATATCCACTTTTACATCACCTTGGACGAGTTCACATAAAGTATGACCTATAGGGGTGAAGAACAGCTTATCTCTTTCACATTTACGAATGTATAAGACAAGCAAATCCTTTTGTATTAGTATTTTTTTTTTTTTTGCACTGACTAAAGAGTACACCTACATTTCGACCCTTGTACATCCATCTAAGCAAATTTTTATTTAAATCAAAGACTTCTGTGAGCGCATTTTCACATCTAATTGACAAATTGATGCTCCGGATGCTGAGGCACCTACATCGTAGGTGGGAATGGATGCTGGCCGAACAACACCAACAAACTCTGAAAAGTGGATTCCAGTGGATCATCCTTGTCACTTGATATTACAGTGGGGACCCTGAGGCACAGTTGCCCTATAAGGATAGCCTCAGGTTGTAGGTGAGAAGATCTTGGTGGGGTTAACTTCAGTTAGTACCCCAGTAAGACCCACCATAGGAAGGTTTAGATCCTCCCTTGTTCTGCCCACCCGTACTTCCTGCACGCTGACCGCCAGAGCTGCCTCCATCCTGTGTAGTAAGAACCAAATAATTAGTTTTCCTAATCAAAACATTTTTATCCAACAGATAGTTCACTTCAAACCTGTAAATACTGAGTAGAATGAATGTTGCTAAACAGTAATGTAAAATCCTATACAGTACAGAGAACCTATAATTCTTTCTTGTACCGACTTGCTTTGAATACCCATAACTCACCCCAATATTCACAAAGCACTAAACTAAATCCATTAAGAGAAACAGGACATAGTATCTGGAAGGATACATTAAGTCTTGTGTTCCAACTCCTGGGTATAGCAACCCACAGTAATGAGCACTATAAAGCATACAATTTTTTATTGTATTAAAGTCAAAGTGCTGTTTTACACTACATAATGGGATACTGATTGATTGACTCATTATTCCCTGGCGTCATAACAGATCGGTCAATGACGCCAGGTATACCTGAGGAGCTTGAGGAGAACCTCCAGTTACCATCTGCTGTATTTCTCGGCACAACCTTCTACACCAGCACCCCCTCTTGAAAACAAACTTCCTCACAGTTCTTCCATCTCACCTTATGACCCCTAATAAACTTGAAAGGCAGGCAAGTTGCTGGAGCTCTGAGGAAAGTAACGAAAGGGAAATGGGTGAGCTGCAATGCGCAGTGGGGTTTACTGGAATACGTGGAGCTACCCATTCTCATACATATCCTAATGAAAAACAGATCTGAAACAAGACTGACTAGTACAATGCAAGCAGATGCGAGACTTTAAGAGATATGGACACCGAAAGGTCTGAAACAACATTTGACAGCAACACTGCTGATAGATGCAAAGCTTTCTTATGAGCAATATTTTGCCTATGACATTGCAGAAAGATACAAGGTCTTTAAAAGATGAGAACATAAGGTTAGGAGGACAGCCAAAGAATATCAATGGATGGATCAGTAATTTTGAGATGATCTGAGCACATTCACTAACAAGAACACCATGACACATTATTCACCTGCAGCCACATTTCATTTATCATCTTTGAACATATGGTAGCATAGTGTTTTGCACTATTTCTAGTAATGATACATGTTTGAGTGAAGTTTCATCAAAATAACTGTATTAATTCCCAAATTATGTTCTGAATGTCATTTTGGCCTTTAATATTTCTGTGACCTTGGTGAAAATTTAAGGTAGGGTTCTGAACTTGTCAGGTGATTTTCAGGCCAAAGATATGATAATTTCTGTAGGTTCTGAAATTTTAGGCCAGGTCCCCAGTGGGGTCTATTATGGGCAACACCCTATAAACAACATGTCAAACAACTTAATTTCAATTCATAAAATATAAAAGTTTTGGATCCTTGCAATGAAATTGGTAAAGGGTTCCAATCAGTATTTCTCTCTACTGACCAGATAAAGAAGTTTGCATAAATGTAAACAACAATCACCCTATCAAAAGCATTCTTATATGAAGTTTGAATAAAAAGCTCTTGCATAATAAGCCATCATTAATTTCCCTGTGATTTTCTCTTAGTATATGACTAGGATCCCCCCCCCCATATTTTGTCATTAAATTCATGTAAGTTTAAAAAATAACCATGGGTAAGCCAAAAAACTGGACCAGTCCAAATGAATCTTAAGTCTGGATGATATAAATTCCAGTGAAGTTTCATCAAAGTAACTGTATCAACATAAAAAATATGCTCCAGATAAGGAAAACTACAGACCAAGACAACACCATACAAAAAAAAAAGTGGGTACAAAGGCACTGATGGCCATTAGGGGGCAATATGGATAAAACATGTCCAATTTTCAGTATACATGAAGCTAGTGTGGCTGTCACTGATTCAACCTCTTTCACTTCCTAAACTGTACAATTAGTTGTCCATTCATGGCAAGAAACACTTGTGGTGCCCAGGGCAAGAACCAGTGGCCCTTAGGACTGGAGGGACATACTGTATCCAAATAAAAGCAAGGTTAAACAAACTATTCAATCCACATACTGCATACACAATGTCAAAATTCATCACCCCCAGAAAAAATAAAAATGAAAAATAGGGAGGAATTTACAAGAGGAAGGACTAGATAAGTATCATTTAGATTCAATGGACCTCCATCCTTGATTTTTTTTAAATTCAATAGGCCTGTAGCAGTTTTTGAGAACTTGCCTTGAAAAAATAAAAAAATTAATAAGACAATTATGGCCATCTGTGTTAAGTCACACGGCTAGATTGCCATTATTAATATGCCGACAGGATAATTAAAAGTTATACATCATCTGGACTGCACAGCTTACAGTCTTTGAGGCTGATAGACAAAGCAGAATGATGTGAGCTGGCAATCAGACACAACCTGTATTTATATATGCTAATGTATCACATTGTAGTCTTTGTTAAAATTGTAATTATTCTACCCTATCCAGTGTTAGGGAAGGGGGGGACATTTGGTGGAAATAAAAAATCCTAAGCCCATTTGGCCACATGTTGAACCATGTATAAGCGAGTTTATACCATGCAGTATAAACTAAATGGTCACAATTAACTGACATGGTCAAATTAACTGACTATGTATAAGCAAAACAGCATAAAAAGTAGTGTCAATTTAGAGCTTACTGTACGTACTAGGGTTTTTGTAACAAAGATAACAACAGGTAATGTTCATATTACTATCAAGAAGTATGAGAAGAATTAGGTGTCACTTCTTAGTAAAAACTTTCCAATTTCACAACAAGGGTTTCAAAGTCCTATAGTGTGGTAGTGGGTTTAGGGCCCAACTGCAGACAACACACAGCAGCTATAACAGCATATCTCTCAATTATGCTGGCTGATCTATTTGAAATATGAGATTCACAAATTTATTTTGAGAATCTGAATCTCCCTACAACACTCAAGATAAATGTGACATTTCTAATTAACATTGTATAAGTGCAGTACATACAATTTAGTGGCATTAAGAAGTAAACTTTTGTTGTAAAATATATCCATGCTCCTCACCTGTAAGCCAGTCATGTGATGCAATTGTTTAATTTTGGGTATCACAGGCAGAAAAGTAAATAATAATAAAAATAATGTTTTATTTGTTGATAAATAAACAAATACCCAATTGAATATTCAATTTAGTGGTGTGCAGCTATTAAGTATAATTTTTTTTATTTCAGTACAAACTATACAGTATACAATACTGTACAGAATATATTTACACAAACACAATATTTTTTTCAAAATGCTAAAGGAGAGAATGAAAATTTATAAATATTGCAAAATAGCCATAACCAAAATTGCATCCTGTAAGCAAGACAAGTAAGTATTTCGTGACCCACCCCAAGCCTAGTGATGAACATCGGCAAAGACCTTGACACCACCCCCCTCCATATTATTCTCCTCGGATTTGTGCGATTCACGTGGGTCGACCTGGACAATCCAGCAAAACCCGAAAAATCACACTCCTGATACACTTATATGACTCATGATTAATATGTGGAATAATCCACTTAAATCAAGTCATTTAATTATAAGAACAATTCATCTCTGACAATACTCATCACAGAATTAGTAGGTATAACCTATAATATTTGGTTAGTTGATCGCTAACATGAAATATGAGAGGTACACAAACAATTCGGTTATTGGAGTGGATTATTGACCGGAATTTGTTCCTAAAAGTTTAATTATTTACCTATTATATAGTACATCATTAATTTATGGTAAGATTGCTGTCAAATAAAAATATTTTGAAGTTGGCATTGAATTCACGTAAAATTTCAGGTTTATTTGTAAAATTCCCTGCCTTTTCCAGGTTTTCCAGAGAGGGCAATACGGGTAGTCTCCGAGGAGTGAAGGGTGGCTTGGTCAATGGGATGGGGTAACTCACTGTAATCCTAATGCTAGCTCAGGGTGGCACCCTGAGCTAAGCAATCTCTCTCTCTCTTTTTAATGCACAAAGCTTTATGACACAGATCTCTCACTTTCTGCTAATACCTTGTACATTTGTGCCTAGTACAAGGTATTTCATAATATAACTTCATGAAAGATGATAGAAATACTATACTGTATATAGTATTAAATCTCTATACCAAAATAATTGGTGAGCAGCCAGTACGGTATAAAACAAATCCAGAAAACTCGTCCAATACCGAACTTTGTTCAGTATACGAAAAAGTTGGGTTTTTTAGACCAGATAAATTGTCACAATTCAGGATTTTTTTTTTAATATAATTTGGTAACACAAGACTTAAATAAACACTAAATATCACACAATAGATATAAAAATGCAGTAACAAATAGTTCTATATTACATAAACACTTCCTTTCCTGGCTGGCTGGGTGGTCAACTGTTTGTCTATGTAAACAAAGCACCAGGAATTAAATATGACACAATAAATCATCTGTATTAACCCGGCACCAAATGAATCTAAATAATATGGGCGTTAAAATTGCATATTATACTTTTAAAGGGGTCATGGGACCAGAAGGGGAATTTTCTGCTCAGTCCAGCCAGCAACCTGCCTTTTCTACATTCTCACCCACACAAGAGTTAAGTTCCAACTCCTCATTTTTCTTATTTTATAGTTATATATTTTTCTAAGTCACTTTAGAGCACTATAATACAGTACTATATTTGAACATTTAAGATATCTGAAGAGGTAGGGGGTTCGGTTTATAGTGAATTCGTTCGGAATAGTGAGGTACTACAGAAACCTTAGGAGAGGTTTAGTATAGAGAAGTAATACCGTAGACACAAATTAAAATTTTGGTCATGTTTTTATTTATTCATTCTTTGAGGGAAATAATATATCTATTGAAAATTTAATTTATTTCTCTTAAGAAAGAGAAAACTCCTAAAGCTATAAAAATTATCCCTATGTAATGTCTCCAAACCCTTTACTATAAATTAAGAAATAATGATTTTATCTTGACTAAAAAACATTCTTTAAAAATCCTGACCTTTTCCAGATTCTGCAAAATACAGTATAGACAATATCCTAACTCAAGGGAACAGTTAAAATCAGTGATTCAAATCAACACACCCCGCTCTATCTACAAATTTCACTTGTTAATGACTCCTGGTATACTATATTAGTCTATATCAGATAATTATGCATATTTGATGACTTTAATTTCAAGGTACCCTCTACATGAGGCACCCAAAAATCTAACATACTGTAGCAACCACACATCCCAGAGGAGTTTAGTTTTGCCAATTCTTGTCATAAAAGTTTGGAATTATTGAATTTTTTTAATCCAAGTTAATCTTAAACTTTAAAAATGAGGATTTAAAAACAAAATGATTACTTTCCTACTTTGTTTTCTATTCCCGTACACTGCAGCAAATCTAAGATAAACTGGATAGACGGCAATATATCTTTATTGACATGACAAAAGATATCAAGAGCTAACATACTTCTACCTAACCTATTTAACTTGAAAGTATTAATCTAGCTCAGGTAGTTGTGATGACAGAATGAAGTAAAGCAAAAAGCTGCCAGAAGAATGATTAACCAACCTGATGGAGTTGATGATGCATGAGCGGGGAGTGATGCTGTGCTGCAGGCATGGTAGGGATGAACATTGGTGTGTAAGCGTTGGCAGTCATGGGATTTGTTCCAGAACCAGGTAGATTAAAAGGTGGAGGTGTTCCAGTATGGAAACCTTGTTTGTCATATGACTGAAAATAAAAATACAAAATAAAGTCATAAGTGAGTAAGAAACTCATTACTACTTTAATAAGCATGCCACACAAACAAGACACCCAATACATGTCTTTCAGCACTATACATTATAAGTTTCTTAAATTTTATAACTAAGAGCTAGTGCAAAAAAGGCCCAAGCAAACACTTGTAATTCTTTAAGCAATGAGTATTTAAATATACTGTAATTGCCATTATCATTCA
Source organism: Homarus americanus (assembly GCF_018991925.1). NCBI lineage: Eukaryota > Metazoa > Arthropoda > Malacostraca > Decapoda > Nephropidae > Homarus > Homarus americanus. The sequence goes on along the minus strand of NW_024712526.1, from coordinate 6,398,631 downwards.
TGAAGGTGATAATCACATGTTAAAAGAAAAGGAACAAGCACTATTTAAAATTTTCTTAAAACTACTTATAAAAATGTTCAGCAAAAGGCTGTTCAATATATATATATATATATATATATATATATATATATATATATATATATATATATATATATATATATATATATATATATATATATATATATATATATATATATATATATATATATGCAAGTAAATCACTGTAGGTGCGCGTGATCTAGGTATATGCTGATAACCAAAGGAAAGAAGAAAACACGAAGTTCCCAAGCGCTTTCGTGTAATTCACATCTTCAGGGGTGAGTACAGACTAGAGAAAATACAAATCAAGGTGTATATATACAGAGAAGGGTGAGACCAGGTCCACAATGGTCAGGTATTAGGTAATGACCCTACTAATCTTTATATATATATATATATATATATATATATATATATATATATATATATATATATATATATATATATATATATATATATATATATATATATATATATATATATATATATATATATATATATATATATATATATATATATATATATATATATATATATATATATATATATATATATATATATAATCTATGATATACTGTACAAAGAATTTTGAAATAATGTACATACAGTAAATTCACCAACTCTCAACTATCATTCAAATCCTTCTTCATTAACTAAATACTGTATACAGTACCTGTTTATAGGTGCCTCATATGGATAACTAATAATTAAATATTTGCTATTCTTAAGATTGTTCTTTCAAACCTAGAATACAAAGGTTAGCCTATACAGTACAGTATATATAAGGTCAACATTCGGTTCTTATACCCTCTGTAGATCATGTGAAAAAGATAAATCTCTCATAAAGATATTCTGTGGCAGATATCACACGAGATGAATGTTTGAGTGATATTCATATCCAGTATAGTATTCTGAGATGGACTATGATACACATATGAAGAATGGATATTTCAGAGCTTTGTCTCTTTATAGAGCACTCTGTAAGATAGTTTCTTAAAAAATAAAATAAATAAATAAATTTGTAAAAGCATAATAAATCCTTTCACTCACACGTGATGAAAATAACTGAACAATCATCTCTTTAAAATGTTTCCTATAATCTATAGAGTGAGAATGATTTGCATAGCACCAGGGATTGATGTGAACAGTGGGCATCAAACCTCAGTGAATAATGCCATCCTCACCGTAGCAAACAATACCATACTCACCCTAGCAAACATCAGCAAATAATACCATACTCATCCTAGCAAATCTCAGCAAATTATACCATACTCACCCTAGCAAACATCAGCAAATAATACCATACTCATCCTGGCAAATCTCAGCAAATTATACCATACTCACCCTAGCAAACAATACCATACTCACCCTAGAAAACAATACCATACTCACCCTAGCAAATTTCAGCAAATAATACCATACTCACCCTAGCAAACCCCAGCAAATAATACCATACTCACCCTGGCAAACCCCAGCAAATAATACCATACTCACCCTAGCAAACATCAGCAAATAATACCATACTCACCCTAGCAAACCCCAGCAAATAATACCATACTCACCCTAGCAAACCCCAGCAAATAATACCATACTCACCCTAGCAAACCCCAGCAAATAATACCATACTCACCCTAGCAAACATCAGCAAATAATACCATACTCACCCTAGCAAATTTCAGCAAATAATACCATACTCACCCTAGCAAACATCAGCAAATAATACCTTACTCACCCTAGCAAACATCAGCAAATAATACCATACTCACCCTAGCAAACCAATACCATACTCAATTCTAGCAAACCCCTGTTAAAGTAATACTTACTCAATTATCTGATCATGGTACTAAACTTCTCTCATTAAGGTTGAAAGTCCTGACTATTACCACTCTGCAATGATAACTCTAGAACCAAAACTGAGGTTTCCACAATACTAACATTGGATACTTTAAAACACATCATAATGCTTAAACCACTGATTCAATAGTGAGGCTTGTTGTTCCTTTTCATTCCTTTACATATTTATAAACCTTAACTCAGTTACCCACCAAGCTTAAAATACAAAATATCCTAAAAGGAAAGAATATAAAATTACAATACTCTTCAAATAGGTGTTACATACCCTCCCCATTTTGCTAAGGCATTCTTATAACCTCCCAGATCAGTGCTGAGAATTAGTGGCTGTGCCAGTTGTTGCACCGCCAGCTTTGTTCTGGTTTTATGTTGCTGACCCGTAACCAGTCTTGAAGTCCTGAGTCTAAAATGGAAAATTATTAAAAATTCTTATATACATATACCTATATATGCAAAAATATTGTATTTCTTAAATGCCATTATACTGTATATAGAAATATTGATGATGCCTGGAGATAAGCTATCATAGTAGTTTCCTGTACCATACTGCAGTTTGGGTGCTGCCGGAAACTGGTTGGTGTTTGTCCCTGTGTGTGTATTGGTAACAGGAGGAATCTGAATAATAGCAGCGAGTCTTCTATACTGTGAAACGAGCTTAACGCAGCCACAGTTATGGTACATATAAACGAGGCATTGCTGCATTTCCTGTTGCCGTGATATATGTGCCAATCGCCTGAGCACCCTTTATGAAAGAAAAAAGTACATAAATAAATAAAATGCCACACTACTGTACTTCAAACACAACCATACCACTCTAAACAATGTACTGTACAAACTTTTAAGTAATTTCTTTATTGCAGTTTTCTCAGAGAACAACAGTACTAAAATAAGAAACACTGGGTTGCCCAACAGGTAAATAATTGTCCTCATTTTATGGCCCATTTTCCACATCTGCATGGCAGTCATCCAGGTTGCAAAATCTCTTGTACATCCTTCCTCACAACCTCTCCCCATGTCATTCTTGGCCTACCACTAACTCTCCTTCCTTTCGTTTTCAAACCCTTGAAAGACACAATTTATAGTTGCCCATTGCCATTTTAGATAGTCTCTGCGTTGGGCTAGTTTTATCTCCATTCATTTACAGCAGGGGTCCACAACCCTCATATTTCCAACCACATGCGGTCAGAAAATTTATATATTTGCAGCCAGCATAACAGCATCCGAAATATGTGTTGAGTGGCCAGCCAAGTTGATAAGGTGAGATAAAGCTGTTTAAACACATGATGCAGCAAACACCTATTCTGATACTGGGAAATATTACCTGGCAGCTGACAACACACACACAAATACATAAAAATTTGTAGCGATTAGTCAGAATTCAGATAGCAGTCTTTAACTAAATTTCAACAAAAATCATAAAGATTGCAGCGGATATTCAGTCTTGAATTTCAAATGAGCCTTAGTAACCATTTACTCTGTATTATTAAATGTGAAACATAATTTTGTTACATTAATATTTGTTGCCACCCAATAGGTTACTTAAATTTTTCTCCTGTTCACCAGTACAGTGAGTTCTGCTATAACGCGTGTTTTGACAACGCGAATTGGCGATTTATGAATAGAGGAACGATATTTGTATAACGCGAACGCTTGTTTGCTGTAACGCAATTTTTGCTTACTATTTCTCCAATTTTGTGGTATTAACTGTGAATATGGTAAAGAAGAATATCTCCAAGAAGCGTTCTGGTGATCGCATTCCCGGTGATGATCGTAAAAGAAAGGCTATAACCCTTGAAGAGAAGCTCGATGTTATCAACCTCAAAATCACCTTCTCCCCCATCAAGTTATATTCATATTTTTTCAAGGTAAAGTGTTACATTTACTGTATGATTTCATTATTAGATATGAATGTAACATTTATTTAGACTGTGCTATCGAGTAGTAATCTGCACCTAACCCTATTTTCTCCATCAGCCGTTATTTCTATTACGCGAATTTCTATAACACGATGTTTTACAAGAACACAACTATCGCGTTATAGCAGAACTGACTGTACTTGTCTTAATAGTTCTATATTGTATTTTTTAATGTTGAATGTGTTTTTTTCTCAGTTTAATAAATATTGCATAATTACAATGTGTGATGGCTGCAGCAAATTACATATTTCTTGTTAGTTATGTGGATGATTATTGTATAAAGGCTGCAGACCCTTGATCTGAAAGGACTCTAGTTCCATACCCAAAGTAATTTCCCATAATACATACAGTAAACACTAGATCAATGATAGCCTTTCTTAAATGTACTTTTAATTATCCCTATACTTACTTGCTGGTTCATTGTGGAGGGAACTGGTGAGGAATTCTGATCTGTGCGGAACTTTGCATCAGCAACAGAATAGGCTGCAGACGTCATGTTTCCATCTCTTCCAGTAGCTAAGCTGGTTGGAGCCTGCTGATTGAAACAAAAACAAATTACCTGTATTTCATGTTCGGTTCCTTAACATCTGTCAGACACATGAATACTTACAGTGTGTGTTAGGTAAATTGGCAAATGATGGTAAAAATACTTCAGAAATTACGTGACACATCCATCACCATTGGCACAATTAATCTACCATACACCTTCATATTCTATCATGTACTGTTGGTGGTGATGAATTTCAAAAGGAACACTGCAACTCCCGTTGTCTTGATAAGGTTGCCAAAATCCTTTGTCCATTGCATCATATTGTCTAACAACATTTTTTAAAGATAGTTTTTGAGCAACTGTACATATACAGTAAATCATTCTAAAAAAAAAAAAAAAATTATTTTCCCTGTTACTCATTCATTTCACTTGCTTTCAATAAGAATAATTGCTGGAGGATATCAAACTGTGCTAGTCAAAAGTGTAAAAAAGGGCAAGGAGCATTAAATGCTTCACAAAAAGTACTGTGGTGTACTAATGGACAGGATGGAGCGCAATGCCATGATATAATATATGGAAATACAATTATATTGGTATTAGTGTCAGCATGATAGGCATGAAGTTTAAATGTCATTGACACTGTTTTCCTCAGGAGTTGGGTTCCTCTCAGATACAATGGTGGTAATACAATCAAGGGTGGAAGGTAACAATACATGGGACCAAGTACATACATATGAATATGTTTGCAGGTGTGTGTGTGTGGGATGGTGGTTACAAGTTAATAGGTGTAGTGAAGAATGGATAAAAAGTTAGTGGGTGAAGGTAAGGATTCATGGATATGAGTAATGGAATGTGTGTGAAGGAAAGAAGGGTGATGTGGGTGTAGCTAGATTTGTGAAGAGGAAATACATGACTGGGTGGTTGGACAGATATAGGAGGAAAAGGAGGAAGAATGAAGGTGTATGTGTGTGTGGTAATCAGATAGGTTAGAGGGCATGGATGAGGGAATAAGGCAAGATGATGGCAGTAAATGAAAGGATGATAGGTGGAAACTGGTGAGACATGTACAAAGTCGAACTTGAGAATGTAAATTCTGAATGGCAGTGGAAGGGAAAAGGGAATTATAAAAAAAAAAGTGAGAGAAATTGATACAGATAATCCCAAACATATATACATATATATATGACCAAATTCAAATGACTGAAATACCATGTGAGGCATTCGTTGCTGCAGTAGTTGGAAATCTTCTAAAGAGTACATAGGCTGTTGGAGTCCTGTGTAGAAGGCAGGTGGGAGAGCTCCCTGAAGCGCTGCTGCAGGCGGAGAAACATACTGTGAATGCTGTGCCATCATTTGCTGTGCTTGCTGTTGCTGCTGCTGCTGTTGCTGCTGTTGTTGCTGCTGCTGGTGTTGTTGAACCTGCTGATGCTGGTGCTGCTGCTGAGCTTGCTGATGCTGATGCATGTGTGGTGGCTGATGCTGATGTACACCAGGAGGCACTGTACCACCCAACCCACTTATAACTTTACCTGTAAAGTAAGTACCAATTTAATTCTTATTTAGACAATATAAACTTCTTAAGCTATGGAATTGAGATATAAAATATTAAAACTAATTTTCTACATATAACATGTCACCCTTTCCTGCATTCAAGACTGACTGGAACAGGATAGGGTGTGTTAAGGCAAGGGTTTACTGAATAAAACTGCAACAAGGATAACATAAGCACCAAAGGATATGATTCAAACCTGGGACTGATGGCTTCGAAGGCTGGACTGGATGTGAGGAAGCTGAATTTAGGGAAACTGAGAGTACTGCAGGTCCAGTGCTGTTACTAGTGCTGTTGCTGCTAACTGATGCACTTGTTGACAGAGTACTGGAATACGCAGAGCCACCCGTTGATGTCTGCTCTCCATAGCTCTGTATGGGTGGAAATAATTTTACCTAAGCTTTTTTTTTTTCAAAGTAGGTATAATGTTCTGGTAACATTTAACAAAACCAAGGTTACTAAGAAGTAACTTTCATTTCCAACCAATTTTTATATACTATATTGTATAAACTACATCCAGCAGGTATGGCAAAGTTGCACAGCAATTACGAAAAAGCTCCGTATGGAGAAACTTCTCCCAATAATTGTTACCAACAACTTAAAACTATATTTGGCGTAAAATATCGTGAATTTTGCGATATCCAGCAAGCTGAATGCTAGCCACCGTCTTGAATGACGTCACAGCCCTCATACCAGTTAGTCATATCTGCAACAACACGTGTTTTGTCAACGCGATTGATGAATAGGGGAAAGTTGTTTGTAAAACGCAAACTTTTGCGTACGAATGTTGGCTATAGCGCGATTCCATCCTCAACGTTTTAGACGTGGCGCGGGGTTATGCAATGTTTACAGTTCACTTTCAACATCACATGTTCAATTGATTTATGTCTTTTGTTTGTGAGGTGGTTTTAAAGAGGTACTCTGTAAATTTTGTTCTGTTTTTGCAAATTTAGCTGTTACCCATAAATACTGTATGAAAAGAATAAGTAAAAAGAATGTTTCACAGCAAGGACTAATAACGGTATACACCAGCGCTCTCTGTGTACATCACGTGATCAGTTGAATCGCGCGGTTTCTGTCGATTGCTCCGTGATTTTTGCTGTTTTCTCCAATTTTGTTATGTTAGTGATGGATATGGAAAGACAAGGTAAGAAGAATGTTTCCAAGAAGCGTTCTGGTGATCGAATTGCCAGTGGAAATGTAAAAGAGGTTTACAAGAACACAAATATCGCGTTGTAGCCCGCGTCATCTTAGCGACTGCCCGGGCTGCTATTGTGTGCTTTTTTGGGTGGTGCTACCACCTGTCGAGTCAAGATAATGGCCTCTACCTCTACTGGGGGTCCTACTGGTGTTGGTGGGACAGACCCACCTAAGTGGCCAAATAAGGAAAAGGAGAAGTGGGACTATCGTAAGGGAGTTAAGTTTGCAAAGTACTCGATGCAGGATAAGCAGTGAGTGATTAAATTACTTGAGGAAGGCCTAAAAACTTGTTTCCGGAAAGCACAATCAGGTCAATAAAGACAGAATTTGTATCATTTGGAGGTTATAAATGGGAAAATCAGAGGTTGATGTAGAGTGGCCAGTCTATATTGTTATTTTTCCCGTTAGTTTATGTATTTGCATTTGGCGCAATTTTTTCAGTCTATATTACTCACGAAATACAAGATCTTACTGCACGCACGCACTCACACATCCTTGACCACCGTAGGGTCAAGACCTTTTCAGGCGCTGCTCCTGCTGAGCAGCGGCCCCCCTTGGCCAATGTTCGGCCCATTCCTCAAGTCCCTCTCCCCGACCCATCCTCACCACCGGGCTATCAACATAATCAAAAGTGACAATTTCGTATTGGAAAGAAGTGGGACCAGTGTTGAACAGTGTTTAAGCCAGTGAATTCAGCACTCGACAGTACCAGTGAGAGCCGTGACCCACCAGTGAGATAAGCATCCCTGGGAACTGACCGCCATCTTCTGACCAGGAGGTGCTAATCAGTCCACCATGGGAACAACAGTGGGTCGGCTTCACAACTGATTACAACATAACACAACACCACCCAGCAGGGTGAGGTACTGTGACACCATCCCACACCACCAGGTGTCCCCATGACCACGTGAGGTCCTTCATATCAACACCCGAGAACGAGTTACTGCACCATGTGAACACCACACCACCCGGTGTCCCCATGACCACGTGAGGTCCTTCATATCAACACCCGAGGACAAGTTACTACACCACGTGAACACCACTCCACCTGGTAATTCCATGACCCAGGCCATCAACTGTAAACTATAATAATTTGTATGTTCAATCATTGTTCCTTCTTCTTTTAGTAATGAAAGCTTTTGTTAAATGACCCACCCACCCAATGTCTTTGTATGTAATAAGTCATTTTTGTCCAATATATATTTTCAGCCTTCAGAACTTTTTCAATAAACCGTTAATTATTATTATTTCTCGCACGCACACACACACATAAAGTTGGGTCTCAAAGTACAGTACACGCATCCAGAGTACGCAACCCTGCTCATACACATTTGACCCCCTAAATCGGCCTTGCTCTTAGACCTCGCTTTTGCACGAGCCAATCCACCCAGCATATATCGCTACATCAATGTGTTTATCAATTGTCCATGCTGGTTTGGAAAAAATTTAAAATACATAAAAAAATAAATAAATAAAATTCATTACAATACTCTTATGTGGCTTAAAAATTAAGGAAAAAGAATATAAAACTATAAAATAAGAAAAATGAAGAGCATGGGTGTGTATGTGTGGGAAATGAACGTTTGTGTGTGGAGGCAGTGAGAGCTGTAACTGGGTCGCCTACTCACCATTTCAGCTGCCCCCCCCCCCTGAAAATGCGAGTCAGCTGGGTGACTACCTGGCTGAACTGTGACACATCACTCAGAGGATGGCTTAAGTGTGGAAGAAGCTATATTTTGTATAAAAAATAATATATACAGTATCAGTAAATGTGAGGAATAAATAAAAATAATACAATACAGTCGACCCTCGTTAATTCGGACCCCTTTAATCCGGATTTCGGATAAATCGGACGAAATCTGAACTGTCCGTATCAAATTTCTGGTTCTGGGATTGTCCCAGTTGCAATTGGGGTTGCAATTTCAAATTCTGTGTCACTACTAAGGAATAACGAAGTCTCTGGTGCACTGCACTCTAAGATTAAGAGAAAACAGACAACCCAGGCGTCCTGAAGTGAGAGAAAACGGACTCCTATGACGGGGTACTCAAATAAACATACACATAGCAACATGTTTTGTGGACTACCCACTGTACAGTATCCTTTTCATCACTTTGTAATAAACCTGGTCATGCCTATGTGTGTTTCTGATAATTACCATAACATCATATATTTATATATTTAGCGGTTGTACAAACACAAGGCTTCACACATGCCACTCACACTGACAGACTTGACAAGTTTTACCAACCATAAAGACAGTTGAAGCTTTAAACATCACTCACAATGGATCTTGAATATTCCAAATGTAATCAGACATACCTAAGTTGCCTCAACAATTGCAACCCGTTGCAATATCAAATTCTGTCATTACTAAGGAATAACGAAGTCTCTGGTGCAGTGCACTCCAAGATTGAGAGAAAACGGACTCCTATGACAGGGTGCTCAAATAAACATACACATAGCTGTATAATGCAATATTAACCCCTAAATTGGTTAATTCGGACAATCGACTAAAACGGACACCCTTCCCCCACTATTAGTCCGTTTTAACGAGGGTCGACTGTACTAATAAATAAAAGAAAAAAAAGAGCTGCATTTTGTCTTATATTCTAACCCAGGAAATCTTTGCCTTTCTTATTCAATAAATCTTTGTCACTCATATAAATCTTTGCCAACCTTAACCAATAAACCTCAAGTCAATCTTAACGATTAAAACTTTGCTAATATAAATTAACCAACCAATTAATTACTTATAATTTCATAAAGCAAATATTTGGAGCTACCTTTCTGGTGTGCAGAGAGCACTATAAGTACCTGTGTGGCATCCTTAACAGAGGGAGCAGCCGAGAGCCCAGTCAGGGGTTTAGGGGTCGATATGGAGACCAGAGGTGAATGACTAGAGGCATTAACATAGCTGTTCTGGTACTGGCTACTACTGTTGCCTGCACCTGTGGCCTGGTAAAAAATAATAAATAAAAACAAACAAATAAATACTAACCATTATTTTTAAAATAAGGTAGTATGAGCAAGTGAAGAAAAAAAGATGTGGCAAGAAAAGTAACTGTGTATTTAATTTTCCACCATTTTCTGATTTGTTCATTTATGTTCTTCCACACTTTTTTTTACATTAAATTTTAAGCTTTTACCTTTGAACAGTGAAACATGTTGGTGGAAGTCAGTCCCAACTAATAACTCCTATGCTTCTCTCAATTGTATTCAGGTTAGCTGGCTATCTCAGTGATCCCAAAAGCCAATTCTCTCTCTCTATACTTTGTTGAGGCTGTGAAGAATATGTGAAACTCTCAATATTTATAACATCCGTTACTATTCATACTGTACCTTTGTGTTCATAAAAGTACAGCATAACATCATTATTAAAACGTAACAATCATCTGTTAGGCGTCACATACTTCAACATTGTACTTGTATAAAAAAAAAAAAAATTACTCTTCTCTACACAATGTATGTTGTTTCTTTCTTTTTCAACCCCCATGCCAGCACACCGTAACAGCTGCACACAAATCACTCATACCTTTTCAAGAACTCAATTATCTTTCCACTTTCCTCTTGTTTAAAGTCAAGATATTTTTCATCTCACCACTTTCATTTTTTTTCCCACAAAATAATCTCTCACTTCTTCAGTTTTCTAATCTCCATCATTTTAACCCAGCTTATCCCAGTATCCTGTTAACGTATATCTCGGCCTATAAGACGGAATTTGAACCTTAAAAAAATCAGCCCAAAATTTGGGGTCGTCTTAAATACCAGGTGTGAAATTCTTACCTCTTACATATTGTGGTTTAGCGTGTCAAGAGTGGTGATGGAGAACATTGTAAACCACTCACACGGTCCTACCACTAATTATTTTATACTGAAACTTATGTTTGGGAAGCTGGATTAAAAATAAGATTACCGGTATAATAAAATAATAAAAATATTTTATAAACCTGTCTAACATACCGTAAAATAACAACATACCCAGGTAATAAACACAGCTATCATCATGCACCGCTTGCCATTTACCAGTGACGAGACAAAAAAGGGAAAGTGACCACTGTAAGGGGGGGGGGGAAGATAGGGCTATTTTTAGCCTGTCTTTGTGTCTGAGGTGGCCAGTGAGGCATACTGGTATATTTACTGATCATAATACTTATCTCCTATAAATAATTAATTTTAATTTTTTTTTTACAAAGAATATTCAGTAAATGACTGCGATAATTCTTGAAACTACCGACAGTGGTAGCTTTCTTCAAGCTAAATTTAGGATGAGAATGAAGAAGCCGAAGTCACCGTCATCTGATTCAGAATTTGATCCTTAATGATGATGCAACCATAAATGTATCAGGTAAACTTCACCTACCATGTATAGCCTCCCTTTGTCGCAAAACAAGTTTATAAATTAAAGAAAATACTTGCAGTGTGTTTAATATATTACAGTATATTATAAATAAATAAATAAACAAATAAATAAGTAAATCCATTTCAAGTAAATGGAAAAATTTTACTCGACACTGACATTAGCTCCAGTTAAATAACAGACGCTTAAGTGACGTCACTAGTGTTTACACTACACCAGCCGGTAACATCTGATGCCATTACTTGAACTGAATTGGCCTTATTTTAAAAAACCAATGGTAAGTGTCACATTTGGGGTAGTCTTATATAGCAAATAGAGCTCAAAACCTACTTTTTAAATGGAAATTTTGGGGGTCGTCTTATACACTCCGTCGCCTTGTACACCGAGATATATGGTAAGTGCAATCTTTATACTTTAAATAACAATGATCACATAACCCACCCCCCAATGCCTTTCTGTATGATGTGATACTGTATTTTTTGCCAATTTTGCAAAAAAATAAATAAATAGTATACAGTATTCACATTTCATATTGGGTTCAGAAGCCAATAATCCCACAACAGTAAACCCTCAAATTATGCGGGGATTTTGTTAAAAAAAAAAAAAAAAATTGTGTATACAGTACTGAATTCATACAAACTGAACTTAACTTTTTATGTGAATCAAGAGGGTTGCATTACTGGATCTCAAGAATATATTAATAGCCCCTAATGTTTCACTTTTCACCAAGCAATTAAAATATTTAAAACCCAGAAAATATTATACTGTACAAACTGAACACAATTAGTGAATATTAAACAATACTGACAAGTCTGTGCTCACTCCATGTTGCCCTTTTCTTTAATTTATGCACTGGTTAATGCCCTGACTAGTACAGAATTTTCATTTTTAATTGCTAGTTAAAACAGACTGTGTCCTCTTGGTCCCAGAAGAAGTAGTAGCAGTAGTAGGAGAAGGATGAGAGGGTTTCTGCCCTGCCTGAAGTCACTCTCTCAATAGTTTAAAAGCATGATCCACTACAGTTCACACATGGTCACTCAGGGATGCTAGAGAAAACTACTGCTATGGCACACCACAGACAATAAGTTTACAAAAACCGAATAAAACTTATCAGGGACTAGTTCTCTTAAGGCTAAATATATTACATAACTTGTGTATAGTATTTCTATAGCTGACAGTACCAAAGCTCACATTATAAAACAGACCAAGTATTTCATATTTTTCATCTAATAGTATGTGTAGTGTTACAACAAAATTATGTTGACAAACTCGTATAAATCAAAGGTTTACTGTACCTTCTTTTCCATCTCCCAGATCAACCATTCCAAGAGCACCCAGTCTTGCTCTTTTACATCTGTAGTTTAGTTCACCATTATATATAATCTATGTGAAAAAAATATTATGTTTAAAAGGAGAATTTGTCAAGACTTACCTGAGCAGAAAAGCTGGAACCATAGCCTCCTGGTGTTTGGCTGCTATTGGTACTATTATTACTGTTAGTGCCTCCAGTTCCACTGTTGGCATTACTGTAGCCACTGTTGTTACTATTACTAGTACCACTGCTTCCTTGCTGGTTGCTGGTTGTGTATGAATTCTGAGGAAAAGGAAACTACATTATAACTACATTCCACAAGATTTCAAGCACTGACAACAAAAAGTCTATCAATCTCTGCATTACCTTCTGTTACCACCACCCTCACTCAGTATTATTGCAATTATGGGAAGATGATAAAAGTAATAAGAAAGTGTTGTTGTTTACTAAGCAAGGAGATGATGGCGCCATCGTCTCTGCCCTTGACGATAAAACATGGCAGGTCCCCGACCTGTGACCTCGCCAGATGTGTGTGGGGGGTGTTGGTCGCTCTAGCTGGCACTGAGGCAGGATTGGGCAGATATTTTGAGTGAACACACACTAGCCACCACAGGGGTTACTTGGAACGATACTAGGAGTTAAGTGAAGCGATAAGCCTACACACGTGAGTGAAAGATCAGTGATTGTTTGAGTGTGGTGAAATGTTTGAAACAAAGGCATAGTATACAGAATAATGTATCTATTAACTGAAGTACATATAATGGAATGTAATCAGTAGTTAACAAGTGTCTCGTTCTTTACGGGTTTTGACCATATCGACCAATAATGATTGAGTGCGTCAACATTGTGCGTTTCTCTCACCCTTAAAATGTGATGTCATCTAATTGTCGAACCATTCGGCAGTTAAACCTACCCAGACATGAGGGATGGTATCTTAATTGGTTGGTTTACATGTATTATGGTCAGTGAGTAGTTAAAATTCCCAAGAGGCCTAATAAATAGGATAAATATCAACAAAACAGTTGAATCCATGCCTTCACATGCCCTTAAAATGCATCCAAACTTCCCCAAACTTCAAATATAATGCAAGTAAGGGAATATTTTCAATACCCCCCCTCTCACTGGCTTCTTTTTCCTATTCTTCTGATACTTTCAAAACTACTTTTCAATGGGTTAATATAAAGGAAGTACAGTAAACACTTTTACACAGCCATAAAAAGCAATCCATATATGTATTGGGGATGGAAAAAGATACAAAATAATTGAGAAACCTGTCAAGGTTATTATTCAAGAGTTAGAGCTATAGCCCTTCAATGTGAACAGCATTAGTCACACCATTTTAATTATGACTGCCTCTGGTGTTAAAAGTGATAAGTACTGCTACCTTCTGGCAGCAACCCAAAAACAAAACTTGATGAGTTTATCTATTATTTAGTACAAATGTGTTCCACTCCCAACACACACATGGGCTGTTTTTTATGACTGTTAATTGTTTACTTCTTTGTGAAGAACCCTGTACAGCATATATAAACACACACACTTTATCAATAGTAAAAAGAGTAAAGAATCTGAGATGCTCCCTACCCAACACTACAGCCCAGCTGTGTTGATTCATATCAGAACACTTTAAAGATAGAAAATTCACCATAAAACACCAATGAACACTTAACACCATTTTTATCACTTATAAAAAGTACAGGTACTGTATAGAACCTGTTACTGACAGAAAATTGAGATTACTCTGCAACTTGACTAATGGACCAGACTGTGTATCCACAGCTGCCTTAGTGATGATTCTAATTTATTATAATTGAGTCCAAACCTAATTCTGGATTGTGTCATCAGCCAGCAAGAGGTTGAGATTTGTCCAAGTGGCCATAAGTTTGAGGGGTTAATACAGGAATAGAGGATCTATGGACAACCACTGTAAATACTGTACACGAAGAGGACAAGCTTTTGTCTGCCTCTGTGAACATGCTACATCTCTAAATGGGAACAAGAGCAATGTTTGTGTAAATATATCTTTGAGATTAATTTAAGTTCCAATGCTCTCACATCACACAACGGTTTTCCAGTATAAACTTGATACTGACACCCATTCTGTTTAGCCCTCAGTTTTGTTATTACACCTGTACAATGATTCCTTTTCCACTAAATAGCTTGAACAAGTCACATGAAATACATAAAATGGGTGTAAATGGCAACTGATTTCCCTGTAAAACTAGCATACATTAAATAGTGTCCTGGATAATTGACAAAATTTTAGCAATAATTAATAGTTTTCATTGATTCAGCTTCCTGTTATACTACAACAAAGCATAGCCTGCAATATAATATAGTTTTAAATAAAAGATTAAATATTTGACACCTTACATAATTTTAAGGAAAATCCTTTCTCTATCTAATTACTAGGTATAATAATATTCACTCCATTCTCAGAAAACTGTGGGAAAAGATGATAAATTGATGCTTAAGTCCCAATTTATAATTGAAAATTAATCCAGTGATTCAAGTCACATAGCCAGCTAAATCTATATCACAATCAAGAAACTCCTTATGATAAAAGCTAGGTGCTAAATAATTGACTATTCCTTCCCACTAAAACCAATAACACCATATCCCTAAAAGATATTTAAACTAGGCATTCCAATTTGAGAAAGATCTGTATGTTTAATGACAGAGGAGCACTGACCAACACTAGGGTGGTCCCGAAATGGGGGTTAAATTTTTTTTTTCAGAATATGATCACAACCACCCTGCCCTTTTATAAGAACTACCAAAATAATATAACCCAAACAATTTCAACCAAATTGAGGGATGTTTAGGGGTGCCACCAGCCAGGGGCACAACTTGACACAACTTACTTAATATATATATATATTATATAATGGCAGATTGTTGACATGTTGTGCAGGTGTCTGTATTCTGTCAATCCATGAATGAGCTTAGGTCTATCTGTGAGTGCCACATATCCAATTGGACTTATAGAGAATTTTTTGTCACTTCTTTGTACTCATTATCAAGCTCAACATCCTAGACTCTACAAACTGGATGTTGGGTGTGAGTTTGTGTTACCTATTGTCCCTAAATTATATATCATATAATACTAATAATAGTAATGGTTTCTCTTTTTAGATGGCTAGTACTAGTGGTAGTGGCACAAAGCCAAAGACAAGGAAAGACAATGAAGTATGGTTGATTGGGCCAACTGCACACGCTTTGACTGGTCTAAAACTGCCTTCTACTGGGGAAGTTATGAGTTTGTTCTTTCAAATTCACAAAGTCAACAAAGCAACCATCAAAGAGAGTGCCAAGGAAGTGATCAAGCAAGTACTCCCATTTTGGGAAATGGCAAGAATACCAACTTGCTCAGAAATTCATGCCCGAGAAAGAGTTGAAAAAATGTTTGTGAAATGGAAAAGCCTTCAAAAAGCTGCCAAGAGGAGAAGCCAAGCTCAGCAAATAAAGGAAGAAGTTTTCAAAGAACAATTAAGTAAACTATTTGACATTGCTCATGCAAATGCTTTGACAATGATCAAAATTGAAGAAGATCGGCAATTCCTTCTAGCACAACGAGATGGAAGGAAAGGATACTTGGGTAGAGTTGATAAAGAACTAGCAGCAAAAGAAGTCCGCTTGGCAATACGAAAAGAAGAAGAACGTGCTCGCTTTTCAAAAGCTTTGGAACAGAAAACAAAAGAAGATGAAAAACAAGGAATGAATCCGCCATTCTCATCATCATCTGAGTCTGAGGAACAAGTAAATTCTTCAGCGTCAGAGTGTTCTCCTCCCAAAAAATCAAAACCTGGGAAACCACGTGCAAAAAACATAATGTCCCCTGTTCTGGCCAAAGCACTAGATCGCACCAAGATTAGTGATCGTGATGCTGTGCATTTGATTGCTGCAGCAGCTCAAACTTTAGGTCACAACGTGGAAGACATAGCAGTCAACCGGAAGACAATTCGACAATCAAGAATGAAGTTGAGAGTTCAGTCTTTTAAGTCTGCCAAAGAACAATTTATACTTAATCTTGATCCAACAATCCCTCTTGTTGTTCATTGGGATGGAAAGCTACTTCCTGAAACAGCTGGTGGTAAAGAAACTTATGATCGATTGCCAATCATTGTGTCCTATGAAGAGAATGAACAATTGCTGAATGTATCAAAGTTGCCCAATGGAACTGGTGAAGCGATGGCTAATGCTGTGGTTGAAGTGGTCAAAGATTGGAAATTAAAAGACTATATAGTGGCAATGTCTTTTGACACTACAAGCAGCAACACTGGACGCCACACTGGGGCCTGTAAGCTCATCGAAATTAAACTGGAGAAAAATCTCCTATGGTTGCCATGCCGTCATCATGTGCATGAGGTTGTGATCGGTGGAGTATTTGACCGTGTAATGGGTCCATCAACTGGGCCAGATATACTTGTTTTTAAGAGATTTCAAGCATTTTGGCCCAACATTGTGCAGAGTGACTACAGTACAGCTGCCACTGATCAAGAAATGGATTTGGTTGTGACTGAAAATCGAGAAGGTCTGCTGAAAAATGCATTGAGCTTCCTTAATGATAATCAGCCACGGGAAGACTATAGAGAATTACTCGAATTGGTTGTTATATTCCTGGGAGGAACTCCACACCGCAAGATATCTTTCAGGAAGCCTGGGGCCATGCACAGAGCCAGGTGGATGGCAAAGCTGTTGTATTCCTTCAAAATATGGATGTTCCGGTCACAATTCAAGTTGACAGCCCGAGAAGTCAAAGGACTCGGTAGGGTGGTTCGATTTGCTGTCCTTGTATACTTTAAAGCATGGTTCCTGGCTACTTTGCCAGTTCAAGCTCCAGCAAATGACCTGCTCTTCCTGAAGAAGATTTCTGACGACACAAAAGTTGACAAGGAGGTTTCAGAAGAGGCTTGCCGCAAATTTATCAATCATCTGTGGTACCTCAATGAAGAAGTTGTTGGCTTTGCCTTCTTTGATATGAATGTTGGTGATGAAACAAAGCAGAGGATGGTGGACAGTCTAAAAAAAGGCTCAAAATGGTAACCGCATGAAGGCAGTGGTTAAGCCTCAAGACGTGAATGACATTCACCTTGAAGATTTTGTGTCTTCTGCAACAAGTAAATTTTTTGACATGCTCAATCTGCCAACTGACTTTCTACAGTTGTCCCCATCTTTGTGGCAAACTAATGCAGGTTATTGCAAAGCACAAAAGAAGCTCAAGACAATGAAAGTGGTTAACGATGTGGCTGAAAGAGGTGTGGCACTCATCCAAGATTACATCCATGTAATAACAAAGGATGAGGAACAACGCCAATTTCTACTCCAGGTGGTCAGTGATCATCGAAAGAACTTTCCAAACTCTCTAAAAAGGACTGTAATAGAGGCACTCAAGAAGAATGACCTGTGTTGCTAAATTTCATTGATTTTGCTGTATTACAACTATTAACAACTAACTGTATTGATATTGACTATGTATTGTATACGATTTACACATTTACCGGTACTTGTTCAATATAAAAACTAGATAGTCTTTGTGGCACCTCTAAATTTTATCCAAATTTTTTAAAAAATGACAGATCATTGTTTTAATAGTATACACACACTTAGGCAGGGTGGTCGTTGAAATTTAAACCAAAAAAATTTCGGGACCACCCTAACCAACACCACTCCGTTGATCCAGTCATATGTCATATGTTTGGTAGATTGGAGG
This sequence comes from Homarus americanus, assembly GCF_018991925.1. Lineage (NCBI taxonomy): Eukaryota > Metazoa > Arthropoda > Malacostraca > Decapoda > Nephropidae > Homarus > Homarus americanus. The sequence continues at coordinate 6,380,203 of NW_024712526.1, read as the reverse complement.
GTTTCTGAGCCACTAACTCAGGTTTTGGTTATAAAATGGGATTTCAGGATTTCGTTTATAGCCAACCAGACAAATGCAGTATGTGACTTGTATTAAGTCTGACATTGGGAGGAGGTAGCAAATAAAGCTCTAAGCACTGTCTTGCTGAGGGCCTCTCAGCCATGCAACTTGCTAGTTTGAAGAAAAAAGAAATTCTGATACTAAGCTTTCTTTTTACTATTATCTACTCAACAACAAACAGAACTTTACACTCATATTTAATTTGATTTGTCTAACAGGTAAAATAAAAGAAATGAAAATGACATGGCTTGCCCATTGAGGTTGGCACACATTGATATACTTTAAAACAAACTTAACTTTTTTAAGTAATTTTAGTCATGAAAATTTGCTATGCACTTCATGCTTTCTCTAATTGACAATTCCTCCTCTTTCTTGTTTCCTTGTTAGTGTTGATTATTAACAACAATTTGTTAAACAAGGCACCTAACTTTAAACATCTTGTGTACAGGGGTCTCTCTGTGCCGAATAAAACCACCTAGCTTTCGAAAAAAAAAGAAAAAAAGTGACATCCCAAAAGTGAAGGGATAAGGTACAGTTCTCTTTATATTTGGTACGCTACATATGTGACTCACTTATTTTGCTGAACAGGATATTAATGTACACTCCAAATGTTTAAGATTATATGTTTAAGAACAAGTGAAGAGCACTGTAATGCTATCTTATGGAGTATTTTTTTTTAATAAAAATTGTAGTAAGGTGAACTCTTCATGGTTCACAAAAAGTTTGTCTCTTAAGGTTTGAGTATTCAAAGTTATGCAGTACAGGGAAGGGTTGAGTACTGCTGTGGAAAATCTTGTTGTGCTGGAATGTCCCATGATCTGGATTATTCTATGTAATTATTAGTTCAGTACATCGTACTGAATACTCATTGGCCCAGCCAAATCATGTTACAACTGAAACAGACCTTCTACAAATGGAAACACAAATTTTTTTAGAGACCTACAGAATCTGTTTATAGGTAAATGAACTAGTTCCTCTCTCAGCACCTAGTTGCTATTTCATAAGGACTTGCTGGGTATTAGACCATAGATTTAGCAAACTGCACGAGTCGAGTCACTCATTAAAGCTGTCAGGCTAAAACAGTAAACACACGCCACTTTCATGATGCAATATATCCTGACTGAATCAAACTGTGGAGGTAAACTGCTTGAGGAAGAGGCAGGAACATTGTTATATCAGGTTTGTAAGTACAGCAAGGCAGGCAATGGACAGTGTTACCTGAGAGGGCGTCTGTGAGTAAGGGGCAGAGGGTGGGGATGGGAAGGAAGAGGAGGACTTGGAGCTGGTGTAAGACTGGTAAGTTGGGCCAGCAGACCCCACCAAACTCCCTAGGCCACCTGTGCCACCACCAGTCTCATTCTTGGCCAGGTCAGACAGACCCTGAGGTGCAGCACTGTTGCTGGCACTGCTACGTTGGTTTCCAGACACGAAGGCCCCTCCAGAGGGCTTGCGCTCACTCGTTTGAGAGGTGGGGAATGGAATGGGCTCAGGTCCAAGCTGCAAGAGTGAGCACCACTAAATTGTTAGGCAAAACACACTGGCTTTTTAGCTGATTCACTACTCACTGTCTCATGCTTGTTACTCAAGCTAAATAGCCATTTATAAGGGTTTAAGCAAGCCACACACAAATGCAAATTATAGAGAACCTACGGTATCAACCACACACAATACTTCACATGGTCGGTGAAAACAAACATTACTGAAACTGTTACTCACAGATATCAACATAAGTAAATCTATTTATCAATGGAGATCTCTCTTTGGCAGTATCCTAGCAGCTTGTTATTGATATACCTTCAAACAGTAGCACCTTTTTGATTCAACAATCTTTATCATGATCTAGTATAACATTTTACACTAGTTACTGATGCATATAGTGTACACCAATTACACTCTAAAAAAAAGCTTTGTGAGTGTTAGTAATTTGAATATCAACTTTTGCAGTTTCCAACAAAATGTAGAGAAACAATATAAGTGATAAATTTAAATGGTAAAAGCTATTCTGATTTCTGTGCAATAAACTTTTCCTATAGTTTTCGAAAGATTATCATAAAACTTGATACGCATGATGTAGATGAATTAATAGAGCATTTGTGTCTAGATGGCTCCAGTCCAGATGACCATCAACACAGTAAGAAAGATGTGGCATCCTTAGACGACTGTTGGTAAAACCTCATGATATTTTGTAACTGAAACCATGCACCTACATATTATCTAGATGGGGTGCACAAAACTTGAGACTTCACAATATGCTGTGTACAGCTCCTCCCCAACTTACGACGGGGTTAGGGACCCAAATCCAGGTCGTAAGTCGAAAATAATACAGTGGTCCCTTGATTAACAAACACAATTGGTTCCAACTCACAGAAAAAGTAAAGCCAAAAAATGCATAAAGTCAGAAACACTTAAAAATCCCCAAAATTGGCCTTAAAAATAAATAAATATCACACACACACACACACTAGAACTCTTAAATCACTACAAGTAATTAATTTTTATCTCTTGTGCAAAATATATGACATTTATATTCAAATTATTCACTGTCTTGCAAGGATTCCAGCAATGTAAATTATATTCTCCTAACTTTAGTCTGTGATATTATATAAGATAAAAACTTAAAGCCTACTGTATAACCACCAAACCTTTGCTGGGAGGGGGGAAGGAGGGAGGGGTGACAGTGACATGTTTGACAGTTAGCGCTGAAGGTCTAGTGAAGTATTTATTTGTTTATTTATGTCCTTTAGGTTGAGATTTTGTTTTTTGCTTGTAAAATGTCATAGAAGAGACTGGGGAAAATATAATTTACATTGCTGGAATTCTTATAAGATAGTGATTAGCTTGAATATAAACGTCATATATTTTGCACAAGAGATAAAAATTTTAGTACATAGTACATTTTAATAATGTAAACATTTTTCAACTGTATCTTTGGGTAGATTTACATAAATTTCTGGGTGTCTTTTTCTTCTCAGCACGGAGAACTCTCACTTTTAAGCTTGTCTGTGTACTGACGTTGGGACTCGAAAATACGTAATCTGTCAAAATTTTGGTACAACTGAGGCAGGGCAGGTCGTAAGTGCGGGTGGTCGTAAGTCGAGTAGGTCGTAAGTCAGGGAGGAGCTGTATTATCAATAAAATAAATTTAAGATGATGGTGAATGCTGTACCTTTTGAGTCTGTGGGAGGGAAGACGAGAGAGATACAGAGGTGAGATCTTTGGTGACGGGAGGAGTAGAAGATGATGGGTCACGGGTGTTGACAGGCGTGGTGCTCCCAAGACCAGTATTGCTTGAACTTGTCTTTACATCAGTTGTAAAATCAAAAGTTTCAGTACCAAATTCTAATCCACTGAATTGCACATCGAGTGCTGCCATAGCATCTTCTGGCATCTCCACAGCAGAGAGAGGTATCTGATAAAAAGGATATATTACTGATACAGTAAACATATGTATGAATTTACAATACCTTTTAATGAGACATGAGTGCTCTTTATTTCTATGTTCTAGAACTATTTCATTACCAAAGACATGAAATTAAATATACCATATTGACATGAAATACCCAAATCCTGCTATGATTCAGCTTATAATACAAATTGAGGAGATGATCTTAAAATCCTTTTCTTTTTTCAGCAGAGCCCAGCCAAGCAAATCTCATTACTACCCATACCTGAAATGAGGAGGAGTGTTTATCATACTTTATATACCCTTGGCAGCTGGGGGTAGATCTTATAATCAACAATCCCTTCACCACAACCATCAACCCAAGCAAGGTAAATCAGATGCAAAGATTGATCAGCTATATTTGCCATGATTCTAGGACTAATCCACCATCTTGGTTCCATTCAGTTTTCCAGGTGTCTGTAATACACAAATACAGGGAGTAGAGAGGTTATCAGAGCTACTTGGCTACCACTCGAAAAAAAAAAAATAGGAACACAACCCAAGTCATTCATTCTGTGTATGCCACCACTTTGTTTACGAGTGTGCCAGGCTTTTTGGTTAGTTGTACGTGTTGGCTTTAATTAATATATAGCATATCATAAAATATAATACCACATATTTCATGAAAAAAAAAATAGCTCAGAGAAAGTGTGTGTGGAACAGGTGGGGTTTCCTGTGTACCCCACAAACCACAGTCAGCTAGTGGTTTTCCTGGCAAAATTAGCCAACACATACCTCGATAAACTCATAGTAGGAAAATGCATGCCCCCAGCAATCCCAGTCCAGTGAGGAACTATTCACTGTTGTCCCTCACACGCTTCACACATGCCAGCATTAATGCTGGCCACTTCCAACACATGAGCCCAAACTCAGAGAAGATATGACTATTAGGGAATGAAACTTTATAAAACAATATCAATAAGACAGTATCAGTGTTACCATGAAAACATCTAAAACCACGAATGACTCGGACAAATATAATCAGTATCAAAACATGGTACAAATTTGACTTTTACCAGCAATCAAGCAGCACAAGAGGAAAGAAGCTGGTGAGCCCATTCCCAGAGCTTATTAGTTGGGGACTGACTGAATCCAAGATGGCATAATGGTCCTGGAATCATTGTGGCTGTAACTGTAAGGGTACATAATTATATGGACTTAAGCAAACATGGGTAGTAATAAACCACCAGCTTCTAGAGCAGGGGTGGTGCAAAGTGCGGCCTGCGGGCCACATTTGGCCCGCCAAATTATTTCTGTAGCCTGCCACTGCATTTGGCAATCAGAAAAAAAAATTCTTATTAATTACAGAAAGGACAATTTTGGAAGTTGGGTGGACAAAGCAGCAATACTGGCTCGTCGCTGTTAACCTGTGGCCCGCGAAGTGTGCCACCATTCATGAAGTGGCCCTCCATCAAAAATAATTGCCCACCCCTGTTCTAGAGGGTAGCCCTTGCATCTAATTGTCTTCATCCGAGACCAATGGATATGAGGAAGAGGGATGGGTGTTCATAAGATCAGCCCACAGCTGCCAAGGAGAGTAAGGCATGATGGAACACTCCCATCCACAGTCCAGGTAAGTGCAGTAACAATAGTCACTCAATACTCCTAATGAGTCTGTCCAATAAAACATCCAATATAACTGGTGCACTCTCTTTACCTTGGAGGCCTGGGGTATCCGAGGTCTCTGTGTCTTTGGACGAGAAGGCAGAGTAGAACTTACAGTTGATAAACTAACAACTTTGTTCATTACATTGCTGCTGTTGCTTATACTGCTCGCAAGACTACTTGTTACCACACTGTGAAGACCTGTAGGAGAGAAAGAATAAATTTACTTATTGAATCTCTATATGAAGTAGACCTTTCTAAGCCGATCTTGATCTTGTTTCTCACTAAAGCTCTTCATGACATATTGATATCTTGTGATGGTTCTCTAATTCCACCGCCGAACACAAAAATTCAAGCCAGAATCGATCTAACCTCTGACCTCTCTTGAATACCTAACTCAAAATAATTTATATGCTACAAGGTACTGAAAATACTGTCATCATATCTATGGAAGATCCAACTACATATACAATACCTACTTGACAGTCTAGAGTCGCATTATTAACTCTTCCCTTCAAACATGAAAGCTTGATTCTCTCCATTTGCCACAATGTTAGTCGTCTTTAATCTATTGATATTACTTCCGCTTCTGGTACAAAAAGCTGGCTGTTTGCATCCCCAACCCCAGCATACGGAAGTAAAGTGATGAAAATAAGTGGTGAAACGAGGGGGACAAATATTTTAGGCAGGTAAGTGTTAATTCAAGGAATTTCTAAGTCTGTGATGCTTTTTACACCAGACACAGCCATGTCTCAGAATGCAGGTTAGTATTGAATATGAAGCTACATGGGAAATACCATCTACAATAATCTCTATAATAGGAGCTCAAACTTCTGCCCAAATAGGAGTCAAGAGTACCATTACAGAGCTACCATAGTAATCTACAATCAAGACTCCCAGGTGAATCCTCACCACCTAAAAATGAACCTATGACAGTTATAAACTTAATAATAATGAAACCACAAAGAAATAAAAAATTATGTATCAAATCTGAAGTTGAAGGTAAGAAACTTTACCTCCACCCTCCATTTGGCATGAAAGAGGATGTACAATCAAATAGGCTTTAGAACACAGATGAAGGAGAGATAACACATTCCTACTGGAACATTTCTATGTAAAATTACAGCAGTAAAGGGGGTTAATAACTGTAAAAATTACACAACTGTAAATACAATACACTACAGTATATAATGGGAAAATAAGGGTTCAGATACCAATGAGACCATCATCACTGCTTGATGGACATTTCCCACATGAATTTCATAAAGCAAATAAATGAATCAATACAAAGGAAATATACAAAAATTAAATCAAGAATTTTAATTATTACAGTATCCTTATTAGAAACTGGCCATTATTAAAAACCTACCAGAACTAGAGAAGATGGCTGCCTGCAGCTGAGCTGTGGGAGTCGAGTAGGGTGGTGGAGCTGATGATGCAGGTGATGGAGCAGTGGCAGACACACCAACACTTCCAACAAGTCCTCCAGCTTTTAAACTCTCCCCTACATTGGTACTCAGACCACTTAATATACCGTGTTGAGTGCCAACAGTCAATCCCGGTGCGGGGGACACCAGTGGAGCTCCACCTCCCCTACAACCCCCGCCTCCACCATTACTCGTATTGTTGCTACTACCTAGTGGGGTAGACGAAACCAACCCAGTAAGAGTGGACTGTGGGGCTGCCTTTTGTAACAAGGCAGCTAAATCCATAGTCTGGGGCTGAGTGATGGAAGCTGTGGAAGCCGTGGTCGAAGAGTAAGTTGAAGCCGTAGTTGAGGTGAAGGTCGTGGCCGTGGCAGAGGAGTAAGTCGAAGCAGGTGTTGGGGGGTATACTTGTGGTGGAGTAGTGGTATACACCTGGGAAGGTGCCAGAGACACTGCTGGGCCCACTGATGGACTTCCCACTGCCATTGTATCAGCAAGAGACTCTGATAGTGATGGTGTCAAGGTAGATGTGCTGGAACTGCTAGACGGACCAAATACTGTAGTTTGTTCTAATGACCCAGTCCATTCACCGTCCCAGTCATCTCCACCTGATGGTGGTTCATCATCCCAATTATCTGCAAATTGTCAAGATATAATGAATACTGGCACTTGCTCTGAAAGTCTACATTGCATTAAATTATATTTAACATTCAAGGTAAAACACGAAGAAGCATGTGAAAGCAATTATGACAGATGGTGGTACTGGTATTCTTAAGAGGTAGAGTTGGAATCATATTGAAAACAGGTCACAATGCATTAAACTAAACACAAGCTCAACTGACTTTTGGCAGGTTATTATAATTCAATAATATAATTCCACTTTTATATGTGACTTTAAAAATAAAAATTTAAAGAAAACCATTACCCCCTACAGGCCTACAATCAGTAAACTGTGATACTGTACATCTGATGAACTAAAGTAGAGAAAAATCTCACCTATCTTCAGACTGTTTTGATGGTTAGGCTTGTCATCTGTAAGAGGCCCCCAGGTGTCTATGGAATCTGGAAAACCCGGTGTTTGCCGATTTTGGAATGTTCGTGGACCCATAGAGCTCCCCCGGCCACGTCCCCCCCGACCTCTGGCCATGGGAGTTCCATTTGTCATCCTTCCACGCCGTGAGCCTTCACCACGACCTGGACCATCCCAACTTTCACTGCAAATTTAAAGTGACAAATATGTACAACATTTAACAAATTTAAGAACATCTTTAAACACAGAGTAAATTAAGTCAAAATTATGCTTCTGCAACAAACAGTTTATACCCATCAATAAACAATGTCACCTATATGTATTCTTAAACTTATATGCACCGGAACCCATAATTCATTGTCTTCAATATAAGAAATTTAAATGCAGTAGTAACAAATTCATTACAGAACTTGGCAATGCATGAATTATAACCCTGAGCCCTAGGATGTAAACTCGGGTTAACCATCACATATTAAAGACTGGGACTAATTCACAAATTAAATACACTTCTCATTAACAACCTAATCCTTGAAGGGATCTTTAGAGGCAATAATACCAATAAAGATTGAGAAGCAATGAATCGTGAGTGCCACATCAGCAGACATGCAATGTCAGTCCTACTAATATTATCAGGTGACAATCCACCCAGTTCCAGCTGACTTCCTAACTAACCCAAAACTGGAATCATCCTCATATTTTCTAAACATTAACTTATATTGAAATTAATACAATTGAATAACAATATCATTCAGCTTTCTTAGCACTAGTGCTGTCACTATAATTACCTTTACCTTATTTACCCAATTGCAATCCACTAAAGGTGGCCATGCCAAGGGAAGAAGATCAGTGACCTGTGTAGGATCCCTCCACTGTTCTTGATAATGGACGAGTTGACAGTTGGATTTTTTTTGTAAGATGGCAGGTCAATGGGTAAAGAAAGTGTTTAAATTCACTATGGTAATGATATTTTTAAACAAATTGGGCCAAAAAGTGTCAAAAATAAGGGTTAAAGTTGCTAAAAAAGTCATGTGACTGCAAAGAGCTCTGTGATTAGGTAAGGGGGGGGGTAGTAACTCAAAACTAGTTATTTCCGATAGAAATGAAAGTCTAAATCGTTCATAACACATCGCAAACCACCAGTAAAAAACATAGTCTGCATGTCTAAGTCCAGGGAAGGCCAAAACTTAAAATATACCCAATACAGGTATAGCCTATCTCGAATCTAAAATTCCAAATACTTATGGTAGTTAAAGTAAAATTTTACCCATTAATTAACATGATGATATATCCCAGTGGTTCATAAGTGAATCATCAAAACAATAACAGCACTATGTTGTCATATTTAGCTAACATCAGGCAATATCAAAACAAAGTCCAGACAATGCCATCACTTCTAAATTTACTCGTATCTCCATCTACAGTAGTACTGATATACTTTGTAAATGTACTGAAAAAAGAAAAAGAAAAAAAGTCTACCGGGTAAGAGAGTATGAAAGCTGAGCTGGTGTGAACATGGGAGTTCTTTATGTCCAAAAGACCATAAGCATGGAGGACACTGCAGCGGGTCATACTGGGCAGCCCCATTTACACGCGACCCCTATCGCTCATATATCCATCCAACCTATGTTTGAAGCTGCTCTTCATGGCTCATTTCTTCACTTACGAAATGTCCATGACTTGACCATAAAAAAACACCCTGAACGTGGCATTTGGGGTCTGAAGAGGCCATCCTTTCTACTACCTACGACTGCAGCCCAGCAGCATTTGAAACTAGTGACGTCATTGCAAATGGCGGTCCTGTTTCCAGAGGAATAAACTTATCTCGACTATTATAGCAGGACTTTTAAACTTTTATTACAAATTATATATACCGTATCACTCTATGAGCGTGGCAGAGTGTATTTCCTGTGTTTACCCAGAACTGTCAAATCATCCATTTTGTCAAGGGCTCTTTTGAAACCCAGTATTGCTGTTGATTCCAGAGCTTGGGCTGGTAGACTGTCCCATAGGTCTACCAGCCTCTGTGAAAAAGTATTTCCTTATATTCGTACTGCATGATAATTAAGCAAGTTTATAGTTGTCTTTTTGTGTTGGTGGTACATGACACCACAAAGAAATGTTCCGGGTTCACGTATACTTGAAGGAGCATTCTATTTTTGTATTCAAAGGTACACTTTACTGTATATTTCCCAAATCTCAATTTTTTTCACGGTGAATGATCCACCACACCGCTTACATCTTTCTCCTTATCAACAGTATCAAGGAAAGTGCCCTTAACAGAAGAGTTGTGATTAGGATTGTTGTATCTTACATGTAGGATCTTGCATTTCATAATGTTAAAGAGCATTTGCCAGTCTCGAGACCAGTTGAACAGCTCATGCATGTCTTTCTGCATTGTTATGACATCATCTTGACTTGCTACCTTCCCAAATATCTTCGTGTCGTCCGCAAACTTGATAATGTGGTTCGATGCTTTCATCCATGTCACTATACAGTAATCCCTATAGTACTGCCTTAACCAAGAGAGTCTGTATATACTTGTAAAGAAAACATTTATTAGCTTGAATTCTATTACATCACACATCAAAACACTGTTGGAAATATTCTCACCCGTCTCGGCCACCTCGACCACTGCCACTACCTCGTCCTCTGAACCTGGGTGGACCGCCACCCCTGGGCCTGGATCCACTACGTTCACGGGAATTAACCCGCCGATTTTCCTTGTTACTTTCTGTCTCAGTTGGCTGAAAGAGAATTAACACCTGTCATTTACAATAACAGCCACCAAGGTAGCCAATTTTATACAGTATCAAGACTTCGTATTAAGAAAATATATATATTTTTAGAAAATATACTTTGTCATGCCATAAGAAAGTCAACTCTTTGACTAAAGTTACACAAACCATTCACCAAAATGCCAAAGGGTAATGACACCTACATACATGAGAAGCATTTGGAAATTTTTTTGCCAAAGATGAGATAATCTTTTTTTTTTCCACATAGTAGTCTTCTTAAAAATGTAAAACACAATTGTAAAATAAGCCATAAACCATATTAAGCTTCCCTATTTAACTGCAAAGTTGTCATTAGATGTGAAACTGCTCAATTTTATCGTCTCACACTTACTAATCTACTATTCTCACACTACCATTTATGCCATGAATTTTGGAAATAATCATAGAACAACAACAATATCCAGTAACACCCATTTAGTACTTATTAAGGTGATGGATTTGGCTCAGTTGTGTGAGGCAACAGTGGTACACCATAATGATATCTGGGGCTTTGTTGTGCAAATGAAGTACCATAACAGAACACATATCTCACAGGTGTTTTTTATTTGAAGATAATAATGAGAAACAGGAAATCAAATGACTTATTTTAATTCCAGCCACTCTGCATAATGGGAAAACACATGATCATCCGGCATTGGCCAAATAAAATATCACAGGTGGGTGAACTAAATAAGAACCTGGCAGAAACCAAAGACCCTTAGGTTAGGACAGATGAAGATTGTTGTATTCACCGAGACATAAAACTGAAAACAAAGAATTCCACAGATTTGCTGACACTGACAGGAGACTACTATTCCCAGACTGAGCCAAAGCCAGAAAATGAGTAAGGTGTCAAAACAGTATGTGCAGGAGTAGAAGATGGAGACACTGTCTCATGTCCATATACAGGGGAGAAGAACAACACTACTGTATTACTTTGGGTTAATACAACTAAGTTAAAACAGTTATTAACATTCTCGGGGACACATGAAATTTATTTAATGAGCCCGTCACTGGCTCTGTTTGGAGCTCGCAGAATAACCAGAAATCGTGTTGAAGATAATTTTTTACCGATCCTTTTTCGTGGCTAAGATATTGTCAAATATTTATTCACATGAACCCTATTTTGTTATCTGCTTGGAGTACAGAATGCATGCTCAGAATCACAGTTGCATCAGACTCTTACCTCTCACCTTACTGATCAAATCCAGTTAAGAAGAAACCCCTCTGTAACTTGCGGTTACATATACATACAGTACAGTAATTTTTTAAGAGGATCTAAAATATTTTATAATTTTCAGCTAATGATATTAAGTAAACAAAGAAACAGATTATCCATATTATAGTAATATGTTGTGCACACCAGTGTTTGCAATTTAAACATAATTTACCTTTTGCTATTAAGTTAAATAAGGTGTCAAAGTAAACAGCTTTCTATGTAGGCCTACCCAGTATCTGTCAACTATTGAAATTTGAATGTTTTTTTTTAATGTCTCGTAAAATTTTGGAAGGGCTAATAAACTTTGGGAAAAGCTAGCAACTATTCGGTTCTATTAGCCTGGCTGGCTACCTGAAAAAGGGCGAATTTCTACCCCTGCAGATTAAATACAAAATAATACTGTACCTTGTTTGTTATAGGCTTTTTCTTTTTCTTTGTCGACTCCTGCCACTTGCCCTGATCATCACCTTCAAGCAACGAGTCGATGGCGGCGTTCACATCATTATCACAGTCGTGTAGGGCCACCATCGCATCGTCTGCACTTACACCTGTGAACTGCATCACCTGAAAGAAAATAGAAAATAATAGTGTAAGAACACAGGTCTACTGTATTTACTAAATAATTTGTTTGACAAAAGACAATTCTGGTATGTATAAGTATTCCCCAACTTATGAAAAGGTTCCGTTCCCGAAAACTTTCATAAATTTTGTAGCACTTATTCATGGTTAATCTGAAGCACAAATTACTATTGAGTGAGGTAAGAAACCCTTTGCCTTTCTTCAAAGAAGAATACAAAAAAAAATTGGAATGGATAAGTGTGGAATGAACTTTAAGAGGTAGAGTTCACTCATGCCTTACTCTGGTATAGGACCAGCTTACTACTTGAAGCGAGGAGAAAAGTGTGTAGCAGAGAAGAAACTCTGGAAGAAACTGTGTATGTGCCTGAATGTGTGCAGAAGATTACCAGAGTAACAAAATGTGATGAACACTATTCTTTAGTGGTGTCAAACAGTTATGAGCAAAAATACCACCATTATAGATAATAAATGTCAAAGAATTAACCAAGCAAAGAAATGATCAAGTTATGGAAGAATGTGTTTCTTTGTAAGAGTAACAAACAATTAACCACTGATGACTATGACATTAATGCTCAGTAATATCTAATACCTGTACATAGTAAAAAAAAATTTCATTCATCACAACAATAATGTTACACATCTTTATTAAGATTCCATAGAAGTAAATTTCACCTCATGAAGATCATGTAAGAAAACAAATATAAACAAAAAGTATTTTGTGAAGCAATGCATTAATGATCTTACTTGATTCATTTTTTCCTGAAGCAACTTTTCGGGTTCTGTTCGCGTGTTGTCAATCATCTGGGCAATGCGGAGCTGTTCTGCTGTTGGTGCTATCTTGTGCGGCACTGCCTCCCCACTTTTGTCTTTGTCTGTAGCCTGGCTGTCCATCTTTTGTTGTTGCACAGGTTGCTGTTGCTGTTGTTGCTGTGTGGCGGTGTTGTTGCGGTCACCGCCACCCGCCCGCGGACCTTTGTTGCCCCGGCTGCCTCTGCCCCCGGAGCTCATCTTAACAAGCTAATTTATGTACACTTTGTATATACAAGTGCTGAAAAGACAAAGAAAAAGAGCATTAAGGTAAAACATACTCTTTTTACCTAGAAAATTGCAAGTAAAATACAAATAACTTTACTGGTGAATTGCGATCAAGTATAAATTTCTGTAAAAACCATGGGGGTGTTGGTTATTACAGTACAGAATTTATAAACAACAAAGCAACTTACCACTTATTACAATAACTACTGCTATGTTTCATAGTGAAGCATCATACCTTATTAGTGTGTGCTGTGCTCTCCATTACAGATAAGATGTTTGTGTCAATGAGGGTAGTCAGCTGAGTAGCATACAACATTTCACATTCTTTGCAGACAGTAACATAATTCAATTTGAATAAAAGTAATTTTCACCATTTTTCTTAAAATATGAAGAAAAAAAATGTATGTACAGCATATGTCCTACTTCTCAGTGGTGTTCAATCTATACTTCATTTGGCTTCACACTTTGGTTTTGACAGATACAGGGGAATGAATTCCTTATCATCCTACTCTAACCACCATCCATAAATGCCTAGCTCCTGTTTTGTCCACCATATCTCACTTCCCACTTCCTGTCCTACCTATCATCCTTCACTCCGTACCTCCTAACCTATCACCAACCCTCACAGACCATCTCTTGCTACTCAACCACAACTGCCCAGCTACTGTTCTGTCCACATCTCACGACCCACTTCCTGTCCTGCCTACCATCCTTCATCCCCCTACCCTTCCACCCACCTCCTGCCCTAAACACCACCCCACTGCCCTGTCCAGTCTACTACTCCTAATTCACAACCTACCTGCATACTTTGCCTTAACCAGTACCTTTTTGGGGGCACATTCTATCATAAACACTGATATCTGAAGTTCTATATGAAAAATTTAAAGCACCAATGAGAATGCTGTACAGTAAATAATTGCACAAAAACCATGTTCATTAAGCACCATCTAAGACTAATCTTTAAAATATATTCCCTCCATCAGAGAAGGTATCCCACGCACAACCTCTCATATTCAGCATTACTTACCATTAACTCCTCCCACAATTTTACAATTTATCCCAATCTGCCCTTGCTTGAACCAATGAGCTTATGAAATATTACCATTCATGGTTAACAGGAGTAGTGATTCAACAGAACAATCTCTAAAGTACAAAATGTACCAGATTTGTTTATAAATTTTCTATGAAGTCAGTCTTATAATAATAAACTTATAACACATAAAGGCAAAGTTTATGCAAAATCTAACTGCTTTTCCACCCTGCATTGGGTCCTCTTCTATTAAAATACATCCTTACCACAAAAAAATTCCAATATCAACCCCTAATACTATACTACATGTCACATCCCCCCCCTTAGAAAAACAATCTGTCAATCCTGAAATGGTGGTAGAGTACAACGAAAGCCACACATTCCAAGACAAGACCTCAGCCATGAAAGTTGTGTGGGAGAAGGTGAAGACCGTGAGGTTGTAGCCTCCACCTTTTACCCCTCCTGAGAGGTTGAACCTCTTCGTCCTGAAGAATTTTTTATTTCTTCGGGTAAAGAGGAGGGTACAAAGGTCGTCCGTTGGCCGAGTGGTGGCCTTATGGTTACCTTCGGCGACTGGGGGCAGGCCAAACAACTAAGAAACATCACGTGCATTATCAACATCCCCAACCAAGTGGAGGTAAACATGTGTGATAACGCAGTGTGGGGAGTGATCTCCCACGCCGTTACAACACATGAACCGACAGGAGTTCCAGGAGCTGATCGGCTATGTCTTCATCTTGAAGAAATTGAAAAAACAAGATGAACAATCCACCTCAGCTCTAGAGGGTTTTTTCTACAAGATACCGAAGACGATTACACTGAGATAGGAAACCATCCTAGTTAAGCCGTATATACCAAAACAAACCAGGTGCCACAATTGTCAGCACTATGGCCACGATGAGAAGAAGTGCCAGACTCGTGGAGTCTGCACCACTTGCAGGACAACACACCTCGTGTCAAGCAACAAACAAGAAGTGTGCAGCTTGTGGCAGCCCTCACTCCTCCAACCAGAAGTGTCTCAGGGAGGAGTGTACGGTAGCCAAGATGTGAACCAAGAGGAACGTTAACTACAAAGAGGCTCTCCTTGTAGTTAAAATAAGAAAATGAAGAACAAGAAAACCGGATTACAGAAGAAAAACTAGAAGAAAATGTAAAACAAAACAGACAAGACGAAGAAGAACAAGATATTTTGTTAGGAGGAATAAATGTGGACCGTCCCAAAATACAAAAAGAACATCAAAATAACATGTCTACGGCTGTAATAACTGCAGCAGTTGACGGCCAGCAAAACAAACTAAGAAGAAGAATGCTCAACAATATGTATCACTTTGGAAAACATATAACTATGAGAGACTTTTGCAAACATCAAACACAAATGCCAACTCTTCAGGATGATCACCAATGGAGTTACTCAGAATCTGCACCACTGGTTGTGATGTAGTGCGAGGTTGTGAGATCCACCCAAGACACGTGGCTTTAAAAGAAATGAGCTCTAACCATTTAGATGGCAGGGGTTTCTCCTAGTTTAATAAAATTGTCTGGCATTAACCAGAATAAAATACCTAAGTGTGGAGCTCCCCTCCAAAGGGTTAATTTGCTAGAGCAAGACCAACAGTAAGTCTACTGTATACATTTTGAGAGGTTTTACTTTATCCTCTTCGCCAATGATTGGCTCATTAGCCGCTGTTTAGCTTTCACTGAAATTGATTTTTTATCAGGTTTTATCTGATGATGAAATGCTAATTTCATCCATCATAATTTTATTCTTTCCATTGACATAAAAATGTGAGACACTAAACACATCTGCATTTCCAGTCATAATATTTTGAGTCGGCATCTTCCCACTGCGATCCTGAGAGCGATGATAACTAAAACACTGTAGTTAATTCATTTTTAGTACAAATAGTGAACCATTCAAATAATGTACACAGTACAGCATACTGTATATTGGTTATTGTTTCAGTATCTTTATGTATTGATGGGGTGTCAGACCACAGCTTACATCTCAGAAACAGTCCAGACTTGACTCGACATTAGGGGGGTCAAGTGTAAGGGTAACCCTCGCAGCTACCCAAGGGTTATAAATCAACCAGGCTCCCCTCCACATGTCACACGGCCCCAACAAATATGTAAGACACACAGTGAGCAAAGGAGCCACCTGCAGCCCTCCCCCAATTTACTCAAGGAACCTACAGTACATCCCAGACAAGGCCCAGACCTATCCTCACATTAATCAGGTGAAATGTAACCCTCAAGCCCAAGTCAAGGGGCCACAAATCAACTAGAGCCTCTCATGTCACACGGCCCCACCAACGATGTTAACAGGCAAGCATTCATCTGAAGATTTCTCCAGAATATACAACAACTTAAAGTCTCTGAAAAAGTCCAGACCTGACCCTACATTAGCGAGGGCAAATGTAAGGAGACCCTTCGCCGCCCCCCCGATCAGCTCAACCTGACGGCTCGCCTCCCAATATATAGGACGTCCTAGTCCTCCCTCTGCCCAGAGAGAGACAGAGAGAGAGTGTGTCTTGTAACCAAGAAGGGCCAGCTACCACGTCCCCAGTCCCGCTCGAGAGAAGCCCGCCACTAAGTGTAACGAAGTCTCAGCCGGGTCCATCGACAGAGTGCTGTCAACTCCACGTGTAACAGTAAGTGCTGGCTGTGTAGACTGTAGAAGTGCAGTGATCCCGAACCTCCCCAACGATCGACTTAGTGAAGTGCCCATTCTAATTGTGAGGTTAGGTTATACGAGAATACCATAGTCTATCATAAATTGTGTACGAACCCCCCCATTAATCCCCCCTATTGAACTAGTAAAATAAAGCTGTAACACGCATTGGTGTTTTATATACTACACTTGTACTGTGCCTGTGTTAATATACAGTGTTAACATCACACCCTCGAGACACGCTACCATTTCCTCTCGCTATAATATTCTACTACTATAAACTCCTAGCTTACCTCTTCACGTGAGATTTTGTCTCATTACATTTATAAAGTGACCAGGTTTGGTATGGGAAGCCCTGAATGCCTGTGTCATCACCTCTCCATCTTCTGATACTGCAAAAAACAAGTCTTTGAAAACCTCACCTAACCTACAATATTAAAAAGGTTAAGATTCGGCTTCGAGTTTATTGGTCCCTCATCACCTGAACACCAAAAACACCACCATCACATACTAAACACCAAAAAAAAAAAAAAAGAATAAGGTAATCTTTTTATTTTATAGTTTCACAATTTTTATAGGTTAGGTAAAGTTTTGATTGTTTGGTGTTCTTTTTCGTACTTCAAAGTACTTTAGTACTTCAAAGCGCTGCCCACTTTGAACAACTAATTTTGTTGGTAATATCAGTTAAAATACTTGAAAAATATAAATTTGCAACAGAAATGTAATAGAATACTATATTTTTTTTTTGCTCTTTCTCCCTATAGACTGTAAATAGAAATATGAAGGTCCTTGTTCAACTATAAATGAATCTTTACCCCCCAAAAATAATACAATGTTGTCGTTTAGATTTTATTACTCGGTATCATCCAAAGAACAAATGTGGACAATATGAACAATATACTGTATATACACACGTTCGGGTGCTAGCCATCTGCTGCACTTTACTCAAAATAAGAATACAGCTCCTCCCCCACTTACGACCTCCCCGACTTCCAACCACCCACACTTATGACCTGCCCCAGTCATACAAAAATTTTTTCCAATTACGTATTTTCGAGTCCCAACATCAGTATACTGACAAAATTTTCGTTTGTAATTCACTTTAAAATGGCTGGCAAGCTTAATAGTAAGAGTTTTGTGGTGCTGAGAAGAAAAGGAGACACCCATTTTAGATTTTCTATGTACAGTACTGTATTATCTAAGCATTTTCGACTTACGACCTGGATTTGGGTCCCTAACCCTGTCGTAAGTCGGGTAGGAGCTGTACTTAACTCTATAGCATTTTCAATGGAAATTTATAATTTTCGAGTTTTTCTGACATTTCAATTTCACGTAAAAAACTGACAAAACCCTAGCTAACGACGCCCAACCTAACTATTACAGAAAACTTTAAAAAGCGAAATATTTAGGAGCAGGTGTTCAGATTAAGGAGCCAAGTTAGGAAACTTTTCTATATTAGAAAAGTTCTTCAGCTTATCAAGAGCATCACACAAATAGCGGAGGAAATAAATTTTTGCCAAACAAGAATATCATCAAGAACCTAATGACTCTCAAACATCAGTATACATGTCTAATTTAACCTAACCATAGAAACCAGTAGAACTTCACCCAATCTCCTAGCCAAGGGAACTCAGCCCCCTAGACCCCCAGTGTGTAAACCTAGCCAAACAAATATTCGTCCATTGGCAGTCCTCAGGTTTTGGTAAGAGAATAGGTTTATTTTTTTGTGAGTGTTTTACTCAAATCTGACCTTCGTTTTTTTTGCAAATTAGAGGTTTCTGTAAAAATTAGCATATTCATTTTTAACAAACTGCTAATTTGCACAAAAATGGAGGTCAGATTTGAGTACAACACACCAAAAAAAACTATTATCATAACAAAGGAACAAACCTAACCTACAAGGAGGAAACAAGTGACTAAGTGATTATACCCTCGGGTAAACTTTGCGGGAACCTGCAGACAGTCAATGGATGAATATTAACAAGTAACCTATCCAAGGGATCTTTGCCCCCTGGACCCCCCCCCCCTCCCGGTGTGTAAACCTTGCCTAACCTAACAAGACAAAAGAAACAAAGGAACATGAATAACCAAATCTGAAATCAGTCAGAAAAACTTAAATATAAATTTCAGAAAGAAATGCCAGTATTTTTGGGGGGCTATATCTCCATATATACAACTCCATAAAGCATTCCGTGATCGAACTTTTCCAAATCTTAACCCAGTATTATATAACATTTTTAGTTTTATATAATTCTTGATAAATAAATTATGGAAATTAAAAATAATTTTCAGCTGGTTTTAGGAAAAAAAATTTACCCCCCCCCCCCAATTAAAGCTCTACCTTCCAATTGTCTGGTACGTGTACCTTTATTTTTCCTCTCTAGTCTGGCCTGACTAGCTGGATAGAGAGGCCTGGGTAATATTAATATATATATATATACCATAAAAAGCGCAGATGGCAGCAGGAGAAAAGGGGTCCGACTAATTACCCAAATGTAGCCGCAATGAAGTCAAATAAGGGTCCTACATGAATAAATCGGACTGCCAATCACTTCTCGACTAGTATTTGGTGTCACAAAGTAAAAAAAGATTGGAAAACGTAATTTAATCTGAGTTAATAGATCGCGTGCATGTACCGAGGGAGCGAGTAATTACCCAAATGTAGCCGCAATTAAGTCAAATAATGGTCCTTCATGAATAAATCGGACTGCCAATCACTTCTCGACTGGTATTTGGTGTCAAGAAGTCACAAAAAATTGGTAAACTTAATTTAATCTGAGTTAATAGATCGAGTGAATGTACCTAACCTAACCTAACCTCGACTAGTATTTGGTGTCACGAAGTCACAAAAAATTGGTAAACTTAATTTAATCTGAGTTAATAGATCGAGTGCATGTACCTTACCTTACCTTACCTTACCTTACCTTACCTTACCTAACCTAACACAACTCTGATTAAATTAAGTTTACCAATTTTTTGTGACTTTGTGACACCAAATACTAGTCGAGAAGTGATTAGCAGTCCGATTTATTCATGTAGGACCATTACTTGACTTCATTGCGGCTACATTTGGGTAATAAGTCGGACCGGGAGAATAGATCTATAAAGACATACTGGGAGCTTCTGAAGGTATTAATATCGTTTAGGTCATCCAGCAAATTTTCGGATTTTGAGTTTAGGTTAGGTTAGGTTATGTTGGGTTAGATTGAAATTGTTTTATCGGTTGTTTTTTGTGTGTTTTGAACAACTTCCAAATAGTTAGATGACCAAAACGATAATTTTAACGTTTC
Organism: Homarus americanus; assembly: GCF_018991925.1. Lineage (NCBI taxonomy): Eukaryota > Metazoa > Arthropoda > Malacostraca > Decapoda > Nephropidae > Homarus > Homarus americanus. The sequence continues at coordinate 6,360,041 of NW_024712526.1, read as the reverse complement.
AGACTTAAAAAAAAAAACTATAATAAAAATTACTTGTCTAAAATATTTCTCATACTTAAAGTAACTTTTTTACGCATATTAAAGTGTATTCTGCTACAATATATTGGATAGATTAGTATTTTTCTATAACTTGTTGCTTATGTCATGTCATCGAGTTTTCACCAAGGTTCCTTATCATATATAGTACCAGCATATTTCATTTCAGTCAATAATAACGACACCCAAGATAAAATCTGCCTCACTACTGTTATACGAAGACATTTTCTGGGAGGAGGAAGGAACACGAGAACTGTAAGGCCTGGCCCCAAATTGTAAACAATGGAGACTCAACCATCATCTACTGTCTTAATAACACCAGCAATACTACAAATTTTACCTCTCGCGCGATACCGACATTTGGAAACGAAATATCAAATGGTAGCCTATGTTTCTGTGAAGGTTTATTTACAGATTGGTTGCCACTTCCCACCGGTAAAGCCAATGTTCAATAACACATGCGAGCTTGACGCCATTTGCACCAACACATCCTAGGTCTGCACAACACCGGTTTTAATGTCCGTTTTTACGTAAACTAGGACACTCACACGGAATTTTCTAAATCATTATTCCTCATCAATCATTTGTGATATCATTTATCAGGTATATAAATGTAGCAAGTTGGTAGATAGATGAAAAATGCACATTAAATTCACAGTGTTCATATTTACCTAGGAAAATGCGCTCACAAAAGCTCTAGGGTCACGTGACCATGGATCGCAGCGCGCATGCGCACAAGGTTCGTGACGTCATTAACGTTTTCTTTGATAACTTTATTCTGTTCCCTTCGCACCCTATGAAACCATCCCCTCATTTACTACAATTTTAATCAATACAAATTGTGAATTAAGAACAACGATTTTACTATGATAAATATTTCATATAATCACCCAGTACGTGTGTGGCGTGTGCCGTGTGTAGTAACTGGGAGGATCTTGAGTAACTGAAATTGCACCATTTCTCAGAATCTGGTAACTACATGGGAGATAACCGTGGATGGACTCAAGTTCCGGTACCTGAGATATCAGTGCAGGTGTCAGTTCCACTAATAAATTTTATTCAAACATATTATAAGTTGTTTCACTAGATCATCCAAAAGCTAGGATCTCTTCATAGTACTATAAATTGCTATCAAACATTTGCATCACGCATTTTTACCTAAATATGCTTCAGCTAGGATAGATTACATTTAAGGAATTGTTTGGTGTTGTTGGGTAAGAGTTTAGCTGACAAATGAATAACTCATTGTCAGTTAACATTTTTATGGCGTTATTTCTTAATAAGTTATAAAAATGACGAAATACACATTCACCTGCATGGATACACATACTACACATCAAGGGCGTAGTCAGAGTCCTTACCGTGGGTCATACTTTTGTTTTCAATGGAGTGTTCATATTCATTTTCCCTTGACATAAGTGTTTTCAGTGCTAAGGCGGATCCAGGGGGATCCTGGGGGTTCGGATCCCCCTTTCCATCAGAAAATTCCAATACTTTTCCTGTAATGCAGTATTGTACTCAGGCATTTTTGTATAGTAAAAAATAATTACTATTGACCTCAGAATATCTCCTCATATCATGTGCACGTGGCTTTAAAATGGCCTCGAAATGCCTGTGATATTGGGTGGGCTCGCTTTGCTGGCCATATTCCCCCACCCAAAACTTTTTGGACCCCCCCTTTTGATATTCCTGGATCCGCCCCTGCTGTGTACATACTTTTATCCCTTTTGTCAATGATTTTCAGGAAAGAAATCGGTTTTCCCCTCGTATTTGTATCACAACCCATTGTCTCGCCCAAGCTTACCTCAAAAGACATAGAGCTGGACAACAGTGATATACTGCTATGGCTAGTTTTAAGTAGGGAAGACTCCATGAGTTATTCTTCAGGTGTTTCCAAACACTCAGTCATGGCTGAAGAATAATATCCTGGGCGAAAAGGACCGACAGAAACACCTAGGTAGATATACCTTATTTACATATATTTACAATTAAAACTTAATAGGTACCAGACATAATATAAAGGCACTTCCTACCTAATTGGGAGTGCAGCATAAACACCACTGATTCCCACCTAACATTCCCAAGGACGGGAAAGGACAAACCTAAACCACATAGTGGCTCGGAAAGAGGAGAGAGTCAGAGGCAGACATCTCTGGGAAGAATTTGGAGAAAGACTTCAAGGACAAAGGAGACAGCCTGGGTCAGGTCAGGCTGACAGCCCTTTAAGGTTCTCCCATCAGCACGAGCCAGATGAACTTTATTAAATTTACAAGCTTACATATTCTATTACACAAGGTTGAGGCAAGGCTTTTAATGGGAGAAGGTAAGACTATGGGAGTACAATAGGTAATTAAATATGAACTAAAATAAATATTATAACATTGAATACACAAACAACAACAAATGGGCATAATGCAAAATGGCTACCTAAACACTCAAGTGGCCTCAACCCATGACTTACGTAAGAACATAAGAACATAAGAATGGCGGACACTACAGCGGGCCTATTGGCCCATACTGGGCAGTCCCATTTACACCCAACCCCTATGGCTCATATATCCATCCAACCTATGTTTGAAGCTATCCAGCGTATTCGAGTTAATGATGATATTTGGTAACTTGTTCCATTCATCCACTACTCTGTTTCCAAACCAATGTTTACCTATTTCGCCTAAATCTAAATTTGTCTAATTTAAAACCATTATTACGATTTCGCTCCTGGTTGGATAGTTTGAGTACCTTTGTAATGTCCCCTTTGCTCAGCCCTGACTTCCATTTATACATCTAAGAACATAAGAACATAAGAATGGAGGAAACTGCAGCGGGCCTATTGACCCATACTGGGCTGTCCCGTTTATACCCAACCCCTATTACTCATATAAGCATCCAACCTATGTTTGAAGCTATCTAGCGTATTCGAGTTAATGATGATATTTGGTAACTTATTCCATTCATCCACTACTCTGTTTCCAAACCAGTGTTTACCTGCTTCACGCCGAAATCTAAATTTGTCTAATTTAAAACTATTGTTACGAGTTCTCTCCTGGTTGGATAGTTTGAGTACCTTTGTAATCTCCCCTTTGTTCAGCCCTGACTTCCATTTATACACCTCTATCATGTCGCCCCTCGCTCTACGTCTCTCGAGGGAGTGCAAATTAAGATGCTTTAACCTGTCTCTGTACTCAAGGTTCCTAATGCCCGGGATTAGTCTTGTCATTCTCCTCTGGATTCTTTCCAATGATTCTATATCCATTCTGTAATACGGTGACGAGAACTGAACTGGGTCATCCAGGTGCAGTCTCACAAGTGCTAGATATAATTTTAAGATGACCTCGTTAGTCTTGTAACTAACACTCCTTTGCATGAACCCAAGTACTTTATTAGCCTTGTTACGAGCAAAAACACATTGTTTACTTGGCTTAAGATTCCTACTTATCATTACTCCTAAATCTCTCTCGCAGTCGGATTTCTCTATGGCATCGTTGTTCATCTGGTATCTGGTTTCCCTGTTTACATCTCCTATACTGAGTACTTTACATTTGTCCACGTTGAATTTCATCTGCCATTTTTCAGACCATTCGAAAAATTTGTTTAGATCTTCCTGTAGTTTTGGGAGTCCTCGTCAGATTTAATTACACGTCCTATTTTAGTGTCATCAGCAAATTTACTTATGTTGCTGTCTATGCCGATATCTATGTCGTTTATGTATATAATAAATAATAATGGTCCAAGTACTGAGCCTTGGGGAACTCCACTTGTGACGTTGCTCCAATGGGACTTAGTGCCGTTAATGCTCACTCCCTGTTTCCTGTCCTGTAACCACGCCCTAATCCATTTAAAGATGTTACCTTTGATGCCATGAGCTTCTACCTTTCTAATTAGTCTTTCGTGGGGGACTCTGTCGAAGGCTTTGCTTAAGTGGAGATATACCACATCATAATTGTGCCCCTCGTCCACAGATTCGAAAACTGATGAAAAGAATGTTAATAGATTAGTTAGACAAGAACGTCCGCTTGTGAAGCCATGCTGGGAATCATTGATCAATCGGTGCTTCTCCAGGTGATTTCGAATAGAGTTTGAAATGATTGCTTCCAGTAATTTGCCTACTATTGATGTTAGACTGATTGGGCGATAGTTAGAGGATAGTGATCTATCCCCCTTCTTGAAAATCGGTATTACATTCGCTATCCTCCAGGATTCTGGTACTACACCTGTTTTTAAGGACATGTTAAACAACTTAGCTAAGGGCATACTAAGCTCTTCCTTACATTCCTTTAATACTCTGGCAAATATCTCATCGGGACCAGGTGACTTATTAGTCTTTAGTTTGTCTATTTGCTTACTAACATCGTTACTAGTCACTACTATCTCGCTTAATTTGTTTTCTTCACTATCTCTGAATAGAGTCGGTGCCTCGGGTATCATGTTTAAATTTTCGGTGCTGAAAACTGTTGAAAAATATTTATTCAAATTATTGCTCATTTCTCCGTCGTTATCAGCGAGTTCGCCGGTATCTGACCGTATTGGTCCAATCTTTTCTCGTGTTTTAGTTTGATACATTTGGTAGAATCCTTCGGGGTTTGTCCTCGCCTCCCTTGCTATCCTTACCTCATTAGGTTTAAGTTAAGTTGAGTTTCGGTTAAATTTGTTTAGTGTTTTTTTTTTTAGTATTTACCACACATTTTCTCCCCCACTTCAAAGCCCTGTACACTTTGAATAAGTAAAACTGTTGGTAATTAAATCGGCTAAACTACTAAAAAAAAATTGCATTTCTGACGAAAACCCTAAATATTAAATTATTTTATTTTTGTTCTTTCTCTCTATATGACTCAATTCGTGTATAAGTAAGTGTTGGCAGTGTGGGGTATGTTATGTTTGGATTCACACTCAGGATGGGATGGAGAAAGGAAACTCACAATGTGCTCTCTGTATACATGTTATATTGGATGTACAATGCAGCTTGGTGCTGGGAAGTGGCAGCGTGGTTACAAGCGTGATGTAGAGAGAGCTGGTTGGTGAGGATGCTCAGAGGAGGACAGCTTGTGGGTCACCATGCTCGCCGGCGGGAGCGAGGGCCGCCAGGCAGCAGCGGAGGAGGAGGTGTAGCTTGCTGCAGCAGAAGCTAGAAGAGAGGTCTTAAATAGCGGGGGTAGGCGTGGCTTAGTTGTTGACCCCCGTGATGTATGACGGCGCTGGTTGACCCAGACCACGAGGCATACACTGGGGAATTCGCGGGGTCGGCTACTCAGCGACAAACAGCGTTTGTAGGGGAGAAATCCACTACAGCAGCTTATAAATATTTACCATTCGTGATCCTCCCTCCCTCCAGTACGTGACGCACAGGTCACTGTTTTCTTTTCCGGCAATGAACGTACTGAAATATGTCATCATTTGATGTTTACGTCCCTTATCATTCATACTATACGTATTACTACCCGGAGCTTAAAATAGCAGCCCAGACGTCACGCATAATGAACGGACCTCTGCCACTGAGTCAACCAACATAATTCATGTAGACGTTTGTGATATATAAAGAAAAAAATGGGGCTACAATATTGTGAAATTCATAAATAATCAACAAATTCAATATTAAACATTGGTGTTATGGAGTTTGCCAAATTTGTTCAAAGTTCCTGTACAACACTTATAGATTATAGGTGACAAAGGTTTCCCAAATAAAGCAGAAAAGGAACGTTTCAAAATTAGTTCAAAAGCAACACATTAATTTATATTGTTTCTAATAAACAAGATAAATACCATAAGGAAGTCTGGATGCAATAGGAAATTTCATGGTAACATAATTAATAACTAAAAAATAAATAAAGTAATACAAAGGCAATTGCGAAGTAGCAGACACAGCCTACTCAGGGTCGGATCCAGAAATAAAAAGGGGGGGGGGGGGTTGTAAGCCCCTGATTTTTTTAATCAAACTAATATTATGGACATTTTGAGGCCATTCCTAGCCATGTGCACTAAATATTAGGAGATATTCTGAAGTTAATAGTAATTACTTTCTACTATACAAAAACACCTGAGTACAATACTGCATTCAAGAAAATGTATTGAAATTTTCTGATGAAAAGGAGGGGTCCCCCCCCCCTTCCCCCATGGATCCGCCCCTGGTGGAATCCTGTACCAGTACGTATGAGCGGATGTGTGTCAGTCAAACGTATCAACTGTACACAGTAACCTTCCGAGTCCGCAGACCGCTTCAGTGTAGAAATGTCGCGGTTAAGAACTACAGTACAACAGCTCTGAACCAAAGTCTAATTATTTAGACTGAATAAGATTAAATATCACATACGCCGAAGCGCTATTTGTACTACAGAACATCTTGTGGCAAAATCACAAATTTTGGTGTGAAAAACGCCAAAAAGCGGAAAGTTACGCTTTTTTTTTTAGGAAGGCGTGTTCATTGTATACTTTATTTATTGTTCGCAATACACAAGGAGTCACAGCACAAGGTTGAAGAAGCCAAAAGTCAAAAAAAACTGTGAGGGTAAACTTTTTCGGAGTGAGAAATTTGAAATCTCCGAACAACCTGCCAGAAAGTGTTGTGACAGCACCGAGTGTAAGCTCCTTGAAGACCAACACTGGAGCAGTTCAGATACATTCAGGAGTCAGTGTACTGTGCAGTGTGCATCTGTGCATGTCCAGTTTCTGCCAACAGTGTGTAGAGACGTGACCGATCAGAGGCGAAGAGGATAAAAGTAAGAACTTGCCAACAGTGTATAACAGGTAAAATTATATTTGTGTTTATAGATAGTTACCAATTGCGATATTTACCATAACTTTTATTTCAAATCATTTAAATGGGTCACAGCTCAAGATTGAAGAAGCCACAAGTCCAGGAAACTGTAAGGGCAAACTTTTTCGGAGTGAGGGTTGTGAACTTGTAGTGGATTTCTCCTTTGGAACAATCTACCAGAAAGCGGAAAGCGGTCCGACTAATTACCCAAATGTAGCCGCAATGAAGTCAAATGATGGTCCTACATGAATAAATCGGACTGCCAATCACTTCTCGACTGGTATTTGGTGTCACGAAGTCACAAAAAATTGGTAAACTTAATTTAATCTGAGTTAATAGATCAAGTGCATGTACCTAACCTAACCTAACACAACCTAACACAACACAACTCAGATTAAATTAAGTTTACCAATTTTTTGTGACTTTGTGACACCAAATAATAATCGAGAAGTGATTGGCAGTCCGATTTATTCATGTAGGACCATTATTTGACTTCATTGCGGCTACATTTTGCTACATTTGGGTACATTTAGGTAATAAGTCGGACCGTTTTATTATTATTATTTTTTTTTTTTTTTAAATACTTGACGAGTTATATCTGCTGTAACCTTGCGAATTTCACATAATTTTGAGTGTTTACACATGTCAATGGAATGCATATTGACGATATTTATCAAAATCATGGGAATAACTAATTCTTGCGGTTTTTCTATTGGGTGCGCGATTTTAATGGCGAAACGTTTGGTTTCATGCAATAACCTAAAAGTATTTATTGTATTTATTTAATATATCAATTCACCACTTATCTTAAAAGCTGTTCGGGCAGTTTTATTGCTCAGGAAAATGGCTATATAAGTTCACTTTGATTCGGTAGGTACTGTACATTGACAGTGCAGATATACAGTTCAGCTGTTCAGTATAAATGGTGCAGGTATACAACATGAGTACGTTACATAGGCATTCCAGGCATACAATTACAATGGATGAAGTTTTGTTTTAGGTCTACCACCGAAACTAACTATACGACCTAGAACCGAGATATTTAATTTGTTGCTTTTGTAGCGTGTAGTCTATAAGATATTTAGGTTAAGTTAGGCCAGGTTAGGTAGGATTGGTTGGTTAGGATAACTTAATTATAGCACTTCCACACTAACCTGGCCCATAAGCCACACCCCTCTTCTATACTAATAGCTGATCAGTTCATAGAAAATTCAAAATGTGTTCACAATTGGTAAGCAGACCTGTTATTATCTAAAATAATGTTAAATATCTGAATTATCAAAATGCAAATGATTTCAAGGCATTAGCACTTCAGAGAGGATGTGAGAAAATTTAAAATATTTATCATAAATGGTCGCAATAAATATGCGCTTATACACGCGCAGTCTGGTGGGGAGGTAAATCGTTCAGGGGAACCAATCAGCTATGTGTAGATATAGACGAGGGGCAGGGCTTACGAGCCAGGTTTGTGAGGAAAGGATATAAAAGTATGAGGTTGATAGAACTACAGTAATGGTATTTGTTAACTTTAGTCTTATAATTCTTTACTATAAATCTGGCAGCATGTGAAATCTACAGAAAATTCTGAGACAATTTTTTCCTATGATAAATCCGTCACAAATGCATAATAAAGAAGATATGGCTCTCGAAAGTTTTGGTTAGGAAATTAACCTTGATATATCGCCATTATTGGGTGAACCGGTCATCTTCAGAAATCTAGTTGTGCATGTGTCGGACAGCTCCACCTACGAGTTTTGAAGGTCAAATTCATTCAATACATAGGCAAAAATATATTTTTGAGTCGCTAGAAGATTATAGGACTAAAAATAACATTTACCGGTTAGGTTAGGATGCATATTTTAGTGATGAAAAATATGTTTTCTCTATGTGTTTTGAATGAATTTGAGCTTCTAAACTGGCGCAAATCACTTGTTTTTGAGTTTCCCCCACCCAAAACCCCCAATTACCAGGGGGGGGGCCCTCATTATTGTTTTTTTTTTTTTTATCCTCTTCGCCACTGATCGGCTCGTTAGCTGCTTGGGCGATCGGTCACATCTCTGATTACTTTTCCTTTTCATTTATCTTCTTCACCAAAAGATCGGCTCGCTAGCCGCCCGGGCGATCGGTCACGTCTCTGTCACGCACTGTTGGCAAATACTGGGCATGCACCGGCTCCTGAATGTACCTGAACCCGCTCCAGTGTTGGTCAAGTCTTGTCTTGAAAGAGCTCGCACTCGGGGGGTCATAACTAAAAAAAAATTATTTGTGACAGTTTTGAAGGTCAAATTCGTTCAAAAAACAGCTAAATACATAGGAAATATATATTTTTGAGTCATTAGAAGATGATAGTACTAAAAGTAACATTTACCGAACCAACCTAACACACCTAACCTTACCTAGCTTCCTAACTGAGATTCGGTTGGTGGCAATAAATGCAATAATATCTAGTGGTTTATTTCATGAACAATAAATTATATAATGTAGCGGTACCTGATAATGTACTTCAGAAAGTTCCCAGTCTTGCGGATTATCAACAACAGCGCTCATGATTTTATGCCCGTTGAATGCAAGATTACTTAACTTTTCTGACCCTTACATTTGATTTGGGGTATTTGCAGCAACTCTTCTTCTGTGAGGGTAGAGTAAAACCTGTATCACTTGACGGGTTTGCATTAATCACCTACCGGTACTTAATGAAAAATATCGATACCCTGTAGAAGAAAACTTTTTACTTCAAGAATAAACCAAATTAAGTGGAGAAACGGCAATTTTTATAGAGTATTTTGTTATTTCCCAGGGTTTTTCCATCTGCTACCTGATGAGACCATCTTTCTTTACACTTCAGCTTTTTACACGAGCAGGAAAATCTCATAGACGTGAACACTTCCGTTTATTCTCCCAAAGAAACAATAAATTTAGGAATATTTTTATTATAGAATCTTTCATATGTTCAGAGTATCCCTGTAGCTTGAATTTCAGAGCACAACCATATTATTTTGCCTACAGGACTTTAAATCGATTAGCCACTCTGGGACTGTGTTAGATCTCAGGGGATCTAGGTTTTGCCTATGTACAGTAGGGTACTGTATTAGAAAGTGTACTCTTTGTGTCTACAGTACAGTGAGTTACTTGTAAAACATGTTTTCATATAGCATTTCTATTTAATGTGTTTGGAATTTATGCATACTGTACTTGTATGGTTTTGTTAAAATGAGGATACAGTGTATCATTGCAGATGAATTATGTACAGGTACAGTATGTACTATCCTGTACTTGTAATGCTAATAGTAGGTTAAGCCTACCCTGTTATTTTAGTGTTGTAGGCCTTGAACTCTTGGTACTGTAGGTTGACTTGGCAGAAATTGGGGTGATGCAAGTTTAGGTGAATGGACATGAGGGCTCCTTTTGATCAGGCTTTTGGAACAGAGTATAGTAGACCCTTGCACTCACGAGGGATAGGTTCCAAGAAATGGCACAAACTGGCAAAACGACAAATAGCATCTTATACTACCTCACTGCACTATTGTATACCCGTGCCAAACAACTGACCAGCCGTGGCAGCACTCATCCCCTCTTAACTTATCTAATAATAAAACTTTCTTTGTCAGGGTCATCACTGATTTCTTCCTTTTTCATTTCACTCCACTAGCATCATTAGCACTGGCACTAGACAGTCTTTTAGAGTCCATTTCATACAGAAACAATTAAAGTTTTGAGAGTACCGTACAACACGAGATGCTGTGCTATGGGAAAAGGCTTACAAGCTAGCCACCATGGCCATCGCCTGCTTACCACGAATCATCGAAATGGCGAATTGCAAACTCATGAATGGCAAGGGTCTACGGTACTGTACAGGAAATGTGTTGGGAAACAATGTGGCTGAAAATAAGAAAGTGGTTTAGCTACAGTAAAAATAATAGTAGCTGGCCTTTTGTTTCTTAAAAGCACCAGTTTTTCTGAAGAATTCACTCTTGCTTGAAACACTACAGAGTCAAAGACTTGAGAATAAAATGGAATAATGTACAGTATAGTCTTCATTTACGTGGTCAATTGAACCCGTGGAGGTCCGCGTAAAATGAGAAACGCGTAAATGAAATAACAGAGCATATGGGATTAATTGAAATAGAGACTGGGCCGACCCCCAAACTACACTTTTTCCAACACAATACTTACGTTGTAGTAAAAATAACATCTTAATTTTATGATGGTATGCACACACAATTAATATTTAAGAGAAATATCAATAATATTAGGTTTTTTAACACTTACGGTAGTAGAAAAGATGGCTGGGCACACGGGGATGGGGGGTTGGTTCCGAGGCAGAGGGTAGATTATTGGCCCTCACCTGTTTTACTTGTATTAATTGTATCACTATCCACCACAGAGGCTTGCAGGGCCTCTCTGTCAAACCCCTCAAAGTCCATATCTTCACTATCACTGACTTGGGCCGGCTGTGGCAGGTGAAGAACTTGGTAATGTTTTGTTGACTGGGCGATCTTGTGTGCACCCTGCCCGCGCCGCTTCCCGCGTAAATGATGGAATGAACCGTGTAAATAAAAATTGTCGGTCTGGCAAGGTACCGCGTAAATGACCAAATGCATAAACCAAATCCGCGTAAATCGAGACTATACTGTACAGTACTACAATAAAAGATCACAAAAAGTGACAGTTCTACTTCTGTCATTCATATACCCTTAAGTTTTAATACCTGTACTTCCTAAACCTTGTAATTCTCCATCACCGTACCCTTAAGACCATAACAATGAAGGCATCTACAGTAATTTTAATGTACTGTACAGTATTTTTTGCTTGCCTTCATGTGTAATCTTATAATTTCACTTTCATTAGTACAGTACAGTATACAGTATGTGTAATACTGTACTACCAATTTCACATACAGTATTGGCCTCAAGCCATGCTCCAACTTATATTTCAATTACAGTACAATACAATACAGTACAGTGTATTATGAATTTCTCTTCTGTCTCCCAGCAGGTGTGTGGGACTTTGCCTTGAGTTGAAGTTAATGTTGTAATTTTCAGTAGTTTGTGCAGAAGAAAAAATTTAATACCTGGCAATTAAAGGTTCAGGGAACTAATAAGTTTTATATAATTTCAGACAAGAATGGACCAGCCACTTTCTGTAGAGAATCTGAAGATGATACTTCTTGATTTATATGAAAAAAAATTCAGTAGATGCTTACCAGAAAGTTTCTTATCATCATTGAATACTTTGATTTGTGATGCTGAGAGAAGTGAACAGGCTGCCAAAATGTAAGTGCTCAATGACTTTACTAAACTTCAATTTTTACCTGTAGAAAATGGGATAAAATTTTTCTATAAAAGTGTTAAATGCCTTTCAGCTGATACCTGTCGGAACCTTTGCTTGGTACAGAATGTTTTATTGTTAAAGTGATTTATCACCCTCAGATAGTCCAAGCACAATGTACTATACTGTAATGCTTTACTTAACCTTATCCTTTTCACCACGGATTGACTTGTTAGCCACAACAGTTACATCTGTTATGCACTGTTGGCCAGTATTGGGCATGTACCTGTACTAGTTCCAGGATGTATCTGTACCTGTGCCAGTGTTGGTCAATTCTCATCTTGAATGAGCTCACACTTTGTGCTGTCACAAGGCTCTCTGGTAGATTGATCCAAGTGTTCACAACCCTCACTCTGAAAAAGTTTGCCATGTCAATTTATCGACCTTGTAGCTTCTTCATCTTTGAGTTGTGAACTCTCTAGTGTAGCCAGCTTCTGCCAACTCCAGATATGGACACTCGACTGATTAGTAATGTTATCTGAGGCGTTTATACTTCACTTACTTTTACTTTTATCCTCTTCACCACTGATTGGCTCATCACTGTTATGCACTGTTGGCAAGTACTGGGCATGCACTGGCTCCTGAATGTACTTGAACCTGCTCCAGTGTTGGTCAAGTCTGGTTTTGAAAGAGCTCACACTCAGTGCCATCACAGACTTCTATTAAATCACCCCTTACCTGACTGTAGTATAAGCTAGACAATTCCAGATGTTCTAATCCCTCAGGGTAACTGAGGTGTCTGTCATGGGTTGCATTAGGCTTACCCACGCAACCAACTCCAAAGTTTGTTTTACTAGAGATAAGGCACCCGGCGAGGCATAACTGGGACATATATTTTCCATTAGTGTATGTTAGCCAGCCTTTAGGGGGGGCCAGTGAGACAGTGTTGTACTGTTCATCGCTTCACACCCAAAAACCTCATTTTAAGCAGTATCCCATTGGCCATGGGTTAGCCAAGATGTCCCCATCCTCTCCCTCCTGAAGGGAACGGGACACCACACAAGAGTCCTCCACCGCCACCCTGTCCTGTGGACCGTCGTCGACTCGAGACTAAGGGTTTTAACCTAGGTTGTTATCCCCGTGGAAATATCACGTGTGGATGCCTGGTTGCAACAAGAGCAATCCAGGCTGGCCTATCAAACCTACTGTAAATGGTTAATCAATTCCTGCTTAGAGTTCTCCTGCACGACACCCGTCTACAGTGACCGTGATCGACACGAGACTAAGTGTGTTAACCTAGGTTTGTTATCCCCATGGAAATATCATGTGTGGAAGCCTGGTTGCGACAAAAGCAATCCAGGCTGGCCTATTGCACCTAAGTGGTTAATTCAAGTCACGCCTACCTGTTCTCCTGGCTGCGACAACCATCTACAGTGACTGTCAGTGATGCGAGACTGTGTGTGGTAACCCAAGAGTAGTTTTTTGTTGTTATTGCCCGTGGAAATAAGTCTTGTGCGGAAGCCTGGTTGCAACAAAAGCAATCCAGGCTGGCAGTAAATGTATCACTTGAAGAATTAAGGCTCTGTTAAGTCATACCCATAGTAGAGTAACCACATGTCCCCCCAAGTTGAAAATTCCCTCTTTTAGAAGATTAATTTTTTTACAGCGTGAACATGAGTGAATCATATATCCATGCAAATTGTAAATCATTGTATGGAAGCTTGACAAATAAATGTAAGTGCAATTATCTGCCTGTATCTGTGATCCTATCTTATTATTACTAAAGGTAATGACTGATTGGTTATGACAAAGTATAACCAATAACTTAGATGGATGTTGGAAATTAATGGAATTCATTAAATCATCATTTATCAAGTATAAATCATGGAATGTCGAGTGGTGGAGTGAACTTCTACGTAGATATGCCATAATCTCCTGTAAGTAACTAGTGTGAAGGTATCTAATTCTACTGTAAGAAATAAGAAACACAACATATCTTTATATAATATAATCCACTCTTACACCACCCCGAAAACCCAAAACCATGACAGTGTCATAGTGCAGGCACTAGTCTGATGACCCTCCTTTGGATGTATTCTATCACCTGACAGTCTCTAGCATATCTCAGGGACCAGACGGGGTGACAGTATACCATACAGTACTTCAAAGGGGAAGCACCATACTTTTGAAGAGTGGACCATCTAGATATCTGAACAACCTTCTTATAAGACCCACTAGCTTAGTTGCTTGATTCACCTTTTTCTCACAATGGTCTGAAAACTTCAGTTCATTATCAACATACGCACCCTGGTCCTTTTCACATTTGGTCTCCGTTAATGATGTGTAATATGCCTCTTTACAGTTGGTATGACCTAGGTGCATCCTCTTGCATTTTAAGATGTTGAATCTTAACATCCATTCCTTTGACCACTCCTGAAGGTGACAGAGATCTTTCTGTAGCTCTTTACAGTCCGTTTGGTTCTTAATTTCCCTGAATAACTTGGAATCATCCATGAACATTTGTATGGAGGAGTGTATAGCTTCAGGCATATCATTTACTTTACTTTTATCCTCTTTACCACTGATCGGCTCATTAGCCGCTTGGGCTATCTGTCACGTCTCTGTTACGCACTGTTGGCAAGTACTGGGCATGCACCGGCTCCTGAATGTACCTGAACCTGCTCCAGTGTTGGTCAAGTCTTGTCTTGAAAGAACTCGCACTCGGTGCCGTCACAACACTTTCTGGCAGATTATTCCAAGAGTTCACAACTCTCACTCCGAAAAAGTTTGCCCTCACAGTTTCCTGAACCTGCGGCTTCTTCAATCTTGAGCTGTGACCCCTTGTGGGGCGAGCGTACGCCAACTCCAATTAAGGACACTCGACTGTGTAGTGCCCCTTGAGATGCTTATACACCTCAGTTAGGTAGATAAAACAAAACAACCAGCAACAGGCCCAGTACACTGTTCTGTAGTACCCTACTTAACACAGGTATGCATGACAATTTCATGCTAATAATCACCACACACTGCTTGTGGTTATGAAGAGTCTGCAATCCACACTAGGACACTCCCCTAAATTCCGTACCCTTCCAACTTAATTTTCAGCCTTTCATGGGGTATGCAGTCTAAAGCCTTGACAAAGTCGAGATATATAGTATTGATATTACCACCACACTCCAGGATCTAGGGCCACACATCCAGCACCTTAAGTAATTGCATCAACCAGATCATCCCAGCATAAAACCATGTTGGCAATCCTTTACTAGATTGTTTTGTAGTAGATGTTCCATCACGGCATCTTGTAATATGCACTCTAGTACTTTACATACTATGCTGGTCAAGCTCACTGGCCTATAATTATTTGTGGAGTGGCGATCTCCCTGTTTGAATATATGACTCAAATGCCATTTTCCAGTAACTTGGGGATCTTTTGTTCATCCATGCATCTGCAGAACAGGATTTTAAGGGGCTCAGGAAGCTCCTTGCACAACTTTCTTAGCACTCTAAGATGCACATTGTCAGGGGCCGCTCTCTTGTGAATCTTTATCATTGACAGTTGGTTCCTAATACACTTTTCTGAGAATATAATGTGCATCAGTGCTATGTCAAACTGTCTTTCCTGAAATGCAAGGAAATTGATCGTATCCTCTCTTGTGAACACAAAAGAAAGGGATTTGTTAAATGCCTCTGCTTTGTCCTGATCTTGTAACTACCATCTTCAAGTCTCAGATCTGATACACTCACGTGTGTCTTTAAATTCAACTTTGCGTAATGGTAGAAAGCCTTTGGGTTTGACTTGACCTGCAATCTGACTCTAAAACTTTTTCATCACTTCTACACTCTGACTATGCTTGGTTCCTGAAGCTGGCATACATCCTTCTGTCCTGCTCATCATTAACTTTGTCAACTGCCGCATAGTTCATATGTAATGGTCTCCTTGTATTCTTAGGGCCAGTGGGTTTGGTCTTGGGTATATACAGTATTTATCAACCAAATAATTCACTTTACTGATTATGATCTTCAGGGTAGTACAGTATCCACATTATTGTGTACTAGTGAGCCAGACCAGTGAATATACATACTGTACACACCCTTGCTCTTCCTTTCTCATATTTTTTAGTTTTATATTGTATTTTCTTTGTTTCTAAGCCACATAAAAGTATTGTAATGAATATTCCACAACTTTTATAGTTTCATTACATGTAACAATGGCAAGATGCCATCTCCACAGATACTGTTCCTCGTTATCCCTCGTTTAGCAATAATTTCGCTTAACGTTAGATTTTTCTGGAACACATACCCATCATTAAACTAGGGATACCTTTCTGTATTGTCTATATAGGTATATAAATGCTGAATTGTGTGCCTGCACAGTCTATATACATTCTAAACCAACTGTAAACTTGTTTGATGATTGTACACTGTACAGGCTAGATATTATTATTATTATTATTATTGGCTGATCTTTAACTACTGATTCAATATTTTTTCTTGTATGACAAATATTGTTACAGTATATGTGAATGAAATGAATTAGCTTCATCTTACTTGTGATTTCTTTGAATTGTATTGAGGCTCTTAAGATGTACTGTAGTTGCCACATGATTTTTCTGATGTTTGAATTATTATCAATAAATGTAATTAACTGATTCTGAAGTCCCATTTTATAAGCAAGATTAAACTGGGTGGTTCATGTTATGCATCACCCAAGTCTTTAGAGTTAAAACTCAAATTTATCCCTTGAAATAGTATGCGAGACTGGTCAGTGGATTAGTTTCACCTTCCCTTCCAAATGGAGCTTTTGTAAAGGGTCTTCATAGAAGCAGTCAAGTCATTTAAAGCAGAAGGAAGTCAATTCATTGCCATATCAGCAGTGCACACGTAACCCATTACATGTTCAGTTCCAATAAGAGGAACCAACAACATCCCAGTTTTCAGTGCCAGTTGTCTTGCTGACTACCCTTAGGAGAAGGGAAGGTAGCTAAGCCACCCAGCATATTCTCACCTACAAAAGAGGATTTCAGTATAAATTCATCTTAATGGCCTTATGACCATCCTAGGTGGCTCATGTTATTCAAAGTCATCATGACATTTGGAGTAGGATAGAAATGAATGTTTCACTTATTACATGGCACCCCATAACTAAATGTGGACTGAGGTACAGTATTATGTTAATGAGATTGTACATCACTAACCATGGGTTAGATGGCTAGCCTAGACGTGGTAAGATAAATAAACAGTGTAAGTAAACCGTATGAAATGATAACTCAGATTTAGTTATGGTCAGATGTAACTGATCACACCAGAATTGCTGCAGTTCCTACCCAAAATTCTTACTGTGTTCTTACAGAAGCCAGACAATTAGTTTTCTGTAGAAAATAAGATGTCCAGGGCAAAGCCAGTGTATGGTTAGGGTCTAAGATGGCAGAGCCATTGGTTTGATGAGGTGTGCATTTAGAGAACAGATCACAGTGAATGCAGGAAATCTGTTACTTTTGATTTTAGTCACACTGCTCTCTAATTAAAAAAAGGTTGACAAGGAAGAAAAAATTATACTGTACTGTACTCAGTTGTGATAAGGAAGGGAGGGATATATGTATTTCTGTGGACATCATAATATTCAAGCACTTTAATTTACAGATTTTCAATTTTATTACTATATTTATTGATCATACTCTTAAATTATACATTTGCATCTATAGATTACAAACAACTTCGAAGAGAATGAAAGAGGATAAAAAGGTGAGGATAGTGAGTGGTGATGTTCCTGCAGGTATTTTACCTCTAGGGATCACTGCCACCCTTCAAGATATCAGAGTCAGTGGATATGGCCCTGATGATGAGATCTACAGCAAAAATCCCGAGGTTCGCAAAATGGTAAGATGTCTGTTTACGTTTACAATGATAGAATTTGTATCAGCTCCTCATTTATGAGTCTTGTTGATTGTATCTCAGCCTCATACTTTGTACCTTAACATTTTGGATTAAGTAACACTATATATATATATAAACTGTATATAGTAAACATCAGGAACTGTATACAGTACTATATGGATTAAAGACTCAGACCCTGAGGCCCTAAAATTGTGAGTGCTCTAAAAATTTAATGCATTCAAAAACATAATTATCCTTTGCCTTCATACCTGGTTCTTAAAGGATAACCACTTTGTATACACATGAACCCTAAAAAGAGAGAAGGCTGAAGAGTTATGACAAATTACTCAACTCATGCTCTGACCCTGTGCACAGCTAAGTGATTTTTATGATTATAAGTCCTTGCACTGGGTGTGTTATGTCCTGCAGATCATGGTAACATATTGTAAATTAGGTTACATCGTTTTGTTGTTTTGCTACCTTGGCTAAACAATGCACATGGTGGTTCATAAGTGATTGGCTTTGAAGTCAACACCACCCTGGACTGAGACCAATATTTCCAGGTGTTTATAGATCAGCTTGTCTTCTATAATTTATAGTAGGCTTGAGTGTTTCATGATGGAATTAATTGTATTTACAATGTGAGCTACGATAACACCCGTCACATCAAACCCAAGACAATGGTTAGAGACAAGCACGTTACCACTGTACCACTAGCATTCATAAACCTCCTGTTTCCTCTTTTGCTGGCTTAATATATAGAATTGCTTGATTCAAGACATAAAGCTATAAATGAAGGATTGATCCTGAAATCCAATTTTATAACCAAGTTAGGATCAAGTAACTTTGCATTCTCTTTACAAGCTGGTGTCTTACCAACTGATTATCCTTCATACAAGTCAGGGCTATGGAGAATGTGTTTCATATCATAGCCTTGCTGGCTGGATGAAGTTGCTCAATACTGATTTATTTGTAGATTGGGATTTGGGATTCATTCCTTCATTTATTTTATTTATTTTTATTTACTGCATTAAAGAGCATTATTCAAAAGTTACTAATGTAATTAGAGATAGGGGGCCTGAAACATTTTCATTGGTCAAATGGGCTTGGGTTCTATTAGGCTTCAGTCCTACTGGGCCCCAGTGCAACATTACAGTTCAGATTAATTCCTCAATCCTAATGGTTAGGTTAGATCTGAGTCAACTGGGATTTGGGTCCATTTGACCTGCAATCTAAATCATTACGAAAATATATTAGTAATGAATGTTTGTGTGATGATATGTAGAACAGAGCTGATTGTAGAAACTATACTTGAACAAGTATACATGAATAAGATTAACAATATAACTTATATTTATCCTGCATCTTGTTTGGGTAATGTTAATATATTTATTGTAGGTACAATAAATATGTGTAACTTATAATAATTGTCTTTTCCAGATTCCTCGTGGCGCAACACTTTTAGACATGAAAGGTCGTTTGTCGTGCTTTGATGTGGTTATTTATGCAAATAAGAAATTCACTGGTGGTATTGGAGATGAAGATGACGAAGAAGTCGAAAACAATGAATTGTGGAAGCAATATTTTTTAGAGGACCCAGACACTGTTTCTAAAGTCATTTGTATGACTAAACTCAATGGAGAAGCAGCCCATTTTAGTGGCAGGTATGATGATTTATAACAAGAGAGCATCTTATGATGATGACTGTTTTACAATACACCCCTGTATGTAAGTGATAAATTGATTATTAACAATATAGCTAGTAGGCCTTACAAGAAGTTTGTTTAAATATCTAGACGGTCTGTCCCTTGTAACGATCTTCGAGAGTGAGGTATTTCCCCATCTGGAGTACTGTCATCCCATCTGGTCCCCGAGATATGCTAGGGACTGTCAGTTGATTGAAAATGTCCAAAGGTGTGCCACCAGCCTGGTGCCTACACTACAGCACCTTAGTTAACCAGAGAGATTAGAACGCCTGCAACTGCCTATCTTATACGATAGCTGGGCAAGGGGGGAACCTAATTGAAGTTTATAAACATCTCAGAGGGCACTCCTCAGTTGAGTGTCCACACCTGGAGCTGTAATCATAATTCAGATTACATTTTGAATGTAATTGATTACGATTACTGTACTTCCAAAACTGTAATTTATTGTAATCGATTACAATTACCCCATGTCTGGTGTGAGCTAGAGTGTTATTTTAGCCAATCTTAACATGAAACTCTCAGCTTGCACTGGAGCTTTTGAACATAGCTTACTCTCAGTCAACATAAATGTGTTCGGTTTTATACTCACATATGTTCTGCTTATTTTTATGGTTATCTACAAACTCATATATTACTGAGAATGAATGATTACAAAAGTAACCTATTTTATTAATTGATCTATCATTAATTCTAACTTCACTGATCATTTATTCACGTCTTTGGACTCGCCTATGTTACGTGAATTTGGCTCACCACATCTGTGTAGGTAGCAACATTAATTAGCCAGTCAGTTGACTATAGAAATGACCATATGTCATCAATGATCAAGGTGCTGGAACCAGCAAGTGCACTTTATTGAAAATTGCTTGTAATTCATGTGTATCCATCCACTTGTTAATAATTTAAGTACAGTAGTCAGAGTTTAAGAGTGGCAGATCAAGAAGGTTGATTCTTGTGTGTGGAAGTAAAAATACTTGATTTTCACCTTTCTCTCAACTTCTGAGTTGCCTCCTGCAACATCATCATCATCATCATCATCATCATCATCATCTCCTCTACTCCAAACACTAATTGATGGTGTTGTCATGAGGAACTGTCTAATAAAATGAACTATATGTGACCAGTTAACTGAGTCCTGAATATGTGGGAAGATATTTTGTTTAAGAATATGTGGTAACAATCCCCTCTTAGCTAACTGTAATGGCCAGAATTTCTATAACAATTAACTAAAACTTGCAAATGAACAATAACTCACTATGGCATGAAAATAGTAAATGCTTTATACAACATGTAAAGGTATTAGACTAATGAGACAAGGAAAAATCTTGTTGAAAAAAAATCATAAGCAGGAATGTGTTTCTGATGTGAAAATATTTTAAAAGTACAGAACTGTATTGTATTCTTAAACTTTATGGTAGTTTGTGTCTGATAAAACTTGAAAGTTTTCATTAAGTGTAACTGATGTTACAATGTTTCTTGCAGCTACAATGAATAAATGAAATCAATTATTGAGTTTTTTATATATATATATTAATATTTTTTCAGGTACATAGATGGTCAGTTCTATCTAATTGCTGGAAGCAAGAATGTTCACTTGCTGTTTAGAGAAAGAGGCAACATTGACCTATATGAAGGGGAGAGATATGCTGTTGCTAAGGTTAGAGTTTTGAAGCATTAGTTGACTTGCAGATACTGTAGTACTGTACGATTAAAATGTTGGATCATTTGAAGATTAGGCACCCCAACTAAATTCATCTCAAAATTAACCACCTTAACACTTCCTAGAGAGGTTAGCGTTAGGATGGTTATCTTCAGATAAAATAAGCTGGGGTGTCTAATCTTCAGGTGATTCAAACTGTCTTTTTGTTCCAGATGGTAAAATGTGGAGGATGAGAATGGCAGTAAGATAGAATACAAATTTGCAAAAAAAGAAAGGTTATCAGTTGATTCAATAGGCATGAGTTGAGACAGTTGAAAAGAATGCATTATTTAGAACAAAATGAAGGGTTTGACTATAGGTTTGAGAGAATGTGATGGATGTGTAAGAAGGCTTCAATAACAGGTGTTGGGTTATTAATAAAAATGAGTGACAAAGGAAAATAAGAGGATATAAATATGTTAGCCTAAAAGTATCATAGATTGCTTGTATTAATTATGTTTTTTCTCTATTAAAAAAAAGGTTGGTAAACTTAAAGGATTAGTGAAATAATTGTATCCAAACTAAGAGATAGATTTTATGTATGATGTACAGAGATGGGAGAGATTTTGATATGTAGCTTATTGAATCAATGGAACACAGCACATGTGACGTACCTCAGTTATTACAGTAGTCTCTTAAAAAGCCCCTGTCAGCACATTGATTTTTAATATAGCTCATGTCAGATTATATATACTATACTGTAAATACAATCTGAAAGACCACATTTAAAAAGTATGTTAAAATTCAGATTATATTACCAAATCAGATTATATTTCCTAACCCACTTTATAATGTTAGTTACGGTCTCTCATTTATTTTAGTTAATGATCACTTTGCCAATAATTCCTAATATTATTTTCACAGGTGGTGGCAAGAACAGTATTGGACACCTTAGAATCAATAGATGTTCAACGTCGCCATCTTATGTATAGCCTCTTGCACCATTCTAAGTGCACAGCTGTTTGTGAGCTTCTTCAACCGAGCAATCAACACATCGTCAACCTCAACCACTTGGAAAAACCTCAGCTAAACATCATCTCGTTAACTTCAGTTTATCGGGAACAGGAGACGAGCCTTATTGCACTGCCTCCCCACCATACTCTTGATGTGTTAGATGCTTTGGGATTTTCTTGTCCTGCCCATTCAAAAATATCAGCAGAAGAACTAGAACAACACCAAAATAAGGTGAGCAGTGAAGGATTACTTTCATATTTAATTAAAGTTTCATAGAGGAAGAAATATGCTTTTTCCAATACAGTGGTCCCTCGGTTAACGAACTCAATTCGTTCCAGAGAGTCGTTCGTTAACCAAATCCATTGTTTCAATGGGATATTGGGTAATTGGTTCCAGCTCACCAAAAAGTACATCCAAAGTAAAAAAAAAAATGCAGTAAAGTACACTTACTTTGAGGTGTGTATGTAGAAGGTTCCTGGTTGATGATGATGATGGGAATTAGAAGTGGGGGTGAAGGAGAAGGGAGAAGAGAAGGAAGTGGGGATGGAGGAGAAATCACCTTTCAGGGGACCCATGCTTGATGCTGTCATTTCACCCATAAAATATTAAGTTCACTCGGTGTAATTCAAGATTATTTTATTTAAATCAACACTGCACTGTGCTATATATTATCAATATGTTAACTAAATTTCAGAATGACCAATTATTTCAATGAAAAATGCAAAATATTCAAGACACCAACAAAATAGATGTTCACTCCACTGTCAACAGAGCCCAACTGACGCCTGTTGGCCGAGTCAAGCGTCTGATGGGCGCACAAAAAACTAGTTCCCTGTACTGCATATATTATCAATGTGTTAAATAAATGTTAAAATGACTAATAATTTTAATATAAAAAAATGCAAAAATATTGAAGAGCACAACTTTCTTGATATTTTACTCCACTGGAAACGAATGTAAACATAGAACAGATAACTGAATTGGCAGACTAGCCCATCAGCTGATGCTCACAACAGAACGTGATGTTTGTAAGGATTTCGTTAATCGATGTTTTATTCGTTAACCGAATTGAAGATCCTTATGGGAGGTAATTCGTTAATCGAAGCATTCGTTAACCGAGGGACCACCGTATTTCAGGACAGTTTTCACTCGGCAAAAAATCACAAATAATGATGATACAAAGAAAAAATGGAAATGAGTGCAGTTCATTTGCATACATTATACCTGTAATAGATTGCATTATATGTTTGAGAAGTTTTTGTTGAGCGTGTACAATAGATGGGTAAGGGGTGATTTAGTAGAAGTTTATAAGCACCTCGGAGAACATTACGCAGTCAAGTATTCATACCTGGAACTAGAGGATGCCCACCCCATTAGAGGTCACAGCCTTAGTTTCAAAAAGCCACAAGTTAAGAAAATTGTGAGAGTAAAGTTTTGGAGTGAGAGTTGTGAACTACTGGAATAATCTGCCAGAGAGTCTTGTGATGGCACCAGACTTGACCATTAATGGTGCAGGTTCAAATATGTTTTGGAGCCAATACTTGCCAACAGTGCATAACAGAGAAATGACCTACCACCCAAGTGGCTAATTGACCGATCATTGGTGAAGAGGATGAAGTAAAGTAACTGAGCAGAAAAATTTGAGTGATGAAGGCTATATGAGGGAGCTGAGGATCTCATAAATTGTACACTGTACAGGGTGTTCCTTATACAGTAAATGGAACCAAATGGCATTGGGTTAGGGACTAATTATGATTAGGTAATAAGAGATAATTTAGCTATTTATACAGGGTGTTTAGACAAGGTAAAGATTATATTGTTAAGAACCATGCATAATGTTTAGTCCAAATTATGGCAGTACCAGCAACAGGTCTAAGCTGTTAAGTCCACAGATCAAAATGAGGCAAAACAATTTCTCAATGCATATTCTGGATACTGTATATGGAATGGCTTACCTGTGCAGGTACGGTAGTGAGTTTCTTAATGTTTTGACATTTGAGAGATGTCAGGATAAACACTGGGCAGCTCAGGATGTAATGCACAATTACAGCACACTGAAAATACACAGTAGAACCATTAGCTTGTGATGAATACACTTAGGTTGACAAACTGTTTTCTGGTTTACCAGGTTATTTTTTCCCCTAAAACCAGTACTGTATTATGTACAGTATTTAGAAACTAATGTATGGTTATGTCTGTACAGCATGCCCTGATAATTTGTGGATTTTTTATTCACAGACCTCGATGCTCGATTATTCGTGGATGACACCCTGGATGTACCCAAGAATGTCTGCGGGTAGTTTTAAAGTTGCTGGCATTTTCACGGCTGGGACAGGGAGCCATTCATTTAAAAACAGTAATTTCTTTTACCTGTATTGTATATATGTGTGTGTGTGTGTGTGTGTGTAGATACACAAACAAAAAACACATATGTACAAATAAATATTAATGGGAAAATACTCTTACAAATAATCAAACAAATGTATTAAAAATGTGAGTCTACCCTCAAGTCCACTCCGTGCTTTGTTATTAATAAAGTACGGAGTTGACTTGAGGATTGACTCACATTTTTAATACATTTGTTTCTGATTATTTGTAAGAGGATTTTCCCATTATTATTTATTTGTATGAGTTTTGTGTGTGTGTTCTACACACACACAAAAATACAATACAGGGCGTACAGGTAAAAGAAATTATTGTCCTTAGGCCAAACACATAAAGGAAATATACATTTCTTTGCACACGAATAAAAATGTACCCCCCTAATCCCCGTGAATTTGAAGGGCATGCTGTACAGAGTACTGTATAATATTTTTGTATGATATCTGTATGGTACTGTATTTCTGAATACAGTACAGTGTAGTAAAGAGTTTGAATTTCATTATGCAAGTACGAGGTAAACAAATTTGTTTACTCCCGGCAAGTTGTCACTTATATGGCTGCTGCAATCTATTAGTGAATGGTATATAAGGCTTCTCTATCAATATAGACATATACTGTGTATATCAACCCTTTAAATGGATTTTTTATGTAACATTGCAGCCTAAATTGAGCATTAAGACATAACTGATGCTATGCTTATGCCACCCTCTTTATAGAACGGCCACTTCCTCATACAACGATGAGACATGATGATTTACATCCTATACCTGTTTCTCTGAACATTTTTTTTATTTTGTTGAAAGAATCACAACTTGTTTTCCTTCCACAGGTTCGAAGTGAATTTGATATAGAAGGGAGAGTCTTATATTTTTTAAATAAAAATGAAGACACTATTGGAATGGTAAAGTTCAAAACGTTATGGTACATAATGATGAGAGCACTGAGAGAAAAGGCAGTATACTTTTTTGTATCATCTAAGAAGCAGCAAGATTTTAATTTACAAAACTGTGTGGAGGCTACACATAGAAGAATGGATGATATTCAAAAGTGGCTGAAGTTCCCTAATACCAGTAATTATTTGCAAAACTGGAAGGTAAGGAGGTCAATGATACATTTTCAATAAATTGTACAGTAAATCTTCATATTTATGTGATGTATCATTCCTAAAGTGGTATTGTAAGTGTGAAGTACTGTAATGCATTTTTTGTTTCCTAAATGTGGTACCTTTAGTATAGTATTAAAGTCCTTTCATACAGTAATATTAATTGTACACTATAGTGTAGTGCAAAACTATGGATAAAAAAAGTAATTGGTTGATAGATTAACCATTTATAGATAAAAAAAGATGTCAAGAATAGACATGTGCCTGATACTAATAGTATTGTCAAGCATGGTCCTACATTGAGGCTAAGGATAGAGAACAACTCGAATGACAGAAGTAATTATACAGGTATTAATGTAGAAGATAGGTAGTGTGTGTCCTATACTGTATTAATGTCAAGGATGGGTAGGGAGCTCTTTAATGATGTTGTGGCTAAGTAGTGCATCCTACAGAATATGATGTCAGGGTTAGGTATTGTCCCATATATTGATGTCAAGGATAGGCAGGTAGCAGTGTCTATTTTAGTGTCAGACAGGCAGCAAGACCTATATTATTGTCAAGAATAGGGGCAAGATGTATTTTGATGTCAAAGGAGCAAACAGTTTCATCATTACAGCACAAATACTCTCACATTTTCATTCCTACCATCCATGTCTTTAGATGTTACCCTTGAGTATAAACAAGTTTGTTACTGGTTAAATTTGTAAGCTTCAGAGGAGTAAGACCACAAAAAAACTTGAAATTCCCAACTGTACTATTACAGTATGTGTTAATTGGTTCTAGTTTGTAATTTATGTTCCTGTTAAGCTACTTGAATATTTTGACATATTAATATCTTTAATATATTTTCAGACACTTGGGGAAACTTTCCTGAAGTGGATGAATAATGAAATACAAGAAAACCGAGAAGAAGCGAGCAATATTCGACCAAGGTTCCCTGTTATGTGGCAAAGGTTTCTCAAGGACACAAGACAGACAGACAAGATAATCCCCTGATGTAGAAATTGAAAGGACTTCTGGGATAATTAGGATAATACCATCACTCACTACCAATCACTGATTCCCAAACTGGGGGCCATGGCCCCCCAGCAAAATTTAGGGGGCCATAAGCTGAGGCTATGTACACATAAAAATCCCAAGCCCCACCACACTAGAACAGCCAGTCAGCAGCTGAGCCAGCCAGAGATATGGATTGGGAGAGGGGGCCCATGGATAAGGATCATATATGAAAAGTGGGTAATGATCAGAAAAAGTTTGGGAACCACTGCGTGACTACCTGCAGCAAGATGTTAATTTCTACGGAAGTTTGATGCTAACTGACATTCCAGACTTAATCTTTTGTGTGAATACAGTACTGTGTATATATATTATGTGGTGAAGAGGATAAAAGTAAAAAGTGAAAGAATATTTTTTTGTTCTTTGTCCCCATTTCCATAGAAATATGAGTTCCATGTTTGACCTAAAACGAACCTTTACCAAAAACTGAAGTAAAAATTCGTTTTTTGTCAACCACAGAAACTACTAACAAAATAAAGGCGTTTATTGCAAGGCATTTTAAGATGCATGGAATAGCGAACCCGTTAGCTTTCCCGGATTGTCATTAAAAAATACGACATTGTACCGCGTCTTGGAAATAACTGTTGTACAACAGTCTTCAGAAAACAATAAAATTAGGAGAACTGTTATTTGGACTCAATACGGAAAGAAATATTGAAGAAAATATAGAGAAAATTATGGAAAGAGACGAAAAAGGAAAAAAGTCGACACTAATTAGGATTAAAAAAAATTGGGCCCGTTGTAATCGGAAAGCACAAGAAACGAGCAGAGCAGCACTGCTCTACGCTTCTCTGGCGGCTATGTGTTCGCATATTTATGCACATAATACAACGAACTTTGGGTTCGTTTAAGTCTTAATTTTTGCACTTGCAGAACTGTAATCAACTTGTTCACCTTATTTAAAGTATCTTACGAGTAATGTTGTTAAAGCTTTAATCATATTTAAGTAATTATCAATATTGTTACACCAAAGTCACCAACGGCTAATGAAATCGGACAGCACCCACGTAAAAAGGGCGGAGCCTAAACAGGTTTCAATTAGGTGCAATCCTTTTCAATTCTTTCATGCCTTATACTTTGTTTTAGGTCCTATCCCATAAACTACCATATATAAAATTATATTTATTATTATACGAGTTTTTTTATTGCCTTACATGCCTCCAACTCTTCAATATTAATCAAAATATTCTCCATAAGCGGCCATGATCCGTGTATTTTCAGTGGGAGAATTCGCTGATTGGTTTTTAGCTACTTGTGTCACTTGGGCCCAGCGAAAGGCTAATGCCTGATCGAGGTGTTAGCTATTCCCCCTGAACGTTCCCTGCGCACAACTCTAAAGCAGCGTCTGCGCAGACAGAATAGCTCGATCAATAGCTAGTGACAGTGTAATGACCATGGTCGTACACGTCAGTTAACGTAAAATCAGACGATTCATATTGTGCTCAATAGCCCACAAAACATGTAGCTATGCCTTCTTTACTGAGTCTCCCATCTGAGGCATCTGTTTTCTCATGGCTCTCAAGCTTAGGTGCTGTCCATTTTCTCTGACTTCCTGAAACCAACCTCTCTATAAAGTGAATTTGAATATGAGAGAGGACACCATTGTTTTGAGTCAACTTAGAGATGTCTGATTACAGTTAGTGCATACAAGATCCTTTGTGAGTGATGTTGAAAGCTTTAACTGTCTTTATTGCTGGTAACACTGGTTAATTAAGTGAGTGTCGAATTTGCCAGTACGAATGGCATCCCATGATATTGTCCCTGGGGATAGCCATGAATTTCCAATTGCTACAGAAGTTAGATTATTTTAAGGCCCAAACATCAGAGAATCTGATGTTTGTAGTTTAGTTAGTGTCAGTTATCTATTTAAGAAAGTCATAAACCTCTTGAACTATTCTGTCAACCTGTATAATCTTCAAAATCTAACGTGTCCCTGTGAATAGCTTCTTGATGTCTTCGGAGTACACCGTAGCTGGCAAGGCTGTGTGTGACAGAATAGCTAACATGTTAGCTATTCCGTACATCTGAAACGCCTTACAATAACAGCCTTTAGATTTCCCTAGGAAAACCTAGTTAGTAGTTTCTGTGGTCGACAAAAATGAATCTTTACCCAAAATAAACACTCTAATGGAATTATCCTTGTTCTGGGGAAAAAAAAATACCGTATATACAGTATATGGGTCCAAATATCCAATGCCTAGGGCAATTGTGTTAAAAGGAGTGCCCCGGCACAAGACCGTGCTGGCAATCCTTCACAAGGTTGTTTCGTAGTATGTAGATGTTCCATCGCGGCATCTCTGATAATACTCTCAAGTACTTTACATATTATGCTGGTCAGGCTCACCGGTCTATAGTTGTTCGTGGAGTGACGATCGCCCTTCTTGAAGATAGGACTCGCATAAGCCACTTTCCATTCACTGGGGACCTTTTGTTCTTTCAGGCAATGGAACATCTACTACGAAACGACCTTGTAAAAGATTACCAACACGGTTTTATGCCGGGGCGCTCCTGCTTAACACAATTGCTCAAGGTATTGAATATTTGGACCCATATTCTGGAACGGGGTGGTAATATCGACACTATTTACCTAGATTTTGCCAAGGCTTTCGACAGTGTACCCCATGAAAGGCTGAAAATCAAACTGGAAAGGTGTGGAATTCGGGGAAATGTCCTAGAGTGGATAGAAGACTTTCTACATGACCGCAAGCAGTGTGTGGTGGTTAATGGCATGAAATCGTCATCCATACCTGTCACAAGTGGGGCACCACAGGTCAGTGTATTGGGCCCGCTGTTGTTTGTTTCATAAATGACATGCTTGACGTTGTACACTCCTCCATACAAATGTTTGCCGATGACGCCAAGTCATTTCGGGAAATCAAGAACCAAGCGGACTGTGAAGAGCTGCAGAAGGACCTCTGTGGGCTCCAAGAATGGTCGAAGAAATGGCTGCTGAGATTCAATGTCACGAAGTGTAAAAGGATGCACCTGGGGTGTTCCAACGGTAAGGAGGCGTATCATATGTCCCAATGGGATGAAGAAACTGCACTAGTTGAAACTGAATGTGAGAAGGACCTAGGTGTGTTTGTTGACAATGAGCTGAAGTTCTCGGGCCATTGCGAGAAGGTAAATCAGGCAAATAAATTATTGGGTCTTATAAGAAGTTCGTTCAGATATCTAGACGGTCCGTCCCTCTAACGATCTTCAAGAGTGAAGTGCTTCCCCATCTGGAGTACTGTCACCCCATCTGGTCCCCGAGATATGCTAGGGACTGTCAGTTGGTTGAAAATTTTCAAAGGAGGGCCACCAGACTGGTGCCTGCACTTCGACACCTCAGCTACCCTGAGAGATTGGAGCGCCTGAACTTGCCTAGCTTATACTACAGACGGACGAGGGGTGACCTAGTTGAGGTGTATAAGCATCTCAGGGGGGTCCGACTAATTACCCAAGTGTACCCAAATGAAGTCAAATAATGGTCCTACATGAATAAATCGGACTGCTAATCACTTCTCGACTGGTATTTGGTGTCACGAAGTCACAAAAATTTGGTAAACTTAATTTAATTTGAGTTAATAGATCAATTGCATGTACCTAACCTAACCTAACACAACTCAGATTAAATTAAGTTTACCAATTTTTTGTGACTTTATGACACCAAATAATAATCGAAAAGTGATTCACAGCCCGATTTATTCTTGTAGGACCATTATTTGACTTCATTGCGGCTACATTTTGCTACATTTGGGTAATTAGTCGGACCGTCTCAGGGGGCACTACTCAGTCGAGTGTCCTTACTTGGAGCTGGCGGACGCTCGCCCCACAAGGGGTCACAGCTCACGATTGAAGAAGCCACAAGTCCAGAAAACTGTGAGGGCAAACTTTTTCGGAGTGAGAGTTGTAAACTCTTGGAACAATCTACCAGAGAGTGTTGTGACGGCACCGAGTGTGAGCTCTTTCAAGAGAAGACTTGACCAACACTGGAGCAGGTTCAGGTACATTCAGGAGCCGGTGCATGCCCAGTACTTGCCAACAGTGCGTGACAGAGACGTGACCGATCGCCCGGGAGGCTAACGAGCCGATCAGTGGTGAAGAGGATAAAAGTAAAACAGGATCTTCAGGGGCTCGGCAAGCTAGTTGCACAACTCTCTTAGCACTCTAGGATGCACCATGTTAGGGCCGGGACTCTTATGGACCTTTCGCCCAAGCGGCTAACAAGCCGATCAGTGGCGAAGAGGATAAAAGTTTAGCGTTGACAGTTTATTTCTAATAACTTCTTCTGTGAACACAATGAGGGTCAGTGCTGTGTCGAACCGTCTGTCCTCAAACGCAGGAAGGTTAATCGCATCCTCTCTTGTGAACACCTGTGGAAAAGAAGCTGTTCAATACCTCAGCTTTATCCTGGTCAGAATCTGCGTAACTACCACCATCAAGCCTCAGGTCTGATACTCCTTCTCGCGTTTTTAATTTCGACTTTGCATAGCGGTAAAACGCCTTTGGGTTTGACTTGGCCTCACTTGCAACCAGCCTCTGGAACTCCTTTTCAGTCCTTCTACACCTTATCTTTGCTTGGTTTCTGGCCCTTGCATACAACCTCCTGTCCTGCTCATCGTTTGACCCAACCCACGTCTTGAATTTCTGGGTTTTCTTCTTAACTTTGTCGACCGCCACATGTAATTACTTTTATCCTCTTCACCACTGATCGGCTCGTTAGCCACTTGGGCGATCGGTCCAAACCAACCATTTGGACAGTTTGTACGTAACAGAACCCACAGAACTCATGATAGAGCGTAATAGATTATTAAACTAATGTGTTTTGATCAATCTATACATATAAGGTAAAGTGGGATTGATTTGAGAGAAGTGTTTGATGAGATCTGGGTTCTTTCTCAATAACTCCTTCCTTTTAGAGTTGGATAAGTTATTAATATTTTCCAGGGGATCTTTTCTAAGCTCACAATAAGTTCTTTTATTATTTAGTAATGAATTCATCTTATCATTATCCTCACTTTTATCCAAAATTACGAAATAGTTTACTTCTTCAGATAACCCAAGATATAAATGGAATAAATCAAATCAAAATTACAATTGGATAATTAACTTAGATTTCCTTCGTGTTAGAACAATAATAATAATAAAAACAATAATAATAATAATAATAATAATAATAATAATAATAATAATAATAATAATCAATAGTTTGTTATTAAAGTAAAGAGGTAAAAGTATCTACAGTGACCCACATGACGTCATCAGTACTGCACAATACGTATCGTCCAAATTCAACTGAGAGGAGCAGTAGGGAGACCTGGGAGAACTTCACTTTAAACTCTGCCACGTCTTCACACTGCTCTAATTTTATTATTTTGGTGAAAGTGAGAGAGTAATACATCATCACAGGTGAATTATGAGTTACATACTTTTAAATATAAGTAGTTTTTTTTTTTAGTGAAAGTTGGGTACACATATATAGTTATATACAAGAAGGTAAATTTTCATTCGTTACTATTATACGAAATTGAAACTATGTTTTCCGATGGTTATTATGTTTTATGAATTAATTTGACCTACATTTCTGGTGCAAACCAATAACTTCTGAGATAAGCCCCCTTCTACCATCTCAAAATCTAGGTAGAGATTTGCTATAAAAATCAAGATAAGAAGTGTTCAAAACACATCAAAACCATTGGAAACAAGTTTTGAATATTGCCTAACCTAACCTAACCAAACCAGGGAGAGCTCCACCCTCATTCAATGTTCTGTGTGTGTACCGCTACTTATGATCGTATATAATAAAACGCTAAACATTGCGTTCGCTTAAATGTAATTTGTGCCGGAAATGCCATTGAAGAAAAGTGTCTTAGAATTGTCAAAATTACCGATTGTAACTATAAAATTCCTTAGATTTGTTTAGTGGCAACAAGTGAAGTAATACCTTACAGAATACAGTATAATGTTAACCTGTTAATATGGAAGACTTCATAGCCGCTTCCCCCAGTCTCGGTAACAGTAAGCTCGCCCACAGCAGGTGTTCAGTTATGTTAGGTTATGTTATGGTTGGTTTAGTTTAAGGTTAGGTTAGGCTAAGGTTACATTAGGTGAGGTGGTATTATTATTGTTTCGTTCATCCACCGAATTTTAAATGGAGGTTGGGTTGGATTAGGTTAGGTTCGGTTAGTCTGAAAGAAGGCCATCTTAATTAATTGGCAGTTTCTGAGAACAGCACTACCACCTGAAGTTAGAACATAAGAATGGAGGAAACTGCAGCAGGTCTATTGGCCCATACTGGGCAGTCCCATTTACACCCAACCCCTATTGCTCATATAAGCATCCAACCTATGTTTGAAGCTATTCAGCGTATTCGAGCTAATGATGATATTTGGTAACTTGTTCCACTCGTCCACTACTCTATTTCCAAACCAATGTTTACATATTTCGCGCCTAAATCTAAATTTGTCTAATTTAAAACCATTGTTACGAGTTCGCTCCTGGTTGGATAGTTTGAGTACCTTTGTAATGCCCCCTTTGTTCAGCCCTGACTTCCATTTATACACCTCGATCATATCGCCCCTCACTCGACGTCTCTCGAGGGAGTGCAAATTAAGAAGCTTTAACCTGTCTCTGTACTCAAGGTTCCTAATGCCCGGGATTAGTCTCATCATTCTCCTCTGAATTCTTCCAAGGATTCTATATCCATTCTGTTTGATTTCAATAATTTTGTCCAGATATTCTTATCTTTGTAGTAAGTATTTTAAGAGGCGACTATTTCTCATTAATTTGTGGATTATACTATGTAAATTAGCTATTGATTATGATAGAAACACCATCAAATTATAATAGAATATGAGTATGATCACCCCAGAGCAAATATTACACAGCATGATGCAACTGTCAGCCAGGTGATTACTGTACTGTAGTGTGAACAACATCAAGCACCTCATCTGTATCTCTAAAGTACTGTTCTGTACCTGTATATTCAGACTGGGAATACAATAGTACTTGTTTGTAGTGTAAATCATGTTAATTTGTAATTTTCAGGGGAATGAGGTGATACAATTTATTCAGAGTTGCTTGTGTGTTGTGTAGTAGATTTACCGTACCTTATTATTGTTGATAATGTTAGAAGAGTACAGACACTCCCTGGGTATGGATTTCTGACTACAGATACTGTTTCCGGTACTGCACTCTACCATAAGTCTTATTAAAATGAGTGCCAATAGAAATGAAGGTCAAAATCGTTCATAACACATCGCAAACCATCAGAAAAAAAAACATAGTCTGTTTAAGTACAAGGATGACCAAAACTTTAAATTTACCCAATATAGCCTATCTCGAATCTAAACATCCAAATACTTATGGTATTTATCGTAAAATTTTACCCATTAATTAATATAAATGATGATACAGTATATCCCAGTGGTTCATTAGTGAATCATCAAAACAATAACAGCACTATGTTGTCATGTTTAGCTAGCATCAGGCATTATCAAAACAAAGTCCAGACAACGTCATCAATTTTAAATTTACTCGTATCTCCATCTAGTACTGATATACTCTGTAAATACACTGAAAAAAAGAAGAGAAAGTCTACTAGGTAAGAGTACATGACAGCTGAGCTGGTAGAACATTGGAGTTTTTTATGTCCAAAACAATATGAGAATGGAGGAAACTGCAGCAATCCTTTTAGCCCATACTGGGCACGGGCAGTCCCATTTACACCCAACCCCTATCGCTCATATATCCATCCATCCATCCATTCTATGTGACCATAAAAAAACCCTTAAAATTTACCTGAACGTGAAATTTGGGGTCTGAAGAGGCCATCATTTCTACTACCTACGACTGCAACCCAGCGGTGTTTGAAACTAGTGACGTCATTGCAAATGGCGGCTCTGTTTCTAGAGAAATAAACTTATCTCGACTATTGTAGCAGGGCTTTAAAATTTTATTACAAATTATACATACCGAATCACTCTACGAACGTGGCAGAGTGTATTTTTTGCGTTTGCCCAAAACCGTCAACTCGTCTTTTCTTGGTCCAGTTTGTCAGATTGGATAACACTGTAAATGATGCAGATTTTTGTTGTTGTTGTGTTTGACTACATGTACAGAGTATATGTAATTTTCTTCATTTTTTCTATTAAGTTACATTGACACTGAATTAAGTGATCTGGACAGTCTTCACAGCCAGTTACAGAAGGCTTACTGTACATTTTAGGCCTGGCACTCCAAATTCCCCCCCCCCCCATAAAAACCTTGTCTGGCAACCTTCAGGTCCCAGGCTGGATAAATGGTCCCATACTTGTATAGAAATTTTACTGTATATACATTACGTGTACTGTGTGTTTTCAGTGATTACCTATGGAAGGGTTACTCCCGGTTTACAGATAATTTGGCTTACAGATAGCCTCCAGGAATGGAACCCATCCATAGATTAGGGTAGAATTATTTATTTTATTTTTTTTTTTAGGAAACCATGGAAGAACCACTGTCTCCTGATGACGTGTTAGCAGAGCTGGGTGACATTTATCAAAACCAAATGCAAACACCGTTACCGAACTCACTCTCATTAGCAATACGGAAAATGATAGTAGTTGCCAATAATAGTGAAGATGCTGCAGTGAGGTATGTTTCATTTCTCCCAAAATATACTTCTATAGTAATAAAAAACTTGAGATTAAATTATTGGAATGAATTTGGTATCTTTTACTCATCAAATTTAAGCCCTAGTTAAGCCTATTTAAGGGATATATGCATCACAAAGAACTACTGTATGTAGATCTCAAATAGCCCAACAAGTGAGGGTGAGAAAACCATTCAGCTGTCATCTTTTTATGACTGAGGAAAATAAAACATGTACCAAAAAATACTTGACCTCAAGGACTCCTAGGAAATGAAATAGTCATTATAAAATTTATAAACAGATGGTAAAACATTTAGTAATTAACATTTTACAGACATTAATAGTCAAGTACAGTATTTTTCATGCATTTGGAAACTTATTGAGTAGGCAAAGGGCTCCAAGTGAGAGTAACAATACAAGAAAAAATATACTGTGAGATAGGTGTGTAGGAAATAAAAAATGGAATAAATAATTCAGTAAATAAATGCAAAAGAAAATACAAGTGAAAGTAAATGAACATTTTATTGGTGAATAGCATCTGTTTTTTTTCTCTCCAGCCAATATATGGCCACTGTACATGGTTAGCCACCACTTGCTTGCCACACACAACTATCCACCACATGGCAACCACACATAGCTAACCACTATATGGCTGCTCCTTACACCTAGCCACTATGTGACCTTCATACACAACTACAATACCAATAATTATCATATAGATGCCACACACAGCTAAAAGCTTAGTGGCTGCCACACAGCTAGCCAAGTCACCACATAAATTATTCAGAACCATAATAACAAATTCTCTGTGAATTTGAATAAGTCATCTGGGTGTGCTTGTATGGGCTGGTTCATGCTTGTGGAGAGGACATGATTCAAATGATGTATTATGGACATATGTGTGGTATCTCAGGCAAAATTTGTGAAGACCCGTTTCTCAAGGCAGTTAGGTAGATAAGCTTCTTATTCCTTTGTATGCTAGTCCTTTTAACAATATATATGATAAACTAGGTTGAAGGCAAGACAACCATTATCTCATACCTGAATCTCCCCCATTACCCCTCCCACCACCCCAGTTTTTTGTGTGGGGGAGTATGCTGTCCATGAGAAAGGGGTTGGCAGTAAATCAGTAATTTACTGAAGTTGTGGGCACACATGAGGTGCATTGGTTTAAAAGACAGATTGCAGGATGTTGCTAACCTTTAAATGTGCTGTATGTGCAAATACTGTGCTTTACAGTACTGTAATCGTGCAGCCCTAGCGAGTTTGGAGAAGCATGACTTAGGGGATGTGGTATACAGTACAGTATACAGGTATGTAAACTGTGTTAATGAATTCTGCTGCACTGGTGACATGATCAGTGCCGAAGTTGCAAGAGTTAGAAGCGGCTGGAAAAGTGTAGGGGGCTGAAATAGCAAGTTGAAATAATGGTGAGATGGATGTGTAACTTGATGTTGAGAGATGGGAAATTCTTTTTCAGGGTTAAGAAGGTGTCTGGGTATTTCGAGCATTGGGAAGGCAGGCTGAGAGGGTTGAGGCATTTAGAGAAATTGAAGGAGACAATTGGCTCAAGAGATGAATGAGTTTAAATTCTGTAAGGAAGGAGAGCCAGGAGTCAAATTCAGATTTGCCCTGCATGGGTCTTGTTTATTGGGTAACCCCTTGCATTCTGTGTAATGCCCAACAGGAAAACATGCAGAGTTCATGATTGCATTTTTTTATTCATGAGATTAAGGATGCAAGTGCTTGAAGGACCTTGGATTTTTTGGCAAGTTATATATAGGCCAAGAGTGACATTGGGAGAGGTTATTAGAAATGGTCTCAAAGAAAAAAAAATGGATGATAGAGGCTGCAAGGGACCTTATCACTTGAAGAACTGCCATTAGATAATCACGGCTAACCCACACAAGCTTAGAAACCGGCTGTAAAATGGTGATAGTGAGGTTGAACCTAACACTAGTACTTGGGCAAATGACTTGGATATCTTGACTTTCATTGTACAGTAGTATATCCTTGAAGTCTTCACTATAAAAGGCTTGGGAATCAACTACAACCTGGTTTGACTGATCCCTCAAGGAACAGACAATTGAAATAGACTGTGTGGTACAGGATTTTAAAAAGGTTAAGCTTTGATACTACGGGTGTTTTCAGGTGTGTAAATGAGATGTCAGAAATTAAGCATTGATCTTGAAATTCTATTTTGTGAGCTAAGCTGGGGTTAGGCAGCTAGGATCATCTCCTTCTATTCATTGAGGTGGCTGAGTGGGTTGGCTTCTTAACTGGGACCAGCAGGGTTGGAAGGTGCCACTCTGTTCCTGCTTGATGTGAAGCAGTACTTTGTATTCTATAAACAAGCACTTCATAATTTTTTTGTAATTTTCTTTTACATTACAGTATTGTAATATATATCTGATGCTGTACTAAAACCTACTCTATCAGAATTGATCTGGTCTTAAATGTTTCAAATTTGAAGGATTTCACCCTACAATACTGTACAGGTACTTGGAAATAATATCTGAATATAAAATATTTAAACCCACAGATTAAATAAGTTTGCAGAGTTAAAGAAAAGGGAGAAGAAAGTACAAATAGTGATAGCTAATGTTCCTAAGGGAATTCTTCCTGACGGGTACACTGCTGATCTTCATGACATGAAGGTGTTCACAAGGGGCCCTGATGATCTTGTCTACAGCAAACATCAAGATATTCGTGAAATGGTAATATAATTTGTATTTTTTATTCTGCATGTTGCGGAGTGGCTATAATCAAGAGCTGATATTTATTCTCTTATGTGTGTAACCGATGCTCCTCTGATGCTTCCTATCCACAACACAGTCCCCTGTTGCTTCATAAAACCCAACCTCACCCTTCACCATTGTTTATATATATGTTCCAGTATAGCACTTGACCCCATACACTCTGATCCTGCAGGCACACTCGTGCTTCCTGGTGTTCCATCTTACTCCACACTTCATCCATCCACCTCTTCCTTGGCTGTTCTCTCGCTCTTTCCTACTACCTTACCAAATGAAATGTTCTTTCCATTAATCTTTTATTCTACATTCTTGCAATACAGTGAGTTCTGCTATAACGCGTGTTTTGATAACGCGAATTTGCTCTAACGCGATTTATGAATTAGGAACGATATTTGTATAACGCGAATGCTTGTTTGATATAACGCGATTTTTGCTTACTATTTCTCCAATTTTGTGGTACAGTGGGGTATGCTATAACGAATCTAATTGGTTCTAGAACCTTGTTCGTTATAGCATTCGTTCGTTATAGGATTAATCCGTTCCAGGCCCCCAAATACAACCACTTAACACTGAAAAATATAATATAAAATTGTAAAAATTGTAAAAAAGTGCATAAATATGCATCTAAACCCCTGAAATAAAGAATATCATTAATATTTGTAATAAAAAACAATAAATTAGAAGAAAAAAAAATTAAATAATGTTCGTTGTAGGAGTTTCGTTCGTTATAGCATTCTCAATTTTATAGGTAAAACCGTTCGTTATAGGAATATTCGTAGTAGGATCCGTTCGTTATAGCATACCCCACTGTATTAACTGTGAATATAGTAAAGAAGAATATCAACAAGAAGCGTTCTGGTGATAGAATTCCCGGTGATGATCGTAAAAGAAAGGATATAACACTTGAAGAGAAGCTCGATTTTATCAACCTCAAAATCACCCTTCTCCCCCATCAAGTAAAGTGTTACATTTACTGTATGATTTCATTATTAGATATTAATGTAACATTTATTTAGACTGTGCTATCCTTTGTGTTAGGCTAACTACTAAATTTTTTCGATTTCGAGTAATCTGCACCTAACCCTATTTTCTCCATAAGCCCTGTTATTTCTATTACGCGATTTTCTATAACACGATATTTTACAAGAACACAATTATCGCGTTATAGCAGAACTACCTGTATGTCTATTCCACCATAACAGATCTTGATCACCTTTCTTAAACTATTTTTTATAATCCAAAGTCTTCCTGGCAAATTATGGAGTAAGTATGATGACATTTGAATAATAATTTATTGAAACAGCTTCCAAGAGACCAAGTTACAAGCCCAAACAGCAGTATTTTACACATATAATACTTTTATTCCCTGTTAACCGCTTAGGTTTAGGACCGTGCAACTCCCTCGTTTTTGTTGACAAAACAGGTCTGTGATTAATTTTTTCTCAATACAAATTAGACTGAGTATGTTAATTTTTTCTCCAGAATTCTCATACATTTGGGTATTTCACCTGCGACTCAGACACATCACCTAACACCATCATGCCATGTTAACAGAAAATTTTGAAATCTGATAGATTTGAGGGATATTTTGAGGCCATGTTATATTGGGGGGAGGGGGGGGGGTTATTGTACAGTATTTTTAATCCTTTTATTGCAAGAGGC
The DNA here is from genome assembly GCF_018991925.1 of Homarus americanus. Taxonomy (NCBI): domain Eukaryota; kingdom Metazoa; phylum Arthropoda; class Malacostraca; order Decapoda; family Nephropidae; genus Homarus; species Homarus americanus. Next base: position 6,320,181 of record NW_024712526.1, on the reverse strand, counting down.
CAAAAGAAATTAATTTTATCTTTGTGCAGTACTTTTCAAAACATAAGACTTGTTAATGCTTAAGTCTTTAACCCCTGGGCTTAGGGCTTTGGTCAGCACCCTCCCCCATGCAGGTACAGTATATTTGGGAACAAATAAAAAGCAATTCTAGTTTTACAAACTGGCCATGCATTACAGTATATGAACAGAAAATAAATACTGTATATGTCTTTACTACATGTTGGCAACACTGGCTAGGAATAGTTGAGAATGTTCATGAAGTGGCGTGTGTGACACAGTAGTATCGAGGTTACCAACACTAATTTGTAGGCAGTATGTAGTACAGTATCTTGTGTTATTATACTCTTACCACTCCAGAGTGATTGGATATTAAAGTACAGTATGCTGTACTGTTAAAGAGGGATTTACAGAACTGTCCATTTATTAGTATAGATTTTGTATAAAGTTTACATCATCATATATTAGTTATACATTTATAAATAAATTACTTGAGTTTGAAACTTTAAGATAATTTTCCTTCGTTTAAAACTAAACAGGTTGAAGAGTTTAGTTGGGCGGGTAAAAAACTCGCTTAGTATCATAACAGTGCCCTATAGTGAATCCCTTTATGCGATGCTATATTATGAAGCTAGCTTGAGGTGTAGTTTATTGCTTAAAAGTGTGATTGTCAATCTTAATAGAAAGTGTTCAATAAATAGTGTAATCATTAAGAAGTGTCATAATTCATCTCTCTCTTTATTAAGTAAAATTTATTTAAATGAACTAAGTGAAAATATCCTATTGAGTGATTAATAACCAAATAAACATTGAGTATTAACCTGACAGTATAAATCATAAATGCTTTCATGTTATGTATGGGGTAGTTACTGTTGGCCTCCTTCATACAAGTCTCCCTACCCCCTGACCACAAAGGGAGAGGGGGCTAATCGTGCACCCTCCTTTCCCCTCACATGCCTCATGCCTCCCTCCTCTCTCTTTCTCTCTCGACTATATAGAACAAAGAAAAGAAGACTAAGAGTAAGAAGTAAAGAATAAAACAAATAAATGGTAAAGAGAAATAGAGTAAAGAAATAATATAAAATAAAGGGAAATATACCTTGTTTATTACACCAAGGGCGAGATTGCTACATCACAAAAGCTGGCTCTCATCTAGGCCTGCCCTTTCTATTCAAATAAGCTCGCGAAAGATCAAAACATCACATGATATTACTCGAAGTTCTACAGACACTCATCATATGACATGACCCGAAGCCTAAGGGTTAAAATAATAAATTCCTCTCCGAATATCCTTAGCAGTTCATCAAGCACAGGTCTTGGTTCCTCTGAGGCAACCGAGTTTGTTGAATCAAATGTGTACTGATGTTGTGTGAAGTGTGTTGATTCCCAAGTCCACGTTTCTTCCAATGGTGACAACATTTGCTTGGGCCAGACTCATAATCACACTCACTTGAATCACTTGCATACCACACACATCAGGTTCATCATAGCTGCCCTCTAAGAGATTGGAATCTTTGTATCCAATATATCAACAAAAAAATTCTTGTTTTGGGCTGTTGTCCTTGCAGTGCACAGTTGGTGTGCTCTCCTCCATGACATCATGATGAATATGGGGTGCCAGAATTGAAAAAAAAATCACCTATTCTTATGGCAAACTCAAGAGATGCCAACAGAAAAGATTTACTATATAACCCCCAGCTGCTTGCAAGAGTGTATGGAAATTTTTTCAAGTGTCCCTCCCATATAGGTAACACCTCCAGTGTGCAGAATAAAAATTGTTGTCATGTATATGAGACACCTGCAGTGTAGTATTGATTATGATATTTCTGTTACCTATCAGATTAAAAGTATACAGTGGAAGTTACTAGTTCAGCACCCTTGGGACTGAGCTTTTGCCAAGATAAGGAAGACAACCCAGAACAGACATGTTTAGCTTCCAGTAAGTGAAATAGCATTGCCAAGTCAAACATTGTGCCAAAATTAGATGCAGTGTAAGTAAATCCCTTGCTAATAAGTTTTGGGGACATCACAAATTGGGCACACTGAGCTATATGTTCTAATAAAGTAATATCCAATTTTAATAGAAAATGAAAATTCAACTCTAATCAGTGTGCCACTAAGTTTGGGATCCATTAAGACTTGTTCAAATGACCTATAATAAAATTAAGTTTGAACCCTAAGCTAAATGATGTATCACAAGATTGTGGCTCATTGGACCTGGAACCTTGTTAGGACTAGGGCATATTACCAATGGGTTTAGTTAGAACTAATATCCAATTACTCAGAAAATTTTCATATAATTTATTGTAAAGTAACTAAGGCTTTCTATATACAGTAGGTTCCTCGTTAACGAACTCAATCCGTTCCAGAAGGTCGTTCGTTAACCGAAACGTTCGTTAACCGAAACCATTGTTTCAATGGGTTTTGGTGTTGGTTCCAGCTCAACGAAAATTTCCTAAATTCAACAAAAATGGTAGAAAGTTCACTTACTTTGAGGTGTGTATGTAGAAGGCTCCTGGATGATGATGATGATGATGGGATTTAGAATGGGGGTGGAGGAGAAGGAAGAAGAGAAGGTATTGGGGTGGAAGAGAAGTCACCCCATGGTGCCATTTCACCCATAAAATTTTAGCTCTCTGGTTTAATTCAAGATTATTTTCTTTAAATCAACACTGTACTGCATTATATATTGTCAATATATAAAATATATTTCAAAATGACCAATAATTTGCTTGGAAACACAGAAAAAAAGCGTTTAGTTGAAGAGAGTCTCAAGCAAGATGTTACCTCCAGTGAAAACAGAGAGAGACTGACGCCTGTTTGCTGTGTTAAGAGGCTGGATGCCGCCCATTAAACTAGTCACTTTACCTTCAATTTTGTTCAATAATTGTTAAAATGACTAAAAATTGAATATTAAACTTTTAAAATTATTGAATAGTATAAACTTCTTGATATTTACAAAAATAGTAAGGAATTTAAGCCCTAGAACCGATTAATGTATTGGCGGACTGATACTAAAGCTGGTTGCCCGGTCAGTGCAAGCGAAAACATGTTGAGGTCGGTTAAATTAAGTTGGCAATTTTTTAGTTAACGGGTGAAGATCATATGGAAGAGCAGTTAGTTAATCGAAATTACGTTAACCGAGGTGTTCGTTAAGCGAGGGGTCACTGTACAGTACTGTACAGGGGAATGGGGTGTATTGATGTGGCAAAAGTTCTCTTTACAGTACATATTGGAATTACTGGTGTTCTGGACCATCTAATGCAATATGGTTAAGTGTGTTATACACAAGCTATGAAGAGAAACCTGTAAACTATTGCTTGTAGTTGTTATTAAATTAAGGAACTTCAACTGCTGTGTTTGTTACTCACCGTACACTGAGTCTGAGTTTCTATAATATAAAATATGCTGTATTAATATATATGTATTCCTTCCGGTATAAATATAACCACTCCTCGACTTACGTCGGGGTTAGGGATCCAAATCCAGGTCGTAAGTCGAATTGGTCATAAGTCGAAAATGCTAAGATAATACATAGAAAGTCTAAAATGGGTGTCTCTTTTTCTTCTCGGCACCACAGAACTCTCACTTTTAAGCATGCCAGCCATTTTAAAGGGAATTACAAACAAAAATTTTGTCAGTACACAGCGCAATCACTAACGTCGGGATTCGAAAATACTTAATTTGAAAAAATTTTGGTACGACTGGGGCGGTCGTATGTCCGGGTGGTCATAAGTCGAGGAGTGGCTGTACTCGTCTTTTTAGTTTTAGTACTTTGAATAATGAAGTTACTTCATCTCTCTTAGATTCCTCGTGGTGTCACTATCATGCAACTGAACGGTAGAGTTTCACAGTTTGATGTGGTGATTCATGGAAACAAGAAATTTAGCGGTGGAATTGGGGATGAAGATGAATGTCAACCAGAAAATAATGATAAATGGAGAGAATATTGTCTTGGAAATCCAGACACTGCTATTAAGGTGGTCTGCATGAAAAAGCTCAATGGAGAAGCAGCACATTTCAGTGGGAGGTATGTAGTGTACTGTACTTTTGTATTCCTTTGAAAAGGTATCAAAATTTGGTGCTGGGAATGGTAGCAATCATAAGCATCAGTAATCCCAACACTTCAAAGAATCAAGAGTGTTGTACTGTATTTACTTGAATGACAGATTTAATTTTTGGGATATTGTATTTCAAAAGGCATACAGTATGACCTCTTTTATCTAAAATGGTTGGGACCATGGGTGTTTCAGATATAGGATTTTTATTGGGTAATTCATTTTGCATAATTTACAGTAATGCAGTAAACTCTTTGTTATCCAGTATAGTACTTGAGATCCTGGCAACCATAAAAAAAAAACAATCACCACTCCATAATTCTCATAGAAAACTGAGTGTGCTCTGGATTTCAAACTTGGGTGTGCTGAATAAATGGTTATCCAGAGTACCGAGTTAAGTGCCTCTGACAATGTTTATGAGCTATCACAGTTTACTTGCACAGCCCCACATTTTTCTTATGGTTTGTTCCTTAACTTTTGTAATAAATGCTCTCAAACTTTTGAAAATGTCTCTGACACACAATTCGTCAGCATAAAACAATTGCCAGGGCAGTCCAATGCCTTTAACACCATAATAAACAGAAGGGGGACTTAAAACAGACCCTTGATGGACCCTTACTTCCACCTCAGGTTTTTTTTGCCTTCTCCACCATTTATTCTCTTAGAGGTTCTTAAGCCCAGTCAGTACCATAATTACTCAACCAAGACAATCCTGGACTTCTTTCTCAATGCCAACTACTACTCATTTGGCACCCTGTCTCATTCCTTTTATAATTTTACAAATACAAAGCACAACTTCCTCTTTTTCTCTAGTTATTGCCTCTGTAGTGCCTCTGCCTTGCATGAACCCAAACTGCATTCCATCAATGCTCAGTCTTTCCTCTATCAATTTCTCAAATATATTTCCACATCTTTAGCTGGAACAAAACATTCCATAATAATTGCAGTAGGGAGTGTGGTAGCAAAGGAAACACAAGAGGATGTTGGAAATTTTACTCTTGTGAGGAAGACTGTAAGGTTGAAATATACATCAAGAGTAAACTTTCCAAGTTACCAAATATCACCATTAAGTCGAATACGCTGGATAGCTTCAAACATAGGTTGGATGGATGTATGAGCAATAGGGGTTGGGTGTAAATGGGACTACCCAGTATAGGCCAATAGGCCCACTGCAGTTTCCTCCATTCTTGCGTTCTTATGTTCAGTGTCTGCCAATGTTTCCTTTGCTACCACACTCCTATCTGTCCAAATGAGTCATAACCACCCCAACATTGTGTTAGGCTTTCAAAATTTTTTTGCAATTTCCTGAGCGAGCTACCAGCAGTTTTTCCATTTTTTGGGGGGGTCAATCACTTTCTTCGCCCATCCTTAGGCCTGGATCCTGGACTGGCTCTGCTGCTTCTAGGCTGTTCCTGTCCCATTCAGCAGGTGGTTTGCCACCAATTCTCATTTTCCTTATTATTCTTTCAATAATTGCTTTTATCCATTTCTCATTCATTTGTTGTTTTCCCATTCTCATCTTTTGTGTGTATGCAGACTTTAGGTTAAATATGGCAATACCTGTTGTATGTTAACTTTTTTATTTCTGTGCATTCAATTTAGTTTCATTGGTCGGATTCTTTTTAAATTTATGAGAAATGTTGTATAGGAAAATGTAAATCAAATGGACCTTCGAAGATTTTAGGTGTTATATTTCCAGGGTTATGGACCTTTGAAGATATTAGTTGTTATATTTCCTGGGTTATGCTACCCTTCAGATTTATTTAATGCCAGTTGTATGCATATCATGCTCATTGAGGCTTAGTATATGTTGGTTATTTTGTCTGAAATTCCCATTTTTATACTGTATGAATATTGAGGTATTGCTTGTCCTTCCCATATTTTTTGCTGGTGCAGACAGCATTTCACAGCTACTTCATTTTTTATTCTGGCTAAACTAGCTTTCAAAATTGCTGATCTAATGTTTCAAATGCTCCATAAGTCATCACCACTAAAGTGCTGCGATGTTTGCTTACTGGTGAGAATAAAGTCATTCTACTTTCTAAAATCTGGAAAAAGGCAAATACTATACGTATGTTTGTGATGAAAAATTTGTGTTAAATACTGTATGCATTTTGTAAATTTCTCCTCAGATTAACTTCAATGTTATTATGTATCTATATTCCAGGTATATTGATGGACGGTTTTATTTATTTGTTGGAAGCAAGAATGTTCATATGTTGATTAGAGACTGCATGGACATAGAGAAATATGAGGGAAGCAGATATGGCGTGGCTAAGGTCAGTGCTAGGATGGCGTTGACTTCATCATTTCATCCTTTTTTTCTTTTAATGTCTCTTGGTTTGATGTATCCTTCCCCCTCCTAGTCCAGGAGTGTGGGGCAGTAACTCATCTTGTTGTATTTTGAGAGAGAGAGAGGGAGAGTGTAAATAGCAAGCAGAAAGATAGCACAACTTCATGATGGTGAGAGTAGGTGCCTGGGTTGGTGTACCTCACAATGCACAGACAAACCAAGTACTGTATCATCTACATACTTTCCCTCATAGTGGAAGGGTGGCTAGGAGGCAGTGTGGGGCTATATTTTGTTGTTTGCTGAATAATTTTTGATGGCATAAATTATTTTATTTGCAGATTATAGCCAGAGCAGTCTGTAGTGTCCTGAATGATTTGGAGAAGAAGAAGCAACATCTTGTGTTCAGTCTTCTTCACCACACTAAGAGTACTGCATTCTGTGAAATTCTTCAGCCAGAACACCAGCACCTAGTAAACATCAGCCATCTTTCAGAACCTCAACTTAATGTTATCTCGTTTACATCCACTGCATCTTATGATGGTGAAGTGAGAAGCCTCACTGCTATGCCTCCTCACCATGCCCTGGACTTAGCAGCTGTTCTTGGATTTCAGTCTAACACTTACAAAATCATACCTAGAGATGAAGTGTTGACCCACAAAGATATGGTAATATTATGTGATAAAGCAAGTTGAAGTTAAAAGTGATCAGTGGCAGATACAGTACAAGGGCAAGTAGATAATACCCCTCCCTTAAATTAATTTTTTTCTAATTATGAATAAGGGAAATTTTGGGTTCACATACCTTATTAAATTAAATCAGTATTAGCTGTGTCGGATATAAAAGATTATACAGTTACTCCCCGACTTACGACCGCCTGGACATACGACCGCCTCAGTCGTACCAAAATTTTGTCAAATTACGTATTTTCGAATCCCAACGTCAGTCATTGCGCTGTGTACTGACAAAATTTTCGTTTGTAATTCACTTTAAAATGGCTGACAAGCTTAAAAGTGAGAGTTTTGTGGTGCTGAGAAGAAAAAGAGACATGCATTTTAGATTTTCTATGTATTATTTAAGCATTTTCGACTTGACCTGGATTTGGGTCCCTAACCCCGTCGTAAGTCGGGGAGCAGCTGTATATGGTATGATATTAGCTTTTCCATATGAAATGTAGATATTTCTTGCGTGCATGTTTAAGCAAGCTCCTTTCATTAGTACGCTCAGTTTTTTTGGTGCTGTAGACATTCATATGTGGCTGTAGGACTGATTTGCTATTACAGCAGGGTCCAACGATGTTCGCTGTATACTAAATCGCGATACAGGTATATAATTACATGTAATCAATGGGGAAAATAGGGTGAGTAAACTTGACTTAACGAGTCAAGTTTAGTCACTAACCAAAACACCAATGAACACTAGACTCGGGAGCAACAAGCTATTTCAATATCAATATCAAGGAACACAAGACTCACCAGCTAACGCACCATCCTGGGAACACCAGACTCGGCAGTAGACGCCACACTGCCACACTCACTTAACAATCCCACACCTACAGAAACGAACACCAAAAATATTATTTACAGTATTAAATATTTTCCATTAAGCTTTCCATTATCTTCACTTCACTTTTCACGTCACTAGCAACCCATTTACATTCACCTTAGAAGTCGTAATCTGCAGCAGAGTCGGCTGCTTTCTCGTCACTCACTCAGAAAGACTGAGTGGGCGACCGTGAATGCGCAGGTGAGCAGCCACGGTGGTGCCTCTGATGAGCAAATAATGCATTTGTTTGCCATGGCAGTACATTTGTAGTATTTCCTGCCCGATTTCCCTCGCGAAATAATTTTGGTAGTCGCGATATAAAATTTTTTTTATAAAAAATCACGATATATCCCCACCCTACTGTATACGGTATAGACATATGATAATCTCCAGTAGTTGACTGCATTTATACCTTTTCAGTCTCCATAGACCTAACCTTTGAATGAATTACCTTCAGTAGATGTTAAACTAAATAGTGGTATGCATAATAATTATTATTATAATACAAAAGAATCAAATAAACAAATGAAAATAATATAACACAGTTCAGTAATAAGTTAAAATTTAGTTTACCTAGATTTAAGATGATGAAAAGTAGAGATAACAGTAACAATGAAGTAATCTCTGCAAACTGCCAGCAATTGCCATTATACAGTGATATTCCCATTAGCCAGAACAATTAGTGCAGAGCACTTCATGGATGAGAGATTTCCAGGTATCCAGACAACTTTCTCAAACCAGGAAAAATCCCTTATCCTCGGAATTTTTTCTGGTTACCCGTACTGTACTGGGAAAAGTTTCCGAGATTCTGAACTACGTATCTTACACAGACAGACACTGGCCCACATCCCCAAAATGTTTCTGGGTGTTGGGGTAAGTTTTTCAGGAGTCTGGGGATATAAACATAACTTTCTTCACTTATTTTTTAACTCCGTTACATTCATACGCAATCCTACATACAGGATGTGCCCCCAAAAATATATCAGACCAACCATGGTCAGGTCCCAAGAGGTACAGCCTGTAATTAGTAAACAACACACTTAATGTAACTTGAATATCACGAAGTTATGGCATTCCGAATTATCTATATTTATGGTAAAAATATGCAACAATCCACTTGTGTTGGTTTAGGTATTAGTAAGGTGTCATCTGTATAGTATTTACATTCTGTGTTTACCACCCATGTGATGTTAGGTCTTCAATTCAAGGTCTAGGATTGCTTTAGGTAATTAATTACTTAACCACAATTGTCTCAAGAATATTCTGCTAATTAACTTCATATTACCAAATTAACTCCATTTGATTTTATCCCACTGTTCTCATTCTCCCTGATTATTTTGGTCTCATTTACCCTGTTGAGAAGCACTAACCTTGACCAATGGCATAGTGAGTACATTTTGTTGGTTACCTAGTTATGGGCTTACCTAAATATGGAATTTTGAGATTAATCTTTTATTTTTGTGGTGTGAAAGAGTTTTTTTTCCTTCTTACAGATTCGGCAATACTTTGATGATGAGGGTGAAGTATTATATTTCCTCACAGAGAATGAGGATACCATAGGACTTGCAAAAGTCAAATCAGTCTGGTATATTCTCCTCAGGGCATTACGTGAAAAAGCAGTTTACTGTTTCACAACTGCAAAGAAGAAATCTGGCTGGTCTTTGCAAGAGCGTATTAATGCAACTCATAAACGTTTAAGAGAGATTCAGAGATGGTTGAAACTTTCAGATGATTATATACACTTCTGGAGCGTAAGTATTATTATTTAGTTTGTTGTTTTCATATGTATAAAATACTTAAATTGAAGGAAATCATCTCTTATCTCTTCTTCTTAACTCTTAAGTCTAATCATCAATACTTGCTACTGTCTATAAAATAAGATTTTAAACCCAAATGCTAATCATAACATCGGCTTACCATATAGTATTTTGAAATTGTAATGTCAAAATATACTGTAAATTGAACAGCATCCATGGATATTCAAAATTTTCAAATTATTTAAAACCTTTAAGTTTCCATTTGGTTATATTTTGACCTTTTTATTTATTTGTTTTTTATATTTTCATTTTTTATTTTAGAAGCTTTGTGATGGTTTTCTACGGTGGACAGAACAAGAAATTAAATATGCACGTATAGAAGGCTCCTCCATACGACCAAAATTCCCGATATTGTGGAAACAATATCTCTGTGAAACAAAGCAAACAGACAGAAGAGAAGTGAGCTATTGATGTCATGTGACTAGTTACCTCCTATCAGGCTGTATGAAGTAGCCATGAGGCTTACAGCATTAAAAGCCAGGTACCTGATGAGAGAGATTGCAAGAGGTCATGTAGCCTGGAGATCTGCCATCAGGTAATCACAGCTGACCCACACAAGCATGAAAGATGGCATTACTGTACTGTAAAGTTGATGACCATTCGACTTTGCTACAGTTTGAGAATCCCTTATCCAAAATCCTTGGTGCCAGGTGTTAAGGATTTCGGAATTTTTCGGATTTCAGAATGGTTACAAGTCACCGACCCACATTGGGGCCTGGGAGACGAAAATGTAATAATAATAATAATTCATAGGTCTAGGTCGTGTTTCTCATTTTTTATCTTTTTTTCATTCTTGTATTTCTTTATTATTATTTATTTTTTATTATTATCATTATTATTTTATTTGTGTATTTTTTATTATAAATTTTATTTACTATGAATTATTATTATTATTATTATTATTATTATTATTATTATTATTATTATTATTATTACAGTCAACCCTCACTTTACGCGGTTAATGTAACCCGCAGGGTCCCGCGGAAAGTGAGGAACGTGTAAAGTGAATAACATAACATATGGGATTAATTGAAATAGAGTCCGGGCCAACCCCCAAACTCCACTTTTTGACGACACAACTATGTTGTAGTAAAAATTTTATCTTAACTTTATGATGGTATGAAAAAACAAGTAATATAGAAGAGGTTAGGTTAGGAAAAATAAAGGTTAACATTGGAAAAATAAAGGTTAGGTTAGGAAAACTAAAAGTTAGGTGGAACACTTACGTTAGTAGAAGAGATGGGTCGGCGTACGGGGATGGAGGCTGGTTCCGAGGCAGAGGGCAGGCTACTGGCCCTCAGGTGAGTCACCATTACTAGGTGCATCACCATCACTGTCACTTACAGTTGTCAGGGCTTCCCTGACAAATCCCTCAAAGTCATCTTCACTGTCACTATCACTGGCTTGGGCTGGCTGTGGTGGGTTGCGGGCGAAGAACTCGGTTATGCTTTTTTGACGGCTGGTGTTTATGTTGTCGTGATACACCGTGATGTAGGGCTCCATAGTCTGCAACAGCTGGGTAGTGAAGATTTCATACCTGTTTGCGTCAGGGTCGTCGGAAAGGAGGAGCTTGGCTTTCTCGATACACTCGATGGCACCCCTAACATTACTATGGGATAAGTGTTGTTCTTCTTGGGATGACGCACCACCTGCCTCTTCACTGACGTCGTCATCATCATGTACCATCTCCTCGGTAGTCACATCAGGTTCCATTATCACCTCCAGGATGTCGTCGTTGGTGGTCTCGGAGAAGCCTGGAACTGTAACAGTCTGCGCAGCTTCTCTGGCAAGGTCCACTGCTACTGCAACATTCTGAACCTCACCAGTCACAGATTGACTCCTCCTCTCACCTGGTATTCCATGCAACACATGTCTCCATGCGTGACGAATTGTAGCAATAGACAGCTGATCCCATGACTCCACCAAGAAGTCCACAGCTTTCTTGATGTTAAATACTCTCCAGAATTGTTTGAACAGTATTTTTTGCTGTGCCAACTGTTGATCCTCATCTTCTTCGCTCTTGCTATCGGTGGTGGTGTCACTCAGGTTACGCAACTCTTCCCTGGTGTTGGTGTAGTCGTTCAGGAGTTTGAATTTTTTCGTAGAGAATGCAGCTTTTACATTACAGATTAACTCTTGGTCCATGGGCTGTAATATAGACATAGTGTTGGGAGGAAGGAAGACCACTTTCACGTTGGGGTGACGATCTAACAGTAGGGGCGAGTGTCCTGGTGCGTTGTCCAGCAGCAACAAAATCTTGAATGGCACATTCTGTCGCTCACAGAATTTCTTTACATCGGGAACAAAACAGTCATCAAACCAGGAGAGGGACAGTGTAGAGAACATCCACGCCTTACGTGCGGTCAGCTAGTGGACATTTGTAGGCGTGCGGCTTGCGTGCTGTGTGGATCACCGATAACTTGAGCTTACAGGTACCGGAGGCATTGGTGGTAAACAGGACGGTGATGCGTTCCTTCTGCATCTTCCGGCCCCGAATCTTGCTGGCATTCTTTACAACGAAGGACTTGGAAGGTAGCTTTTTCCAGAAAAGACCAGATTCGTCCATGTTAAACACCTGGTCGTCACTGTACTGTCCTTCCTCCATAATCTCACGTAAAAACGGAGGAAATTCCCTAGCCGCAGCACTGTCAGCACTCGCTTCTTCACCACCAATGTTTATATTGGTGATCTTGTTCCGGATCTTTAACCTCTGTAACCACCCAGAGGAAGCATTAAAGGGTTTGGGCTCTGTAATTCCCATCTTTCGTGCCACTGCAATGTACAGTTCACGTGCGTACTCCTTAACAGAGCGCGTGTCGACCGCCATGTTCCGTCGCGCTTGACGCACCAAGTACCTCACAAGTAATTTTCTGTCTTGAGAAGCACCTGGCTGTGAAAATACTTGATCATAGAAGCACCTGTAGACTTTGTAATCTTCATGTGCTCCTTTATCTTGGCTGCATCCTTCTTTATTGTTCGAATCGTAGATTCATTCACACCATGCTGGCGCGCCAAATCAACCTGCCTTGTTCCTTTCTCCAACTCTTGGTTGATGGTATACTTCACCTCATAGCTTAAGGAACGTCATGTCTTCTTTGGCTTAGTGCCGCTGGGTCCAGGTAAGGAAAGGTTTCTCTCTGGGGGCGGTGGTCCGGCGGAAGCCATTTTACAGAACAATGGATACACGTTTACACGGTCTGGCGTGGAGGGATGAAACTGGTCAAGGATCGCCTTTCCTCCCTCCCTCCCTCCCCCGGGTGGACACGTCATAATACTTTTAAGCCAATTACAGCTAGCAGCAGAGGGGGGTAGGGATGCATGGCCAATCACAGTCCGATACGTCATATGACGTCAGTGATAATGCAACAAAGACACACACTGCGCAACCTTACCGCGCGGCTTGCCCAGGCGGAGGGAGGAGGGAGAGGCGAGAGCACAGGCAGGCAGGCGGGTGGGGCGAATCTAAAAATAGCGTCGCGCCGGACACTCTCCGCGTAATGGGGTTCACGCACCGCGTAATGTGAGCACGTTAGGTTCTGGCAGGGCACCGCGTTAACGTGGAAACGCGGAATGTGGGACCGCGTAAAGCGAGGGTTGACTGTATTATTATTATTATTATTATTATTATTATTATTATTATTATTATTATTATTATTATTATTACTATTATTACATTTTCGCCCCGAGGCCCTGATGTACGTAGGTCAGTGACATGTGCCCGGGTGGGCTGATCCCTGTATTTAAAAGAAAAGAAATTTTTTGATCCACTAAAAAAACTTTTGGTTTTCGGAATTTCGGATAAGGGGTTGTCAACCTGGAGTACAGGTATTTGGAGACTGAAGGGATGTGATAGTTGTTTCAGGTGATGTAATATTGTTTGATTAATGAAGGATCAAAATGAAGGCTGTGTTGAGTACAGTACAGAATAGTGCAGACAGCTTGAATTACAAGAGCAAAATATATGATTCAGGATTACCGTACAAAGGAAAAGTTACCTCAACAAGACGTCCAGTACAGATGCATATAGGGACTGGGAAAAGTCGTTGGTTGGTGCATCAACAGTTACTGAAGTAATTAATCAAATAAGAATATAACAAATTCCGGGGGTTAGAGATCGGCCACCCCCCCAAACCTCCCACCTACCTTTGATATATGTTGGTTATGAAAGAAAATAAAGCAGACATACAAAGCAAGCATAATAAGCCATAAATAAGCAATGTAAAACATAAATTGAGACTTATTTACCTGTATTGAGGAAGGTAGACATGGTCTGGGGTGGCAAGTTTAAGCCTCTATTAATCTTAGCTGATCCATCACCACTTTTATTATGTCTTATCACATCACATCAAGCTGCCCCGAAGAGGGAGAGCACAACAGGAACTATCACCGAGGTATTTAGGCATGATTGCATAACACACGAAGTCAGACACATGGTAAGTGTAAACAAGAGCACAGAGGTGGGAATGAGTCAGAGACAGTGTGCAGAGCTCTCTCATGGCAAGATTTGCACCACACTACCGCCTGCCAAATTCAAAACAGGTCTGCCCCTCCTCTCCTGGTCGTCAGATCCGGGGTATCAACGAAACTTGTGGGGTATTGCCCCTATATGTAATCGTTGGTTATGTAAATCAGTGGTTATTGGATTGTCAGTTTTTCGGGGTATACCTCTGTGTGTGTGTGTGTGTGTGTGTGTATACAGGTACTCATCGACCTACGACAACCCGAACATACGACCGCCGTGGTCGTATAAAATATTTTGCAAATTACGTATTTTCTAGTCCCGACGTTAGTGATCGCGCTGTGTACTGACAAAATTTTCGTTTGTAATTCCTTTTAAAATGGCTGGCAAGCATAAAAGTGAGAGTTCTCGTGGTGCTGAGAAGAAAAAGATACACCCATTTTAGAATTTCTATGTATTCTTTTCGCAATACAGTAAATAGTATACGAAAATTGGATATTTATCATAAACTGATATAAAAAAAGTGAAAGTAAGAATCCACATTTAGTTTATTTTGATAAAGTTGTTTATATAAAACTGAAAGGGATAATGGACGAGTTGACAGTCGGAATTTTTTTGTAAAATGGCAGGTCAATGGGTAAAGAAAATTTTTAAATTCACTATGGTAATGATATTTTTAAACAAATTGGGCCAAAAAGTGTCAAAAATAAGAGTTAAAGTTGCTAAAAAGTCACGTGACTGCAAAAAGCTCTGTGATTGGTTGTGATGTCACTGGTTGGGGTGAACTTCCCAGCGAGAGACAGCCAGCTGTAGTTGTCCAACCTTCTCGACTGATCGGCTCTGTAAATAAATATTATTAGATAATTGTGCATTACTGTGCAACACAGTTATACTATTTTGAATATATAAATATTACTAAGCACATAAACTAATTCAATTTATATTGGCTGCCCATACAACAAATTTCATAGTATAAACTTTCCAAACAATATTGGTATTATTTTGGTTTTGGTCATCTGGGGAACCTTAAGATTCTAACTATGGGATTAATAGGACACATTATCTCTACAGAATTTCTGTCGCAAAACATTTTTTTTATCGCATAAGAAAATACAGGTCATATGTTAGGTTAGGACTGTTAGGGTATGATGAGTTACGAGGTTAGCTTAATATAATTTGGTAAGGGTGGGGGGGTAGTAACTCAAAACTAGTTATTTCCGATAGAAATGAAAGTCTAAATCGTTTGGTCAACAAGTTAGTAAGTGGTGAAATACAACAAAACTTCTTTGAGCACTCCAAATAGTGAAAGAATGTGTAGGTTTACAGTTAGGGTATTGTACCAGAGGATTATATTAGTGTATTGTACAGCCCCTCAGAAACTATCTTTACTGTGAGAGGGGTTGATGGATTTCATAATGAACACTGCGACTCCCGTTATCTCAGTAGGGTTGTCAAAATATTTCATCCATTGCATCATATTGTAAAGAACAAAAGTGATCAGGCATAGCTTTACCACCGTATGTGTAGAGAAAGAACAGTCGTAGTTTATTGACCATTTTAGAGGTGAGTGGAATTCCCTCAAGGACAAATAAGCACAAATTTTCACTGCAGGGACACTTAAGTGCCTCAGAAGAAACCAAGGAAATACTATGCTTTGAGTGAGTCCAACTGTTAAAATTATTCATCTAGTTGGTGGTTGATTTGTAATACAGTACTGTATATATTATTAGTTACATTGCTTGTGATTAGTTGTCTTCTTCATCATCTGACAGTCCTGAAATTTGGTCCAATGGTTTTACTAAAAGTGATTTTCTAAAAGTAATACAATATTGGCAATAGTAAAGAATGATTGACCCCACAATGAATATAGAAACAACATTGCACTGATGAGGAAGAAGTGATTTTCACATGTATTGTACAGTACCACAATTTTCTCTTAAAACATAAAATCATGAAAATGAATTACATTAAACTCTATAGGACTATTGGCCCTTATTGTACTAGGCAGTGTTGCTTATAACCAGCCTACATCACTCCTATATCTGTATTTTTTAAGTTTGGTAACTTGTTCCACTCATCCAGAAATTTTATTTCCAAACTAATGTTTGCATCATTCCCATCTAAATTTGCTTAATTTCAAACCATTGCTACTCATTTTCTCCTTCAAACACATAGCCCCTCACTCCACATCTCATAAGATAATGTAAATTCAGCCTTCTTAATCTTTCTGTATGCTCAAGATTCCTAATGCTCAGGGTTAACTGTCATCATCTGAATGTACAGTATTCTTGGGAATCTACTTCCATTCTATAGTACAGAGACCAAAACTGTATTGTGTGTCTTACAAGTGCAATATATAGGTAGTGGCAACCTGTGGTGCAATGGTCAGCATGCTCACCTCACAAGTGAGTGAACCTGGATTTGATCTCCAGGCAGGGTGAAACTTATGGGCAAATTTCTTTACACCATTTGCAGTAATTGGGAACCTGGATGTTATTTGATTTGTGGATAGTTTTCCAGGGTAATGGTTAGCCAGTGCAGTTGGTGAGTTGTCCAGTCTTTTTGGATTGTTCCTTGACACTGGATCATACAGCTCGTTAACATAGGGTGTGGTTGTTGTGTAGGTGAGAGCTTATACACATTTAACAAATTCATGCCTTGGTCATCCTGGGGCTGGCCTTGCTTGAACATGAAGGGCAACCATTATATCGATCTAAGATAACATTGGTTCTCCTTTTACTAAACCCCAGTACTTTGTCAGCCATATTTTATACAAAGCATATTGCTTTCAATGTCTTAGATCCCCACTTATCATTACAGTATGTGTACCTTCAAATTCTTACCCACCATTGAATATCTCTACAGTATGTCTGTTGTTCAGCTAACTGTGTACTGTATTCCCATTTCTGTAATTTATCTGAGTCCTCATTGAACTTACTTATTGCCATATTTTTGTGTCATAAGCAAATTTACTTAAGTTGCCATCAGTGCCTATATCAATGTTGCTAACCCTCTGCTACTCCCGGCCATGGTCAGAAATCTCACCCTCGCATTCTTTTGGCACAGGTTGCATTGATAACAAGAATGGTTTATCCATTTAATAAACATTGAGTAGGGCGATCCAGACCCTAATTCCACTGTTAAAAATGCATCTACCAGTCCACAAGGCTAGTGGGAGGAACTTAGGTGGTTGATAAGACCATTTCTGCTTACCGGGGAGGAGGGGGGGGGGTTCTGTGCGAGATAAAGCTGGGAGGGGTCACCCCAGCGTTGGAGTGCTTAGCGATGCAATTTGCATCAAAAGACCATGAGGGAGTTAATTTATAGTTATATACATATATCCCTCCCTATACAAATTTCATAAAATACTGCCTCTTTTTCATTTTATGAAAGCTATCCCCGCTTTTACAAATTTTGTTCCCGGCAAAAATTCAAATTCGCGCCCCCAGGAGTCAGCTGGGGCGGCCACAATCCCTAGCCCTCTCCGTACCAGACTGAGGTGCGAGTTATTTTATGGTTATTTTTCAACTTGTAATTTTGGGTTGGTAAACAACTTTCTTTATATTCTTTTCCACTTACATGCACACAGTCCTACCTGCAGAATGCAAAAAAAAAAAATAAATAATAGGAATAATTCTCATGTCAAAAACATAAAGGGAATAAACATTTCTTTGTGTGATAGTGGGAGGAGGAGCGCTGCTAAGGGTTGGCAGAGGCAGCGTCCCTAGTCAGGCTGCGTTGCTGTGGCGAGGTTTGAGGCTGCGTCTTATGCAAATGGTGGTTGTGTTAAACTTTCATTTAGCGTTTCCTTAATGGTTTTAGCTGCATATCTTTATCTAGATAGTATTTTATATTATTTTTAATGTGTTAGTAAATTACAATAGTTGTGTACTATTTATCGTTAGTTAGGTAGGTTTTTTTGTCTGTGAACCTTCTGTTAGCTATACGAAAATTCACCTTACGAATGGTTTTCAGGAACCTAATCCATTTGTATAGTGAGGGATCCCTGTATAATAAATAATAACAGTCTGAGTACTGAGCCTTGGGGTGTGCCACTTGTAATGTTAACCCCAGTCAGATTTTGTACCATTCATTGAATACATCATCAGGTTACAATGTTAACATAACCACAACATACTTGGTATTCCTCATCTCCCAGTAGTGGTGAGTTTCACTTGCCACAGCCCATAGGAGACTTATCCTAGTACAATACTGTAATACTTTTGAGATTTTAGGCTGTTTATATAAAATCCAATTTGATATCCACAAGATACTATACTGTACTACCAGAACCAAGCATTCTGTATTTATGCATTTATCAGTATGATAACTTTAATAAGATTTAAGTATATATATATATATATATATATATATATATATATACACAGAACTGTATATTTCAGTAATCTCTAGGGAAAGATGAGTTTACCAAGTGCAGTTTTGAGTACAGTATCCATGTTTTATATTTTGTACACTGTTTTACCAACCACAGTATCCAGTTTCAAGTACTGTACCTGTACATGCAGGTTTTCACAGCCCCTGCAGGAGATTTTTAGCCCAGCGTGTTGGGGAAGTTCACTGAATTATGTCTCTCAAGTGGTTTGTCTTGTTCACTTCATATACTGTACAGTACATACACCTCGAGCAACAATTTGTCATAATCTAGTACATCTACCTTGCCCAGGTCTTCTTCCTTCTCAAACCTCTTTAAATCAATTTCCTTATTTTTATCTTTCATATTATGCACTCTGGCTGTCTGCTGTCCTGACAGTACTGTACAGTACTTCATCCATCACCAAACACGCTTGTGGTGCAGATGTAGTCGGTGTTTATACTTTTTTACAGTATTACAGTAATAGAATATGTTCTAATTTGGATAAAAACACCTTTTTTCCCAAATTGAGTGGAATTAATTTGTATAGAATGTCTGATAATTTTTATTTTGTAAAATGTGTTTACAGGTATATTATTTTTTTTATGAATTATATGTTCAACATTTTAAATATTTACTTTTTCTATACCATCAAAGATTTTAATTAAAATATTATGTTAGTGTTATAAATGTATAAGACTAAATCGGTGTAATAAAACTGAAAAAAAATTGTGACACCTGCTACTTCCATGAGTGCATATGCTTTGGGGTAAATGAAAATTGTGCCTGCCAGATACACCCAGCTTTGACATGCATATACAGTACTATACTGTTTTTTCTCACCTTTACATGTGTGATCTTGTCAGAACCAAAATTTTTTGAAAATGCAGGTACAGTATATTGTTCTTAGACATATTTGTTTTGTTAAGAAGTGTGTCAAGGTCAGGGGACTCCTGCTTTACACTTTTTTATTGTCTTAACACCTGCACAGTATGCTTTATAATATTTTTAAATTACTGTAGTATAGCATACATCCTGTAAATATTTTTTACCTCAAACTCTACATAATAGGAAATTAGGTACTGTACCTGTATATCACTCAGGGCTTACTTCTCATAACCTTCACCCCCCTCCCCCAACAGACCCATTAGATCTAGCTAGGGGTGAGTCCAGGATTTTTAGGGGAGGACGTCCCCCACCCGGTCTGGATTTTTTTATTGCAAGTATACTACAGTACAATATACATATTGGTGACATCTGAAGCATATAAGTAAGCATGTTAAGGTTGCAATGCACACCAATTATGTCCCTGATTACAATGGTAAGTCATCAGTCACAGTATAACTCCAACTGGGGTGTTTTTGTTGCAGACGTGGAGCTTTACGAGTTCTCTTTTTGGTTTGTTTTTGTTAATCCTTAATAGCTAGCACAGTATGTACTGTACCTGGTTCATTACTTAAGAGGTGATTTCACCTGACTTGTCTCTAGAGGGACATACAGTACGATATTGTACAGTGATTATTGGGTCTCTGGTTACTTCTTTACTAAAGGCTCCAGGATAACATGTAGACTTGTATGGTATGGAGTCTTAAAATCAAAACCTACCAGCCTCAATAGGTGGCAATAAAACGAGGTTGACTCTTAGGGGTGTACATCTGTCTAATGCTTAGAGTTTTTGTAGCACCACCTCCTGCTCATCTATTTAGGTTTTGAGCCATGTGTCTTCTAGACATACAGTACAGTAAAAGTGAAGGATTGATCCTGAAAGTCTATATCTTTGGAAAGCTCAAAACCAGGTGGCTTGGTTACCTCCCTTTTCATCCTTCCATGTGTTAGTTAATTAGTCAGCTGGAATTGAGTTGTGAGTGAAAGAATGGTTCAGGGTTCTAGATATGGGGGATGTAACCCTGGTGTGGGGCATGCTAATTGAATAGGCTTGGCTTACAGAAGACAACCTAGCTGAGACAGATGGAGTTATAAGGTGGGGGGGGGATTGGTATAGCCAATAGGTTGAAAGAAACAGCTTACATAATGAGCATTGGAAGGTAGAACTTACTGTCCCAGTGAAAAAGAGTGAAACTAAATCCCATTGGTCTTGATGATTTGTTATGGATTAAGCCTTCAGAAACAAGGAGACAGTATGACTGGCAATGCATTGGACAATCTACATCTACCCAACTGTAGCGATAAGAATGTATTTACAGCTGGTTAGACTGGGGATGCACAGAGAGCATACTACCAGCAATCCTAAAAACGAAAGGAATGCTGTATTCACTTTCCCACCTCACTCCAAAATTTTCTATTATGTACTGTAATTTGTATTGAAAGAGCTTCTTGGCTATAGATTCTGGTGGGTCATAGGATTTCAGGATCAATTTATCATTTATGGTCAAAATTTAACAGTTATGTTTGGAAGGTCTCCTATACCTCCTTGGTGGAAGGAAGGAGCTATTCTTCCACACTTTGCAATTCAAACATGCAATTCTGTGTCAGCCCTTTCCTTCTGAGATTCAATATCTGCCTCGACCTTTTTGTCTGGTTTCTTAATTTTTGTAGCTTAAAAATATTGCGTCCTTTGATGTCTTCTAAGCCAGAGACGATGAAGACGAGCATTACGAGCAAGGATGGAGAGGGTGGGCCTTGGCTTATCCTGATCGAAGACGGGTGTCTCTTGTAAGTGTAGTGGCATAGTTGAATCAACCATGGGCATGGAGCGGGCCATAACTAGTGTTGGTTTAACCGGAGGCTGATGATTTGAGATGGAATGGTGAGGGCGATTTTTTGAATCAAAATGGACATGCTGGCGCCTGGAGATCAAAAGAGAGGGTCGACGTGAACGAAGGGCATGGCGGTGGGGTTGCTTTAAGAGGCTCTTGCTAGTGCTTTGCTGCAGTAGGGAAGGAGGGCTGGGGAATTTCTGGATATCTGCAGGGTTAGATTTTTCTTGGGTAGAGATACGAGTTCTCTCCTCAGAAGATTCCATATATTCAGGCATCATGTGAAAGGATTTAGCATGTTTGGAGAATGCATTCTCTGTATGTGTTACAGAGGCATTTTTGCCATGTGCATCTGTGACAGTCTTGGTTTCTTTAGGTTGGTTTGTGATTTGGGTGAAAGAGACATTCTCTGTGAAATTTGGGGTAGTTAAAAGAAGTGAGTGAGGAGTTTGGGCAGCACCTGGAAAAACAGAGATGGCGACATACTCAGGCTGGGTATCACCAGATGGGACAATGGGTGAGTTGATGGTGGGTTGGAGAGGAAGTGATGCCTCAGCTTGAGCCACAAGATCTGCTCCAACAATGGACAAGTCTGTCCTCTGGCTCAGTTGTTTAGATAAAGCTGACTGATACTCCGCTTGCTCTAAAGAAGATGGTGGAGGTAAAATGTGAACAATTGTTTCTTTATTTGACACACCACTCTTAATAGAAGATGACAATTCATCTTTTGTTTGAGGCTCCATAGTGCTTATGACGTCATTACTACTTTCTTCAACAAAATTTCCAGCTGTGAGTAACTCGGGAAACTGTATTGCTGTCACCGCCATGGTTGGGTTGTCCTCTTCTGGTTCTATGACATCAAGAGGTGAACCATTCAATGGGGTTCTTGGGAACTGATATTGTTCACTGGCTGCAGTATCTGTAGTCTCCTCAGTTGTGAGAGAAACTACCAAGGGAGAGCGATATACCTCTAGTGGTTCTCTAGTCTCATCTTCACTATTAATGGTAGAACCTTTGTCAACAGGAGTGGTGGTGGAGGAATCTCCACCAACAGGTGTGGTGGTGGAGACATCTCCATCAGCAAGTGTAGTGGTGGAGACATCCCCATCAACAGGTGTGGTGGTGGAGGCATCTCCATCAACAGGTGTGGTGGTGGAGACATCTCCATCAGCAAGTGTGGTGGTGGAGACATCCCCATCAACAGGTGTGGTGGTGGAGGCATCTCCACCAACAGGTGTGGTGGTGGAGACATCTCCATCAGCAAGTGTGGTGGTGGAGACATCCCCATCAACAGGTGTGGTGGTGGAGACATCCCCATCAACAGGTGGTGGTGGAGACATCTCCATGTGGTGGTGGAGACATCCCCATCAACAGTGTGGTGGTGGGTCCATCTCCAACAGGTGTGGTGGTGGGACATCTCCACCAACAGGTGTGGTGGTGGAAATATCTTCATCAACAGGTGTGGTGGTGGAGACATCTCCATCAACAGGTGTGGTGGTGGAAATATCTTCATCAACAGGTGTGGTGGTGGAACATCTCCATCAACAGGTGTGGTGGTGGAAATATCTTCAACAGGTGTGGTGGTGGAGACATCTCCATCAAGAGGTGTGGTGGTGGAGACATCTTCATCAACAGGTGTGGTGATGGAGACATCTTCATCAACAGGTGTGGTGATGGAGACATCCCCATCAACAGGTGTGGTGATGGAGACATCTTCATCAACAGGTGTGGTGATGGAGACATCTTCATCTACAGGTGTGGTGGTAGAGACATCTTCATCAACAGGTGTGGTGGTGGAGACGTCTTCATCAACAGGTGTGGTGATGGAGACATCCCCATCAACAGGTGTGGTGGTGGAGACATCTCTATCAACAGGTGTGGTGGTGGAGATATCTTCATCAACAGGTGTGGTGGTGGAGACATCCCCATCAACAGGTGTGGTGGTGGAGACATCCTCATCAACAGGTGTGGTGATGGAGACAGCTTCATCAACAGGTGTGGTGATGGAGACATCTCCATCAACAGGTGTGGTGGTGGAGACCCCATCAACAGGTGTGGTGGTGGAGACATCTCTATCAACAGGTGTGGTGGTGGAGACATCCCCATCAACAGGTGTGGTGGTGGAGACATCCTCATCAACAGGTGTGGTGATGGAGACAGCTTCATCAACAGGTGTGGTGATGGAGACATCTCCATCAACAGGTGTGGTGGTGGAGACCCCATCAACAGGTGTGGTGGTGGAGACATCCCCATCAACAGGTGTGGTAATGGAGGCATCTTTATCAACAGGTGTGGTAATGGAGGCATCTTTATCAACAGGTGTGGTGGTGGAGGCATCTTTATCAACAGGTGTGGTGGTGGAGACATCCCCATCAACAGGTGTGGTGGTGGGGGCATCTTCATCAAAAGGTGTGGTTATGGGGACATCTTCAACAGGTATGGTGGTGGGAACAACAAGTTTGGTGGTAGAAACAACAGGTGTGGTGGTGGGAACAACGGGAGTGGAGGTGGAACCAACAGATGTGGAGGGGTTGTGGATGGGAGATGTTTGGGGGTACCCTGGTAGATGGAACCTACTGTGGCTGGCCAAGAAGGTGTTCAACTCATCGCGACTCGTAAAGTACCTGAAAAATAAATCAATATTAAAAGGAGATACACGGAAAGGAAAGAAAGAGATGCAGAGAAGAAAGTTAAGAGGGTGTGGTTAACATTAATGATTGGGCAGGTATGAGGAACAAAATTTGGTGTAATATTTTTCCGTTGATAAACCCACAAACATTAGGGAGTTCACCTGAGTTTGGGTCTGTAGCCACGGTGGTCAGCGGTGTAGGTGACCAGAAGAACTCTGTTATCGGAAAATTGAACGAAGTAGGTGCCCCGTTGAGTGTCGGGGCCGTAGATGGCGTGGTGACCATGCGTCTGGCGAGACAAGTGGCCCGTCACAGCATGCTGCCACCCTCCTTCCCTCGCCCACACACCTCTCATCTTACCTGAAGGCTTCAGTACCAAAAAACAATTTTAGTAAAACATTTCTGGTGATGCTGATATGTTGGGAAATGGAGTGTTATCTTGTTTGTGGCATAATCTGTATACAGCCTGAACAACATCAACCTAGAGAAGTCGACTTGTGAAAGAGACCTAGGGGTACTTGTAAGCCCGGACCTACGGCCTAGAAAACAGTGCGTTAATGTTCGAAATAAGGCAAACAGAGTATTGGGTTTTATATCTAGAAGTGTAAGTAACAAGAGTGCAGAGGTCTTATTGCAACTATATCTTGCGCTAGTTAGGCCGCACCTCGATTATGCGGTTCAGTTCTGGTGCCCCTATTATAGAATGGATATAAATTCACTAAAGTCGGTGCAGCGAAGAATGACAAAAATGATTCCGGGACTTAGAAACCTTCCATATCAGGATAGGTTAAAGAAACTTAACTTGCATTCCCTAGAAAGACGAAGAGTGCGGGGAGATATGATAGAAGTATTTAAGTGGGTGAAAGGAATCAATAAAGGGGATATAGATAAAGTTCTTATAATATCCGAGCAGGATAGGACTCGGAGCAACGGATTCAAGTTGGATAAGTTTAGGTTTAGAGGGAGATAGGAAGAAACTGGTTCACAAATAGGGTGGTGGACGAGTGGAACAAGCTTACCAACTTTGTAGTAAGTGCGGGAACTCTGGAAAGTTTCAAAAGGAGGCTAGATAGATTCATGGATGATAGAGAGTGGTAGTAACTCTCGACAGGAGCTGCCATGCACAGGCTAACCGGCCTATTGCAGACTCCTTATTTTCTTATGTTCTTATGTTCCTTGTGTTATATTATTTGTGGTGTTATCTTAACTCCCTTGTGGCATTATCAGTAAAGTCCCTTGTGAATATGGTCATGGTATCCGTAAGATCCATTGTGAGTTATCGTAAAGGTGGTGAGTTATCTTTTTACGTCCTCTTTGGATAATACAATATTTTTAAGGTATTGTGTGGATTATGTTAAAGGTGCGAATTGTCTAAAATAGTCTTGTGTGGCTTATCGTAAAGGTCTTCTGTGAGTTGTCTTATCTTAAAGGTTATATACAGGTAAGTTGCTTTTTTATGACAATTCAAGGCAACCTCATAAATAGATATTTCAAGAATAAATGAAAATGTATATATTTTTCTTTGAATGAATATATATATATATATATATATATATATATATATATATATATATATATATATATATATATATATATATATATAGCTTACATTATATGGTTTTAAGAATAGGCAATGGCTGACTTAAGACACGACAAAAATATTATACTCAAAGTTGAAGTAACTCTATTACTTTAAAATACTGTACATCTTAAGTATGGGCTGTCAAAACACAGCCGAAATGACTCCTTTTTCTTTAAAATAACTACAGGCGTTCTGGAATCATTAAGAATTGCTTAACTACAAAATTTATACACCTACTAAATATTTTCGTTGTGGCGCTGGTGTCCTTAGCTTCCGTATCCTTACTATTCGAGAAATGTTAATTTTCTCCGGTTCTTCACCTTTTCGACGTAAATCTTGCAGGTGAGTTGTCAGTACGTGAGGTGGCCCGGTTGTGTAGGTGGGCACGTTACCTACCTGAAGTCGAGCCTCCTGTACGCCATTTGTAGTCTTTGTGATTCTTCCTTCCGCAAGATAATTCATGTCTTCGTTTGATGTCTTGAGGCCAGTTGATGCGTCTGTGCTTATCTTATCATGCCCAGATATCCCCCTAGAATTATAGCGTGTCTGTATTTTTTTGTCTTCATGATTTTGTAATAGATCGTGAAGGAAATTGATAATTTGTTTAGGCATGTGTGTTGGAAATAAGTCAGAAAAAATTTCCATTGGGTGCTCTAGATTATCTAAAGGTTGATAAAGCTTGATGTAGTCATCTTCCTCTGGAGCAACAGTAACGTAAACTTCCTCTGGAGTCACAGCTTGGGGGTGTCTTTCTATCACCGACGTGACGTTAAGACGCACTGGCACACTCTTACTGTTTGACGTTGTGAGTGTCTCTTTGAAAATCTCATAAGGTTGTGGTCTCTTAATTGTTCTCTTGTTTCTTGAGATCCGTAAGAACCAGCTCTTATCTACGGCATTTGAAATAGAATTATTTAAATCCAAAACGTTTTGTTTTGTTAGTATCATATTATTCCGCATTAACCCAAGAGGGCCATTATCTGTTCTACGGTTATTTTGATTATGACTGGAGAAGACGGAGTCATGGTTCAGCCAGTCAGAAGAGGCCATTGGAGCACTGTTGGTGCAGCTCCACAGGAATGCAATCTGAAAATAAAAACAAAATAATACTACATTATCATATAACCTATATATTGTATACAAAAGTTAGTACAATAGTTATAATAGTGAACATACAGCCATGATCATGCTCTAATAATGATTATGAATAATAATAATAATACGTAATACTAATATAGGTACAATAATAATAATGGTGCAGGTGCAGCTAAGATGCAAACTGGTACCCTGCTGCCAGCTGTACAACAACGCGGCTATCATCAGGTAAAACTCAGTCGTAGGAAAATATACTGTATTTTGAACATCATCTTCGCCACTTGCAGCTCGCTAGCCATGTGAGGTCAGCTATATATAGAAGGATGATGATAACTGCAGAGAATGATTGTTTTATGTGGAAACAAAGAGTCATTCAGATCACCTCCGCAAAGCGCTTTGTGTGAATCAGTCAACGTGTAATCAGTTCAGCAGTAGGATTATACAGGGCCGGAGGCAAAGAATACTTTCGGGCCAGTCTTAACATTAATGTCGCCACCCTGAAGTACAGGATGTATGAGGTTGGGTAAAGAAACCCCCGTCTCTATGGTTTATCTAGATTTAAAGTTGAATGAGTTATATTAATAAAATACGTTTTGTTTTTCTCACACACCCTCACAAGCATACACCGTCACCGCAGCCTCACAGACATACAGTACAGCGTTACAGGCTCACAGCAGCTTCACAGACCCCTGTAACCGCCCGATGACCGACTCGAATATGCTGGGTAGCTTCAAACTTATGTTGGATAGATATATGAGCAATAGGGTGTAAACGGGACTGCCCAGTTTGGGCCAATAGGCCCGTTGCAGTTTCCTCCATTCTTATGTTCTTATGTAAATTCACACCCTCATATAACCTCATATCACCACATTTTTACTCATGTCTCACAACTTTCCATCTTCAGAGCCTCCCACCTTCACAACACCCACACAATCACTCACAGCCTTTCATCCATTCTCACACAACCAAATCACGCTGTAAAACCCTCACAGGCAATCACCGTTACAGCCTAGCGTCAAAGCAGCCCCACAGACCCTCACAGCTTTACACCAGTATTCCACCCTCATAATATGTCCAGACGGGTATTTTCGTTTGTAAAAAGAGAAACTGCATAAAAATAATTATTCCTTCAATATTTTTGTGTCGGTCAAGATCTGGGGCTGGAGACATTTGCCCTCGCTATAATCCGGTACTGGGACGATGTAATCAATCTCCCCAGCGTCACAGAGGCATCATGCTCTCCGGACCGTTATAACTGTTATCCTTATATACTGTTATAATCCAACAGTGAATGTTTTATTGCATTTTCAACGAGTTTAACCGATGGAGGGGTATCCAGAGATTACCAGAGCACACAGTAACAAAACCAACCACAGCTCTCCCATGAAATTCCTATTACAGTACAAAGAAAGCAATTTTCTTCCATCTATTTCTCAGGAAGGTCACATAATGATGGATGAATTCCCCACGGGGACAAAAAAATTACATCCAGTGAGGGCGTAAAGTCGATGACCTGGATGTATAGGCGCTGAGACTGTACATAGTCTTATGGGCTTAGGTTTATGGATGTCGGTAAGAGTAATTCCAGGGCGAGGCAAATTCCTAGCTATTCCGGCAACTATCTAATGATTTCTTTATCACTAGAGTATACTACCTCCCCCCCCCCCTCCGCTAGTGGAAATAATATTTAAACCTAATCAGACATCGGTAAATACATAAATTATATCACATACTGTATATACCATTTAAACCAAGGATGTTTAATTAAACCTTGGTTTAAACCGTAGTGCATTATACTGCCTTATGGCCACGGGATTTAATTAAAGTTAACCCAGCATCCCTTCGGCAACTACCAAGTTTTTGTCAACATGCCTGTCTGGGGTATGTAGTTTTACTGTTGTATGTATGTCCGTTATTAGACTTAGGTAAAATTATGCTTATAACCACTAAAATTAGCGTTTATTTGTTTGGTAGAAATAAAGTATGTTAAGTAGATCATTTTCGGTTATTCCTTTAATCAAATAACTTAAAATTTATATACTGTATGTCAACATATTAGATTTTCTTATATTTCCTTAACTACGGTAAGTATAACAACAGTTAAACGCAGCTTTATGGAAGGTTGCCGAGTCTCTCCGTTTGGTGTTGCTGACTCAGCAGGTGCACGAGGAGGTAAATAACGTAAACAAATAACAGCATGGGGTCGTCTCCCAGTTATTTCGAGTAAATATTAATAATTTGTGTTGCGCCAACCGTTTAATATTTCTATGTTGCCTCATGGTGTGGAGATTCAGTACTGGGTTTAAGACGTGTGAGCACCGAGTGAGTTATGTGTTAAAGGAATATCCTTCCTTCCTAAGGCTTTAGTAAGCCCCTTTATAATATTTATACTGTATATACTTGTCACACTTGCCAGATGCTTCTGGTGTCATTGTACAGGGGTACCTAGTGACAGTACTAGGATCCCGCTTCCTCTATCATGGAATAAACAATTGAAATTGAAATTGAGCACCGAGTGTGAGCTCCTTAAGTTTAGACTTACCAACACTAACACATGTGTAGATACATTCAAGAGCCTGTATACTTTCCAACAGTACCTACCAGAGAACTGACCTACCGCTACCGCCTGACTGGCTAATAAACTAACACGTGGCGAAGAAGATAAGTAAACAGTGGCCAGCGGTGACGACTGGACAGTTGTGTCGCCAGTTGTTTTTGTCCCAACAGGTTGGCTCTCCGGACCACAACACGGGTCACCCTTGATGCGTCAATAAGCCGACCATAACACTCAGGCGATGCAAGTACCGTTGCAGGAGATATACTTTCTAGTAAGTTTGCTCTTCCATGTAATTATTAATTAAAAAATATATATATATATTCGCTGATGTGTTTTCTCACAGCGTTATTTATTTTTGGGAACACTGAATCAATTTCTTCGACAATTGTAGTGACCAAAATTACAAAATTTCATATAAAACAGCCAACCCACCTTTATCGCGGACTCAGGCGCAAGAGGCGTGTACTGACTGATGCGTCTTAGTGAGTAAATAAAGTGAGTAGGTAGAAACTAGATTTATATTTATGCAGATGCGGTTATAATTACAAAAATATATATAATTAGAAACATCAGGACAAGTCCAACACACACTTACCTAAAACTTATCTATCGACGTTTCTTGTTACAGTAATCAAATCGAATCTTACCAATGTGTTAAACATTTACTATAAAATAGTGTTCCCTCTTTATTTCATCGAAGCACAGTTTACTGGGTCCATATTTTCAGGATTGTGAGGGTTGAGTCGTGTGAACCATCCCAGCACATGGTCAGATAATGTGAGGGCCGACCGTCAAGTCAGACCTTCAACCTGGCTTGGGGCGGATAGCTCCCTCACACCATTATTACTGCCGGTTTTTTTACCCACCCTGCTACACTACTTTCTTGTGTCTCATTTTACGACTGTAATGTAATGCTATTTGATTATGATAATTTCCTGTCACGAATCATACGAGTATACCGTAGTGAACCTAATAGGCTTCGATGTTTTACTCTACAAGTGAAGTATAATTACTCTAACGGGACTCTTACTTTGGTTTGACCTGCGCCATGATCTTAAAGAGTTTGTTTCCGTAGCTGGATTAGTGAAACCTCGAAGCTAACGGCTACACTGATTGGCTTTGGAAGTGCACCAGCACCAGGAAGGAACACGTAAGAGATGCTTAATGGTTGCTTAATCTTTTCCATATATATGTATATATATAAATAAATAAATATATATATTATATATATATATATATATATATATATATATATATATATATATATATATATATATATATATATATATATATATATATATATATTTATTGTAATGCTGATATTACATACGAAAAAGAAATCACGAAAGTGCTTGTTTTCATTTCCTATGTGGTTATCATCATAAAGTACATGGATCACGCGCACCTACAGTACAGTGTCATATTATGACATGTTGTGTAGCTGCGTTCGTGGGAGGGTGTGGGGTGAGGGTCGCCGTACCACCCTGCCGGGGGCTGCCTGGACACTGCAGCAAAAATTAACAGTGCTGAACAGCTGACGTGCTCCACGTTGTAGGGTTGCTTAGCAAAATACCACCACAGCGTTTACGATAAGATCCCATCCGGAAAATTCCACCATATAATTTCCTCGTTGAAGAAGGTGTATATTCCCACAATATCTAATTGGGGCTTTAATTTAACTTTGAGTAACGTATTGATAGATCCTATTAAGAGCATAAGAATGGAGGAAACTGCAGCGGGCCTATTGGCCCATACTGGGCAGTCCCATTTACACTCAAGCTCTATTGCTCATATATCCACCCAACCTATGTTTGAAGCTATCCAGCGCATTCGAGTTAATGATGTTTGGTAACTTGTTTCACTCGCCCACTACTTTATTTCCAAACCAAAGTTTACCTATTTCGCGCCTAAATCTAAATTTGTCTAATTTAAAACCATATTGTTACGAGTTCGCTCCTGGTTGGATAATGTGAGTACCTTAGTAATGTCACCTGACGTGTTATATGTTATCACTGCGCTTCAGCAACGTAGTTCATTAAGCGTGTTAGATGGTTATTAATACACAGGTTTTTTTCAGTTTTATCCTCTTCGCTACTGATCGGCTCGTTAGCCACTTGGGCGATTGGTCACGTCTCTGATTACTTTTCCTTTTCATTTAACCTCTTCACCAAAAGATCGGCTCGCTAGCCGCCCGGGCGATCGGTCACGTCTCTGTCACGCACTGTTGGCAAATACTGGGCATGCACCGGCTCCTGAAAGTACCTGAACCCGCTCCAGTGTTGGTCAAATCTTGTCTTGAAAGAGCTCACACTCGGTGCCGTCACAACACTCTCTGGTAGATTGTTCCAAGAGTTTACAACTCTCACTCCAAAAAAGTTTGCCCTCACAGTTTTCTGGACTTGCGGCTTCTTCAATCTTGAGCTGTGACCCCTTGTGGGGCGAGCGTCCGCCAGCTCCAAGTAAGGACACTCGACTAAGTAGTGCCCCCTGAGATGCTTATACACCTCAAATAGGTCACCCCTTGCCCGTCTGTAATATAAGCTAGGCAAGTTCAGGCGCTCCAATCTCTCAGGGTAGCTGAGGTGTCGAAGTGCAGGCACCAGTCTGGTGGCCCTCCTTTGAACATTTTCAACCA
This sequence comes from Homarus americanus, assembly GCF_018991925.1. NCBI lineage: Eukaryota > Metazoa > Arthropoda > Malacostraca > Decapoda > Nephropidae > Homarus > Homarus americanus. The sequence continues at coordinate 6,288,427 of NW_024712526.1, read as the reverse complement.
ACTGACAGTCCCTAGCATATCTCGGGACCAGACGGGGTGATAGTACTCCAGATGGGGAAGCACTTCACTCTTGAAGATCGTTACGAGGGACGGACCGTCTAGATATCTGAACGACCTTCTTATAAGACCCAATAATTTATTTGTCTGGTTTACCTTCTTCTCGCAATGGCCCGAGAACTTCAGCTCATTGTCAACATACACACCAAGGCCCTTCTCACATTTAGTCTCAACTAGTGCAGTTTCTTTATCCCGTTGGGACATATGATACGCCTCCTTACCGTTGGTACGCCCCAGGTGCATCCTCTTACACTTCGTGACATTGAATCTCAGCAGCCATTCCTTCGACCATTCCTGGAGCCCACAGAGGTCCTTCTGCAGCTCTTCACATTCAGCTTGGTTCTTAATTTCCCGAACTAACTTAACGTCATCGGCAAACATTTGTATGGAGGAGTGTACAACGTCAGGCATGTCATTTATGAAACAAACAAACAACACTGCCCTGTGGTACCCCACTTGTGACAGGTACGGATGACGCTTTCGTGTCATTAATCACCACACACTGCTTGCGGTCATGTAGAAAGTCTTCTATCCATGCAAGGACATTTCCCCGAATTCCGTACCATTCCAGTTTGATTTTCAGCCTTTCATGGGGTACATTGTCGAAAGCCTTGGCAAAATCTAGGTAAATATTGTCGATATTACCACCCCGTGACTAGGAATCAAAGAGAGAAGACGGGTCATTACGGCCTGGTGTGCACTGAGGTGACCCCCCTCGTGTGCCCGAAAATCTCACCTGGACCCAACCTTGAGAGCTACCTTGAGTTTCCGGTGAAATCCTGAGTGCTGGTGACCACACGATTCCACCCCTAAACGATGACTTCAGAACGTTATTGGCCCACCTGTCCTATCGACTGCTCTCCGCCCACTTTTGACATCCTTATCAACCCTTACAATTCGTTTGAGTTGCTGTTGAAAATGTAGTTTCCATCTTGGAAAACAAAACAAATAAACATTTGTAATACAGTATAAGGGCATTTTTTTCAATGACCATAGTTAGAGTACAGTATATTAAAAAGCGAGAACGTGTTGTGAATTCAGCAATACGAAGAAAAATATACCCATTATCCAGCACGTATTCTCCAAAGATCTTCAAGTTCTCCCAATCTCAAATGATATTTCAACGTCCTTTTAACCTTTTGTTTGAGTCGTACACACTTTTGAGACGCCAGATTCAAAGTGATGGGAAGAATTCTCTTTCACTCTCTTTTCAGTTGTGACATTTACACTCCTTGGATTTTAACACACGCCATTGTGTTTAAGGTTTGATTACATCTAAATTTTATCTTTAGGCTGTAACTTGATATATAAACAAGAGCGGCAATAGAAAGTTGGAAAGGTTTGGCGCCTTTTGTGTTGTCGGGCAAGTAGGAATGAATGACGGGCCAGGGTGTGTAAAGCTTTATATATATATATATATATATATATATATATATATATATATATATATATATATATATATATATATATATATATATATATATATATATATATATATATATATATATATATATTTAATCAGGAAAATCTTCAGTTCACAATTATTCAGCACGTGTGCAGGTATACAAAAATAAACACGGACAAAATTCCACTAAAGATTTCCAAGACACAACTCCACCGACATATTGTATTCCCAAAAGGTGAAATCTAAAGACAAATGAAAACAAAAACCCACATTTGGATATTGTCTCGTGTGGCCCAGATTCTCCTGGGATAAGTAATTCTGACTTTCCAAAATCTCATGAGGTTTGATCAAGAAAAAATTTGGATAGTTTTATTTTGGTTAAAGCAATTTGGTTAGTAACAATTTGGTTAGGGCATATGTAGTTAGCTTTCTTTTTGTTAGGGTATAAATTTAATTAATTTTGGTATGGTTAGGATTGGTTTGCTTAATCTTGGTTTGTTTAAGGTGGATTTGATTAGGTATACTTTGTGTAAGACTAGTTAGGATATGATTTCTTCAGTCTTGCTTTGTTTGGTTAGGTTAGGATGGGTTTTTACTTTACATAACTCACCCTCTTCGCCATTATCTCAGCGTGCTAGCAGGTCGTAAAGTCTGTTAGTTCTCTGTTCCGCACTGTTGGCAATAGTAAGCTGACAAATGACAAGGAATATAAATTCAGTATTTTCCTTGACTGGGGATGTAATAACGGACCTGGTTACAAGTAGGGCTGAAGTATCACTTAAAGGGGGGAGATTTAACTGCTTTATGAACATCTATGAATGCGGGTCATGGATGCTGAGTCACGCGAATCACACAAAAACGATAATTTACATGAAGCTGCTGAAACGGTGGCGTGTTTTGTCTTCCCTGTATGTGGTTGTTTTCTTTTTGTTTACACGTAGAAAATCACAACTCCCAATTTACAGTTATGGAGATAATTCCATGTCGATGTGTCATTCTTTTCATTCTTTCTTAATGTATGTGTGTGTGTGTGTGTGTGATCTTAAAAATTAAATATCTTGTCTGTACAGTATTTCGGATATCTAAGGAGATGGTTTTCTTGGGCGAACTATGCAGGTGGTGATTATTATGTTCAGCCGACGGTGTAGCATTGTGGAGGTCGCTGACATTAACCCCCTCGCACACACACACACACACACACACACACATGAGAGATAAACTTTTTAGCGATGGACCTCTTGCATCTGTCCAGCGCATGTCTCTTTTTTCTTGCAAACAATTATTAGCCACTCTTTTAAAACAACAAATAGTTTTTTTATGGAATCAAACCTTATAATAGTTCTCTTTAAACGGAGAAATCAAAATACATCTAGCTCCCATCGCAATAAACGGTAAAAACTGACGTACAATATGAATTGGAATTTACATTGATCCTTAGGCATTAATACATTATTTTGTCATTAATTAGAGGGAAAGTCAATGACAGCGTAAGGTGGTGACTGTGTGTTGAGTGATGACTGACAGTGTAGAGTAATGACTGGTAGTGTAGTGATGACTGACATATGCTGCCCCACGTAAATACAGCCGCAAGTGTCCCCCCATCTTCTATCTTCGTCTCGATAATCATATTGACCTTTCCGATAATTTAGTAACCAAATTAACGAGATTCAGGAAAGGTTCTAACCATAGGCATATTAAGTGTCATTAGGCTGGAGGCAGTTCTCACAGCAATAAGCTATGTGCCGAAGGCTCTTTTAACCCATACACCGAACCAGACATACTGTCAGGCCAACTACGATTATTGATTACGATATACGATTAAAATGTTCGATTTGTATTTTTCTTGATTACGATTAGGATTATGTAATCCAAATATCCATATTTTGGATTATGATAATGATGACGGTGATTATTCTTGATTATATTTCAATTGTGATAACATTGGTTTCAATAAATTAGATTAGAATTATTATTTTATTGTATTATAATTATACTTATAAGAAATTAAGTACCACTTGATAAAATAGAATACACATAACAAGAAACAACTAAAATATTCAGTTTCGACTTGAACACTGCCCCTTGAAGTGGGAATATAAAAATGGCTAAGAATAGGTGTAGTCATGCTTACCGAGCAGTGATTAGCACAAAATATGCAATAACACAGGAATATCTTTTAACTCTACCGAATTCTGAACTGTTGTGCAAATCCTCCCCCCCCCCGCCAACGTACTCTTTTTAACCTTGTTTGCCTGTGGAATATCTCACCCGCTCGATTACGTGGCCTAATGACTCTTGGAATATTTTGATTGATTTTGCAATGTTGATGGCCACTTATGATTTTTCTATGGCACTCATGTTTTTACGTTATTCTTCATGTACTAAATTATTTAAAAATTTATTTCCAATTCCGAGAGAAAAGGGTTTTTCGGTCCGTAATCTTGTACATTTCAATTTTGCTCAAAACACTCAATACAGGTAGTCCTGAACATGCTTATTAAGGATATGTGGTTAAAAATGTGATAATTAAATATTTACTTGTCCTAACGACTCTTGGTCACGGTTGAACATAAATGGTTACCAGGAATGGACCTTAGTACTACATGTATACTGGTAAACCGACCGTTGTAATATACCCTACAGAGGCACCTTGAATGTGTTTGAAAGCTATATCGGTAAGCCAAGGTAAAACACAGACGCAGTCTGGTATACAGTTAAGAATATAGTTTATTTCAGTTTAGGACAACGGAATACACACACGACAATAACTCTTCTTCCTCACTTACCTTTATCAGTGAAAATTTACGCTCTGTTCTACCATTTAGTTTCAACTGAATTACGCCTTGCTGGTTAATATCAGTAGTGATAGATATTTAATCTGTAAAAATATTAATATAAAAAAGCATGCAGAGCAGGTATAAAAAGAGTGATAAACAGTAAGTTGATTTACCTAGGGATAACCTAATAATACCGCTAAAAGTTTTTTCCAGTTGGTGTAGTTCATCCATTTGTTTTTCATTGATCGTTAAAATAGTATTATTGGGCCTCACTGTAATCCAACGATACAGTAATACTTTTCAGAAAGGAGATCGTCCACTCATACAGGTGCCACAGACATACTGTAGGTCCACACATGAGATAGATGCGTACAGTCAACAAGGTCTTCGAGTACACCCAATCACACAATATCTCAACTGTTTTAATAATACTCTAATTTTGGCAACAATCATATAGCATTGTCCACGAATTATGACCAGTGTGTTTCTTATTTAAGTTAATTTCGACAAGCTCTTATCGTTTAATATGTGTACTTAGCAACTGTAGTGCTTCCTGACAGTAGAGGACGACACCCCGCCGCCAGTGTTTATCAGTACTTGCACCGAGACAGTAACAACAAAGCCACGTGGGGCGAGCCACTCACCACCAGCCAGCGTAACCCTGCCATTGTGAATGCCACCAGCCAACTGATCCTCTGCCTCACGCGCTTGAGTTAATGTACTCCCAACTCTGGAAGCGAACCTCACACACCTGCTGACCCGTGACACTAGACCACATTCTTCTGTTGTCACCACTCCAGCCACGTAGAGGTTCTTGTTTACCTTTACTCCGATGAACAAGAATGCCAACAAATATCAACTAATAGTGAAAGGCGAAACCAATAGATCACGGATAATAAATGTCAAACGACATTTCCAGAAGCTCTATCTAACTAACATTATATCTGCACACACGTGTTACTTTTTTCACTAGGGTAAATAATACCTCAGTTTTTTTTGGCACCGTGTACACAGCACTTGGTGAGTGTTTACTCCTACTGCCTGTTTGTTGTTGAAAAACAATAAAGCTCGTGACTTGAGCGTCGTTTACTCGCGTGAGGTAGAAAATGTCGTCTCCTGGGCCGGAAACTTAAAAGTGTGGTCTCGCCGAGTGAATTAAACAGCTTAATAAGCACCGCGGAAGTCCTTCGCAGCGGAAGTCACGATGCCATGCGTGGGAACAATGTTTTGTGGAGCCAAGTAGCCACTTACACTCTCCATTAAGGTAAAATATCCGGAGCCCAATATATCAGTCTGTGTGAGTCAGTAGTGTTGATTCAGGAAGTGCAGTATTGGCTGGTGGAAGACAGTGTCAGTCAACACAGTGGATCACACATGGGATTTACCTCATACTGTAATTGGAGATACATGATCACAGCTAACTGGCTTATGTTGGCTAAAATATCCAACATAAGGCCTAATACAGTACCATCGTTACACCGGGATTCTATGTTAACTAAATAAGTTAATAAAACACTGGCTACAAGACGAAATTAACGTACAGATTTAATAGACAATTTACCAGTTATGAGTTAATTGTACAGTCTTGGGTTTATAAGTAGGAAACTAAAACCTAGACAACAATACGTTTATGTAATGAGGCTAACAAACTCCTAGGAATTGTAGAGATCGATTACGGAAACTGAATGTTTTAAAGATAAAATTGAACTTTGGAGTCATATAAAACCCCGACTGTCCAATTTGAAGAAAAAAGTTATTGAAAGGGAAAAAATGCTTTAATTAATACCTTAGTTGTTTCAGCGAATTTTCCAAAATCTTTATTATACCTTGACATCATGGGTAATAAAACGTATCATGAACAATAAAGCTTGATAATTATGATGATTAATAAAGCTTGATATCATGAGTAATAAATCACATAACCAAGAAAAAAGTCTATAAGCTGTCAGAATTTAGCTTTCAGAAGTTCATTTAACTTTCACACGGACACGACATCGTCAACATGGGGAAAACTTTGAATAGCAAGGGAAGCTCTCGGAATTTCCAGTAGGGTGACTTGTCCCTTTTATCTCTGCAACACAGGATGTCCCACCCCGAATGAAAATAGTTTTTTTTAACAGCTTTCTATCCTTGGTTATATCGACTTGCTGTTTAGTTTTGTTTTCTATGCCATACCTGAACTGTCTATGGGGACTATGGCGATGTTTTGAGTGAGTTCTAAGGGTCACAATTAAAGACCTTTTTTTTTTTTTTTTTACATTATCTGTAAGACTGCATGTAGGATACAACAACCATAATCACAACTATTCGGTGATTAACACTTTCTTGGATAATAGTGATAAGGAAAAACATCTAAGGCCTAGGCGTTGTGATAGATCAGTCACTGGAGGCAACGCAACATGTGGGATGGATCAGCAGTGAAAATGACCCTTCAACTTTATAAGACTTTTGTATCTACGTACGTGCTCATCTGGAGTACTGTATACAGGCATGGAAACCTTACCTCCAGAAAGACTTAGCAACATCAACACGAGAGAACATAACTCCATGCTCGCGAAGATATTGACAATCAGACTATCAACAACAATGGAAGAATATTACACAAGCCACTGACTTTTTTCCTCCGGACCAAACCTTTAGGCGGCGCTGCTATCTCGGTGGTCCTGTTTTATTTAACAAATAATGAATCGTTCACAATTTTCAGTCATCGTATTCTACCTTAAAATATATGTACACACACACACACATCAAAGGCCCCTACCACCTGGCCAGCTGGGCCTTATGAACACCTGCTTATCACGTGTCCCACTACAGGTGTGGTGATGTATATGTGGCCGAGGTATAGGTCGAGCGAGTGATTACCTGTAGACTCTCTGGGGTCAATAACGTGGTGATACACAAAGGTTTGATAAAGATGGGTGCTGCAACATCTCAACTTTTTACTTTTATTTTTATCCTCCTCACCACTGATCGCCTCGTTAGCCGCTTGGGCAATAGTCACGTCTCTGTTACGCACTGTTGGCAAGTACTGGGCATGCACCGGCTCCTGAATGTACCTGAACCTGCTCCAGTGTTGGTCAAGTCTGGTCTTGAAAGAGCTCACACTCGGTGCCGTAACAACACTTTCTGGTAGATTGTTCCAAGAGTTTACAACTCTCACTCCGAAAAAGTTTGTCCTCACAGTTTTCTGAACTTGCGGCTTCTTCAATCTTGAGCTGTGACCCCTTGTGGGGCGAGCGTCCGCCAGCTCCAAGTAAGGACACTCGACTAAGTAGTGCCCCCTGAGATGCTTATACACCTCAACTAGGTCACCCCTTGCCCGTCTGTAGTATAAGCTAGGCAAGTTCAGGCGCTCCAGTCTCTCAGGGTAGCTGAGGTGCCGAAGTGCAGGCACCAGTCTGGTGGCCCTCCTTTGAACATTTTCAACCAACTGATAGTCCCTAGCATATCTCGGGGACCAGACGGGGTGACAGTACTCCAGATGGGGAAGCACTTCACTCTTGAAGATCGGTAGAGAGAAAGAGAGAGAGGAGGGGGGGTACTTAATAAAGGGGTGAAAGCAATGACCTGGTATATGGGACAATTGTTAAAAAATTTACCCAGAATTTAATGAGTCAGAAGCCGGCCTTGGTCCCTCCCTGCGTCCCCTCACCCCCTTCATGACTGGAGGTGACTATGGTACAGCTCTCTCTTGATCTGTTTGTCTCTTTTTTTTCCGAGTGTGTGCGTTTCTCTCTCTGTGTTTGTCCTTGTTTCTGTCTCTCTGCCTGTCTCTTTGTGTTTCTATCTATCTATCTCTCTGTTCCCGCGCCTAACGCTAACCTAATCTAACCTAACCTAGCCTAAACCACACCTGTTAACATCGTCCCCACCTCTCATGATAACACCGCCCACAGCTGCCATTATAATACCGCTCAAACCTGTTAAACATCGCTCACACCTGTCAAACATCGCCCACACCTGTTTAGCTACGTTGTGAATCTCAGAGAGAGTAAGAAGATAAACATGTAGAGAAAGGGAGAGAAAACGAAAAGACTGACAGACACTCAAACGATCCTCGATTACAACACCCTCACTGATCATGCGCTTGCGTCCTTGTGCAACTGCATGTCTGTCTGTCTGTCAGTCGTCTGCGCTGCACATTAAGTACTGTAAACGATAACTTGTTACCTATTAATCGCTCTTAATTTTCAACTCTGTTTACTGCGGCTCGCCGTAGTAACTCATTACACTATTCAAAAATATTTTTATTCCTCTTCGCGCCATTAATAATATAAATATGTCATTTAACTGTTTAATGGTTTTCCTTCATTATTACGATATCGTTGTTATGCCGATACTTCCGTCCTAGCACAACAATGGCGGTCAAACTGCAATTGCGCCATAGAAATCAGTACCTGTTATCCCCCTATTGTTCCATTAGAATAGTGTTGCCGTACACCATTACTCCAACGAAAGTTGTAGTGAAGTATCAATGAACAGACCCACCACTTGAACGGCTAGTATGCAGATAAGTGGCGGACGGATGGCTATTAGGTAAAATTAGGGAAAGAAAAATAATAATAATGAACTCTTTACCATACACAATTTCACTATTAAAATATAGAAGCCACACTACCACTGCACCACTGAAATAGCCCCCTAATCCACCCTTTGTACCATTAGAATTGTGATCACTATATTCTTTATGGCGTCTTTGGAATACCAAGCACCATTGCATCGTCCACCTATCGTCAAATATCCTGAATGCACAACTATTAGCAGGTGGACGCAGCTAAGTTAACACGTTTTAATATAATTTTTATGACAATACCTTATGTTATATTTTATGGTACAGAGCCAGTTAGATTAATTCGTAAATTAAACGTTCTGTGTGACTGTCAACTGTGGTCATTATACAGTACACTATAAAATTTACCACGATAAAGGAGCCACAGATCAGCTGGCAGTCACTATGTAAACAAGTCCCGGGGTTTCTTGCTCGGGGTTGGTGGTACTTGCTCGGGGGGTCAGTCGGATAGCGTGACTCACGGTGGTTGTCTGAAACCCAGTACCGAAACCCTACACGACGAACCTCGAACCCCTTAAATGAGAAATAATAATGACGTATGCTAGAGGCAATAGATTCGGATTTTTCAGATGCTTGTAATATTTACATTTGCTAGAACTGCTCTTTTCCGTATAGACAAAAATACAAAAATGCCAGTGGGTTGGGGACTGATGAGGTATTTATTTGTAGCGACACTCCATATCATAACAGCTGCAACTTCTCTATCCAGCCTCAGGGGAACGTTGATTGGTTTGACTGCCCGACACAAGTAGACCAATCAGCGAGCAAGAAATCTAATGGCGCTGATGGCTGATTCTCGAGTCACAAGAACAGTATTTAGACAGCGCTCCTCTTTCCCCATCTTGATTAATTATTTCTTTCGTACTGCTAACAGTTCTGTGTAGTTTACATAGCCATACATACATATGCCAAGGTTACACAAAAAGAGCTATCAAAACCCATTACAATAAAGAGTTGATGTGCAGAAAGACCGAGTAACACAAAACAGAAGTAACATAAATAAAACCGAGGAAAACATCATGCATTACCAACATTCTTTCAACCTTACCACTTTATTTATATTTTCTCTCTAAATCTTCAACACTATTTTCTTTTTATCTCAACTTAATGCATCATCGGCAATGCAAGTACGTATACCATATTATACTGTACACCGTAAAAGTATTTATCATTGAAAAATCCATTGATCTTGTACTTGGGTGCAACATGAATGATACACAATACTTTTCTCTAATTCACTTTTTAGGACTGTACTCTATGAAAACGGCAAAAATATTAATAAAATTCACGTGTGCGTTAACAAAAATTCTTCGCGTGGTGCTTTTAAGCTAGACAGGTGTGCCAAACTAACTGTGGAATTTACAGCGCAATTATTTCGCTGGAGCCAATACATGCTCGTACATGCCCAATATTTGCAAACAGTGACGTGACGTGACGTGACCTAGTTCATGATAAAGCCAGGCCAAGGTGCAAATATTACAAGGGAAATTACGACGGGATGAGGGAGGAGATGAAGGGTATCCACTGGCCTGACTCACTAACGCACAAGAACGCAGACACTATGCTGAATATCATAACTAGTAAAGTGACCCATTTGATCGATAAATATATACCCAAGACCAAACCCAGTGCCTCTAGGAATACGAGGGGATCCTTACACATAAACCATGAGGCGGTCGACAGAGTTAAGAAGAAAACCCAGAAATTCAAGACGTGGGTTGGGTCGAACGATGAGCAGGATAGGAGGATGTATGCAAGGGCCAGAAACCAAGCAAAGATAAGGTGTAGAAGGACTGAAAAGGAGTTCCAGAGGCTGGTTGCAAGTGAGGCCAAGTCAAACCCAAAGGCGTTTTACCGCTTTGCAAAGTCGAAATTAAAAACGCGAGTAGGAGTATCAGACCTGAGGTTTGATGGTGGTAGTTACGCAGATTCTGACTAGGACAAAGTTGAGGCATTGAACAGCTTCTTTTCCTCGGTGTTCACAAGAGAGGATGCGATTAACCTTCCTGCGTTTGAGGACAGACGATTCGACACAGCACTGACCCACATTGTGTTCACAGAAGAGAGTAAAAGAAATAAACTGTCAAAGCTAAAGGTCCAATAGAGTCCCGGCCCTGACATGGTGCATCCCATGGAGAGTGCTAAGAGAGTTGTGCAACGGGCTTGCCGAGCCCCTGAAGGTCCTGTTTTGTAAATGCCTGGATGAACAAAAAGTCCCCAGTGATTGGAAACTGGCTTATGTGAGTCCTATCTTCAAGAAGGGCGATCGTCACTCCACGAACAACGATAGACCGGTGAACCTGACCAGCATAGTCTGTAAAGTACTTGAAAGCATTATCAGAGATGCCATGATGGAACATCTACTACGAAACAACCCTTTAAAGGATTGACAACACGGTTTTATGCCAGGGCGCTCCTGCTTAACACAATTGCTCACGGTATTGGATATTTGGACCCGTATTCTGGAACAGGGTGATAATATTGACAATATATACCTAGATTTTGCCAAGGCTTTCGACAGTGTATCCCATGAAAGGCTGAAAATCAAACTGGAAGGGTACGGAATTCGGGGAAATGTCCTAGCGTGGATAAAAGACTTTCTACATGACCGCAAGCAGTGTCTGGTGGTTAATGGCACAAAATCACCATCTGTACTTGTCACAAGCGGGGTACCACAGGGCAGTGTATTGGGCCCGCTGTTGTTTGTTTGGTTCATAAATGACATGCCTGACGTTGTACACTGCTCCATGCAAATGTTTGCGGATGACGCCAAGTTATTTCGGGAAATCAAGAACCATGCGGACTGTGAAGAGCCGCGGAAGGATCTCTGTGAGCTCCAAGAATGGTCGAAGAAATGGCTGCTGAGATTCAATGTCACGAAATGCAAGAGGATGCACCTGGGACGTACCAACGGTAAGGAGGCGTATCATATGTCCCAACGGGATGGTGAAACTGCACTATTTGAGACTGAGCGTGAGAAGGACCTAGGTGTATATACCTGTATGTTGACAATGAGCTACAGTTCTCGGGCCATTGCGAGAAGAATGTAAATCAGGCAAATAAAAATTATTAGGTCTTATAAGAAGGTCGATCTTCAAGAGTGAAGTGCCTCCCCATCTGGAGTACTATCACCCCGTCTGGTCCCCGAGATAAACTGAATTGGGCCTGTCAGTAGATTGAAAATTTTCAAAGGAGGGCCACCAGACTGGTGCCTGTACTCCGACGCCTCAACTATATACCCTGAGAGATTGGAGCGCCTGAACTTGCCTAGCTTATACTACGAACGGGCAAGGGGCTACCTAATTGAGGTATATAAGCATCTCAAGGGGCACTTCTAAGTCGAGTGTCCTTATCTGGAGCTGGCGGACGCTCACCCCACAAGGGGTCACAGCTCAAGGTTGAAGAAGCCGCAGGTCCAGAAAACTGTGAAGGGTAACTTTTTCGGAGTGAGAGTTGTGAACCCTTGGAGCAATCTGCCAGAAAGTGTTGTGATGGTGTGGGGTTATGTGATAATTGGTTCACACTCAGGATGGGATGGAGAAAGGAAACTCACAATGTGCTCTCTGTATACATGTTGTATTGGATGTACAATGCAGCTTGGTGCTGGGAAGGCAGCGTGGTTACAAGCTTTGAGTAGAGAGAGCTGGTTGCTGAGGGTGCTCAGAGGAGGACCAGCTTGTGGGTCGCCATGGTCGCCGGCGGAAGCGAGGACCGCCAGGCAGGAGGAGGAGGTGTTGCTTGCTGGTGGCTGTGAGTAGAAAAGGGGTAGGTCACCACGAGGTCAGGTCTTATATAGCGGGGGTAGGCGTGGCTTAATAGTTGACCTCAGTCGTGTAAGGCGGCGCTGGTTGACCTAGACACGAGGTGCGGCTGGATTCGTGGGTTGGCTCGTCAGCGACAAACAGCGTTTGTAGGGGAGGAATCCACTACAATGACACCGAGTGTGAGCTCTTCCAAGACCAGACTTGACCAACACTGGAGCAGGTTCAGATACATTCAGGAGCCGGTGTATGCCCAGTACTTGCCAACAGTGCGTAACAGAGATGTGACCGATCACCTAAGCGGCTAACGAGCCGATCAGTGGCGAAGAGGATAGAAGTAAAAAGTAAAAGATACTGTCGTGTCTCTGTTGGGTTAGCCTTCATCTTTACCCTCACACTGGTTATGTGAGCATAACAATAAAGTAATCGAAATAAAGCCATTAAACAAAAGAAACTATAAAATAGAAGTTATCACTACTCACCAGACACTCTTTTCCGTCCGAGCTGTTAGACTTGGTCAGTCACCCATCCTTATACGCATTCAGTTCACCCTATGCACAGGTAAACTCCCGCGAGACTGGCTTGAGAGTACATAATTATATGAATACCATTATGACCATAGCTATAACCCTGGCGAGGCATCCTACAGTTTGCGTTATGCGAACAATTGAAGATATTATCCTAGTCATAAAGGGGAAAAAAGTTGATTTGGTGCTCTGCTATTTGCACAATAAATTTTATGTTTATATTATGCGTGTAATCATTTACCCATAAACGAACATCAAGCCGTTGTCCGCCTTTTTGGAACTGCCATCGTCATCCATTTTGGGCCTGTCATAGTCATGCATTTCGGGCCTGCCATCGTCATCCATTTTGGGCCTGTCATAGTCATCCATTTCGGGCCTGCCATCGTCATCCATTTTGGGCCTGTCATAGTCATCCATTTCGGGCCTGCCATCGTCATTCTTTTTTGGTACAGTCGGCAAAAAAGTTCTCAAACGCTCTAAGCGTCATACAATACGATAAAACGAACGAGAAATCTGAGTAATGCTCGTTGAGGAAGTTTTATTGCAAATTATATTACTTCTTTTCACCTTCTACCACCTGATGGTCAAGCTTCTAACAGCACTTTTTACTTGAGATTTTGTGTTAAAAACTTAGGAACCATTGATGGAGTTTACTACCAGTGTTTTATATCCTCTCAGTCAGGCATTAAAATATTAATTATGCCCCTCGAGGATAATTAATTAAAAAGTGTCCTAACCAATTTAACTACTACAATGTATTAGAAATGTCATGTTTCGTTACTTTAAAAAAAATTATTATTTCCTGAACCCCAAATTGGGGTTCAGTCGGGGCTGTCGTCATCGTTCATACTCGTCTGTTTGGGTACGCCGATACAGTTCCCAGTGGCGGTATTTCTCAATAATTATAATCACGTAATACCACCAATATAGGAAATATCATTGGTGTAGATGTATTCTCGTAAGTCTAAGTAGCAAAGGAGTGTATACTGAAACTCTTAAATATGGTTGTTCTTACCCCATGGTTGGCTTTTCCTTTATTGTTATGACCAGAGGGATTGCCAAATGTTGATTGCAGTAAATTTAATATGAAAAAAAATTATAAATTAGTTTTTGAGTAAATGGAATTGAATATAAGCATTTATATGATTAAATTCAGATATATGAAAATAATAAAATGTTTTAGTTTTTCTTAAAACATTGTCGTGTTTGTTCCCGCGAATCTTTTACTCAAGTTAAACGTCTCAAGTATAAAATGGAAAATTATATTATGCTTAATTTGAAAAGAAATTAGGTACTTTATTGTTAAAAGTGTATCAAGATAAATATATGATTGCTGTCTGGCCAGTATAATTTATCTTACTACTCGTAATTATATGAGGAACACCAAAACTTTACATTAGGGATCGTTTCCTAACGATGTCGCTGGTACTGATTGTGGAAATGTTAGGAAGGACGAGATCCTGACTACCCATTTACTATTTTTTTGAATTTACAATTGAATGGATAAATGGATTACACAGTTTATTCCGGCAAGGGACGAAAGTAAGTCAGTGTTGTGTCCAGTAGAACATAGTTAGTGGTGGAGGTGTGAGGGAGGAGGAGTAGCAGTCAGCGGGGAAAACTTGGGGTTGCTCAAATCTGTCAACAGGTCTCAAAGTTTGGGATAAATCTCGGGTTTTAGCACCAGACCTCTGTCCTCTGGCTGTGGGAGTGAGTTTGGTGTGATGATGCTCATGTATAATAATAAAATTAGTTCTTTATTAGAGAAATAAGGTGAGTTAGTGTCAAGTATTGTGGCAAAGTTGTAGTGAAGGTTGATGCCAGTGTCGTGGTGTGTGATAATGGCTCAGCAAAATAGCTGTGACTGAGCCTTTCAGTTCATACGTGATTTACTGTGGCTGATTATTTTTCACACAGACAAAAATGGTTATGGGTTGTATGACACATTGAGGTGTGCAAATGGAGCGCATGATGGTGGTGTGTAGACATAAGTGCTGGTGGCCTACACTGTCAGGGCTACAGGCTGACACAACTTAAGGGGTTATGTGTACAGGCCTAACACCCATTACAATACCCCCACACCCTTCACCCATTACAGAAAATAATGGACTCATTCATCATAGTAACAACGCCACATTTTTTTTCTGATTCGGTTACTATGGGTACAGTATGTGATATTTCTGTTAGTTAGAATAATAATATTTATTTTTTACAGTACTCTACTATAGAGGCACCAGTGAACTGTTAGTTTTAAGGGAGAATATTTTAATTGAAGTTGGTGAATCCTGTGTTGGAGCTGCAAAAGAAGCAATTGTGAAATTACTAAGAAATCATCAACTAGATTGTGGCTTTCATGCCTTCAAGTACATCGATAAATTAATAAAAACATCAATGAATTGTGTCTGACTTTACCTGGAATAAGCCACTAATTACTACTGTATTGCTAAAGCTGAGTTTTTTATTTAGTATGTACTTCATTTATGCTACAGTCAGTCATACAGTATCTCAGTCAATAAACAGTATTTTACTGAATCAAAGAAGAGGTGATGGTGATCTGTACTGGGCATGAACTGGCTTTGATTTCTCTGCTTAGGTTAAGTTAAACATGTACTGTATACTGATATTTGAGAGTTCTTTTTGCATGTTTTTACCCCACAATATTGGTAATTGGGGGGTGTTATTTCTCCATAAATACTCATTTCCGACAAAAATGAATGTGAGATTTATATGAAACACAATGAAAGACACTATAAAAACCTATTTTACATAGAAATTTCCATGCATGGTAACTACTTAATATTTACCTCAATTTTTATAATCAAATGGTCAAAAAACATTAATTTTGTGGTACCTCTCCACTAAATTTGTACATTGACATGAAAATTTTGGTGGAATACTGTACAGTGATTTTTTTGTAAAGGAAAGTTAATCCAGTAAAGAAATTCATAACTACATACTATAAAGCTTGTACTATATTGCCAGTTATTTTTTTACATAAAGAATGTGGTTGTAGGTTTTAAACATGCACCATGGTTAATCTTGCTCAAGTTAGGTTAGGCTTCTTGAGAATCATTCAGTTCTTGGCAGTCACAACCCCAATGATCCCTATGCCCGTATGGTTAGCCTGGGGAAATAGCTGTACGGATCTGTACAATTAGCCTTGGCCTTAAACATAGCTATACACATAATAGCCATATAATGTGGAAGCTTAAAATCCATGATATTCACTAGTAATGTACATAATCCCTGTAGAAATTTTAGGTTGACTGTACAATATGGTACTTGAAGTCTGGGTTTACTGCCCTTAAGTCAATGCAGATACTGTACTGTACTGTATATGGTACACACTGTCACAAGAGAAACTGTGCAGTATCTTGGTGTTGATGTAAGTGTGGCTAGTGTTTTGATTAATGTTTGTTACTGTGCCTTACAACAGTATGCTTACTGGGTAGTCCACATAACCTTGACCCTTCATTTTTATCATAATGTGATTTGTTATTTAAATTTTTTTGTCATTTCGAAACAAACTGTAATTATCACTTTAAAAGACATTTAGTTTACGTGGAGGTTGTAATATATTAATAATACTTTCTTGGTGTTTCAGTGAATAAATTACTGTAAAAGCTATTAAATCCAACCTGGATGGGTGTTCCATGTTCATCTGTCTTACAGTTCAAGCTCACTTGGGATCAGAAAATTTCCTACAGTGATTAAGGTAGTGGTGTTGGTGACAGTTTGATTCATAGATTTTTTTGGTCAGTGCAGTACTGAAACTAAAATGTATGGCACCTTAATATATTTATTAATTTATTTTATATATAACACTTCACTGTATTTTAGAGCTTTGGTTGTTTGTTGAAACACTTGCAATATTTTGTCACTTTATCCCTGAAGAAGTCTGGTTAACTTTCTCATATAATCATCATTGTTTGAAAACAAAACATGAAACCTTCTCTGCTCTTCACAGGGTGATAGGCATACTGACTTATGTCTTATCTTTACTGTGAAGTAAAAGATAGGACCAGTCTATTGCTTGTGGATGCTGAATTTTGAAAATAGTGAAATATATAGTACTTCGTTATGTTAGATGAAGGCTTATGCAAAGTATTGGAGGAAAGAAGTTTGTTAAATAATAGATGGTAAGTAGAAGCTCCTGAGGGAATGAGGCATCAGTTATGTGTACCATGTACCTGTACTAAGAAGTTCATTAACCCTTTCACCGCGTGGCTCGCACTTGCCATTTTATTCTGGCTACCGCCAGGCCATTTTGTTCAGCTCGGTAACCTCCCGCTGTGAAAGGGTTAAATTTATTCAGCTTGTATGGATAGGATGAGCAACATATGGGGTTGATGTTTATTTGACTTTTATATCTCACAATTGTTAAGGCATTATTGATTTTGTAGTTTGGGTGTGCATATAAAATGGGAATGAGAAAATGATTTGTAGAATGCATGTAAGTAAATTAAATGAGGAGAGGAAGAGGAAGACCAAACCTAATGTGGTAGGAGAGATCGAGATATTTTATGGGACTGGAGGATGAGTATAATGTAGTGTTTGAAGTTTCTTAAATTAAATTGGTTGACAGAGAGAGACCTCTAATTGAATGTAGATAGATGAAGAGCTCTACCGTTTTACTGTAATTGTTAAAGAGCGAGCTGTTGGCTCTCAACCCAGGAACTACCCTGAGGTTTTCCTAAATTGCCACATTCAAAATATAGTTTTTCACAGCACAATAATTTGTATAATTTTTGTGGTTAAGGTTTGTTTTAAACTACAAATACAGTACAGTATATCACATGATTTTAGAAGGATGCATAATGAGAGTAAATATTAAAAAAATATTCACAATTGCTGATTATAATGAGGAAAACAGTGGTAAATTTTTGTCTTGTTACTTTATTTATATTCTGTTATAAGCAATTCAGTATTATATACCTACAATATTTGGATCTGAATTCATAACTTGTGTATTCTTCAGCCATATACAGTGGTCCCTCGGTTAACGGGCCCAATCCGTTCTAGAAGGTTGCTCGTTAACCGAAAACTCGTTAACCGAAACCATTGTTTCAATGGGTTTTTGGGTAATTGGTTCCAGCTCACCAAAAATTGCCTAAATTCAACAAAAAAGGTAGAAAAGTACACTTACTTTGAGGTGTGTATGTAGAAGGCTCCTGGATGATGATGATGATGATGATGATGATGGGAATTAGAATGGGGGTGGAGGAGAAGGGAGAAGAGAAGGCATTGGGGTGGAAGAGAAGTCACCCCATGGTGCCATTTCACCCATAAAATTTTAGTTCTCTTGGTGTTATTCAAGATAATTTTCTTTAAATCAACACTGCACTGCATTATATATTGTAAATATGTAAAATAAATTTCAAAATGACAAATAATTTGCTTGCAAACACAGAAAAAAAGCATTTAGTTGAAGAGAGTCTCAAGCAAGATGTTACCTCCACTGAAAAGACAGAGTGCGCGCCTGTTTGGTGTGTTGACAGGCTGGATGGCGTGCATAAAACTAGTTTCCTTACCTTCAATTATGTTCAATAATTGTTAAAATGACTAAAAAATTTAATATTAAACTTTTAAAATTGAATAGTATAAACTTCTTGATATTTAATAAAATGGTAAGGAATATAAGCCCTAGAACCGATTACTGTATTGGCGAACTAATACTACAGCTGGTGGACCGCCAAATGCAAGCGAAAACATGTTGAGGTCGGCTCTTAAGAAACTCGTTAATCGAGGGATTGTTCGTTAACCAAAGTAAGAATCTAATGGAAGGTAACTCGTTAACCGAAATCTCGTTAACCGAGGCGCTCGTTAACCGAGGGACCACTTTATATCTTCGGTTGGCATGAATATAATTTTTTAGCAGAAAAGCAAGTAACCAAGAAATGATAGTAAAGGTTGTGCACTTCCTTTCTCCTCAGTACAATACAGTATCAAGATGAAAGTATCTGTGCCTTATTTTGGTCTTCTAAATCTATTTCACTGCCTGTACATTATTCACTCATTTATAAATAAATTGCTTTTGCCAAAACTCAATGGGTATGTGATCTTCTTTTATCAGTACAGTAATTATATAGCATGAATATTATTCGGTCCCTTACCAAACACTCAAAGAAATAAATTACATACAGTACAGCACAGTTCACAGGTATGGCAACAAGTGGCTTTTAAAACACAATTTGATTGACCTAAGGCTAAAGGGTTCTGTCTCCACCATTATGAAGATGGAACAGGATGTAAAATATATACACTACTGTACTGTACAGTACTTTACTGCTTCTTAGCCAGTGAACTAAAGCAGTGACCAGGTCAGGTGGGGTGTTTGAGACTCAGAAAATTTGATGACCAGCACATAACATGATGGGGGTTCATGGGTTTTGTTAACCATAAACCATAAGAGACACTTACAAAGATTGATGTAGACCTTAATATATGGAGGAGTGCTTTGTTATGTTTAATGTCTTTTAAAAGAATAAACATGTGGGTACAGTATTGTGTAGCATACTGTACAAGATAGGAAAAGAAAAAAATGTCATTGATGATTAGGTTATGCAATTCAGTGCCAGACTACTGTATATTAATAATAGCAGGATAACAACATTGGTCAAAGCAAATGAACTACAAAAAGAATTATCTTCTGACAGGCTGTTCCTTCGCCCTCGGCATATTTCCTTATTGTACAAGTACATTAGGGCAGTAGCATGCTGTGTGTCTTTTAATTTAACACATTTGCTGTTGTGCCTTTCTCCTGCAGCTTCTATCCACTTTCTTAGATTTTGAGAGCAGAGTGATGCATGCAGTATTTCCCCCCAAATGTTCTGGTGCTTATCACTTACTGTACACCTCTTTCATTTTCTACAACCCATCAACTGTATTTTCAAATGTTTGCTAAAGAATGTTCATAAATGTTCGAGTATACACTAAATTCTCTCTCTCTCTCTCTTTCTAATCTGTGTACAGTACATTCTGTGAGTATGCAGGTTAAATAATTAGAGCTCACAAGAATTCCACTGTGTTCAGTGTTTCTTATCACTGTCTTTTATCAAACCTATTTTATTTTTACTTTTTTATTAATATATATATATATATATATATATATATATATATATATATATATATATATATATATATATATATATATATATATATCAATCAGCTAAGGCTTACTTGTATAAAATGACTTACTGTATTGATATGTGTTTTCTCTTGGGTAGTAAAGGTTGCATAATTCCGTGACTAGTTTCAGCTTCTTTGTCAGGCATAATATTCAATGTTTTCATCATCTCCATGACAAGTTGGTAAACACTATTTGGACATTGTACAATGGTGTAATGCCTATATACAATACTCTTATCTTTTTATGGGCCATGAGGGATATGTTTTATTATTCAGGTATGTTATAATTTTTTTTTTTTTTTTGGCTAATAGATTGCACTGGTGTTTTGCAGAATGCCTGGGGGTGAAGTGCACAAGACGTTCAAGATATTTTGTGGTAATCTCGCTGGGGCAGCAACAAAAGATGATTTATACTATCTCTTTTCACAATATGGGCCAGTTATTGAGGCTGTGGTCATGGTTGGCAAATTCTATGGGTTTGTGGTGAGTATTCCCTGGTTGAATTTATGCATGACCTAGTCAGTGTTTAATGCTTTATTCCTTGTACATATTGGGTACTAAGTATTAACTAATTAATTACAGTTGGTGCATGCATTTGATATCATTGTACAGCATTTAATCGGTTATATACTGTACCAGCATGTGTATTTTCATAATGTCTTCAGTGCTTACATAAATTGGATAGTATTAATGTATGTGACAACTGTATGCTTGATGTTAGTATTTATGCTGATATTGTAATTTTAAACTTATGTGATAAAGAATATATTATTATTGCCATTGTAGGTTTGCAGCCATTTTAGTAAACCATGATCTACAATACCCAATGTATAATATAATTTGCTCATGTAATTGACACATTATCAGAGTAATTTTTTTAACCAATGCTGCACTAAGTGACTCATGCATTATGTCCCAGAATTTTGGGTTGTAAACCTTGGTTAACTCCTAGATATCAGAGACTAAGAGTAATTCATGATTTAGTGGTGTTTCTCCGTCACAACCAAGTCTTTAATTAAAGAGGATCTGTAGAAACAAAATTGACCTGTTAGTATATGAAGCAATGAATGCCGATGTGGCTCTCACAGTTTGTTGCTTCCTATACATATTTAATGTTGAGTGTTGTTCCGAAAGACCCCATTTATTGACCTGGTTGTGATAGGGAAGCGTAAATAACTCCTGAATTACTCCTGATTTCTGATGTCTTGGGGCTAACCTGGTTAACTTCAGATTTTGAGAGTTACAGTACTTTCTGCAGGGTGTTGAGACCACAGTGTTAATCAATAGATATTTTCAAATTTGGATATGAAGTGCATCAAATTTAAATAAACAAAAAAGGTTTTTAACACTTTTATCATTACAGCAGTCATTAAATCATGAAACTCACCATTTCATGTTCATCTTGGCAAGAAGGTAGTCTGTCACATGAAGATAAAACTTACAGTACTTGCAAATTGCTGAGTTATCTGAGTTTGATAGACTTTTTGAGTGTGCATGTTTCTGTATTTCCCTGCAGCACATGGCTTATGAGGAGGATGGATGGAAGGCAATATGTGAACTTCGGGGCTACTTTCTTCATGGAAAAGGTAAGCGTACATAAAGCTATGCACACATGCCATATGACCTTATATTGGAATACATTTTATCTATTAGTACTTTGCTAATCTAACCTAACACTTGTTTTATTCTGTATGGGAGTGCTATGTGTGTTGAACTTCTTTAATTGTTACACATTTTCTAAGTTAGTGCAACCTGATTGTAGAGACATGATTTTCTGCAATTACCAAAATACATGGAATGTCTGAAATGAAATTATTTGAACAAAACAGATATACTGTATAATTTTTTTTCTGAGCAAATTAACCTCTCCTACTAAATCATTCAGGAAATTAACTTTATAAACCAACTTTGCAATGTTTGGAGTCTTATCATTGTTCTTGCATACATCATGGCCCTGAAATGTGATAGAATTACTCAGAAAAATGAACGAAACATTCCCGTCAGATATTACTGCAGAAAATGTGGGGAAATATTGTCATGTACCGTACTACCAAGTGATTACAGTACTAGCTGTCTGGCTCTCTCCTCCCCCTCCATCCTTATTACCTTTACAATTATTTACATTGCATACAACCAGCTATGGTACTTGATACAGTGAATAACAAATGAGATTTATAATTAATATAAGTCCATTTGTTTTTAATTACTGACAATTTGTAAATGCATTGAGTGTCATCAATATTTGTAAGTAGACTAAACTTCACCCTGGCTGTTCCTGCCCTCACCACCTGGCCTTCACCACCTCAATTTTATGGTCATCTTCTTGGCTAAAGTTCATTATGTTCCAGACATTATAGTGGCTTCTGTAATCATAAAGTAACAAAGCTCTAAGATTGTAGTACTGCATATTTTGATTTACCAGAGACGGTGGTAATCTCTGTATAAGGTACAGTACTGTGTAAACAAAGTATGAAACGGCTTTAAACAGACTGTGTTGTGCGTGGTATAAAATGGCCCCTTATCAAATTTCATTGCTGTATAGGTGAATTTGCTTTCATGAATCATTTTTTTTGCCCCAATTTTATACATTATGTCATCCCAAAATCATGTTAATAATTGTTTATAAAAACAGGGATAACTAATCATTCTGAAAATATATAGAATTTAGGAACTCTTGACTAGTTATAAATACTGTATAATGTATGCATAAAAATTTGAAATTTTTATTCATACCTTTCCGTTTTTTGTGTGTATATACGTATGTGTGCACACTCACATTTGTGCATGCATATATGATGCATTTTGCAAAGTTATGAAATAATGAATATTTACTTTTTTATATCCCTTAAACCACCCCATACAAAAGTAGGAGAGGAGTAAAGAAAATAGGTAAATAAATAGAGACTGTTCTTTATATTTAATTCTGTTTTGATTCTGCAAACTTGTATTGTGGTTAAATTGCTTATTATGATGTTTTTCCTCTTCAAAAACTTCATTACAACTAAAATTTTATAACCTAATGACTTTACTGAGTGACTCATGAGAGGGATTTTATAACTAGTTGTCACTGTTTAAAGCAGAAAGCTTTCAAGTCATAACCAGGGACTAACAGCAACACTCTTGCCTTCAGTCCCAGTCACTTGGTTACTGTCATGGATACATTGACCCCAACTGGGAGTAGTGAAGGACTTTAGTATTTTGGCATTTTTGAAGACCATAGTGATGGCTGAGTGCCTAGTCATGGGATTTTCTCAAGGGAAAGAGGGCAAGTTTATCTGATTTGACCCAGTTTGAACTTCAGTGGTGAATAGGTGTGTGTGGGACTTGTAATCCTACTCTGTCAAGATAAAACGAAAAATTTTTCTCCTCCTTCAGCTATGTCCAACTCCTACTCAGATTCCTTCTTCTCTAAGTCAGAAGGTGCATAGCGATGTTGTTTCCTGTCTTTGCCCACAGTTTCATAAACTACACATGTAAAGAATCCAGGTTTTTCAAATTTTATTTTGGTGAAGATTATGTTTTGGAAGTGGAATTTCCTGGATAATCAGGCTGGTATTGTTTTAGCAACTGACACTGTTATTCAGTTGTTTCTGAACCTTGCAAGGTTGATTTTTTTGTTGAAGTAGCTATGGATCTTTCATTCTGGGGCTGTGGGATGTTTGAGCTCTTGTTTCATCTTTAGAAGGCTTGGGCAACTTTGGGAAACTGCATATGCTAGAGAGATGTTCCATTCCTCTATGTCAGGTTAGTATGAAGTGTTTTCTAGGCGGTACCAGTATGTAGTTGCACAGCACTTGAAGCGATTTGTACTACTTCCTCCATTTATCTTTTCTGGTTATGGTATTCATGAATTGTTCTTTAGGACTTTGGTTATGAATGTAGAATTGATCCTGAAATTTCTGTTTACAATTGAGCATTCACAATTGAGCCATTGTTAGGGTTGGTTGGAAGTGGGGTTGGTCATGTGATCACAGTTGTTTCTTATCTGGAATTGAACAGATTACTCATGTTGTTTATGTGACATCTGACCTGTTAGCTCTCATAACTGTAATTTCTATCTTACCCCTTCTTAACAGCTAGAGTAGCAGGAGAAGGAAAAGCGTAATCTTTTAATTATTGCCCCACCTGCCGTTAAGACGAGGCTTCCCAGGTATTAAGCCCCAAGGCTTTGGTGGTCATATTCCTTAGTCATTCTACCTAGCCTCGATTATCTAATGGGATTTCAGGTTCAATCCCACATATTTTATAGAGTAATGGGGAGATCAGCAGCTGGTGAAATTATATGTTAAACTAGACCAACAGGTAAGATCTATGTGTATGTTTAAAGAACAATGTTCTGTTGTAAGTACTCAGAGGTAGGGAGATGGTCAGTAACCAAAATATTTTAGGAATATTCTACCTATGTTGCCTTGACCTGAATGAAGAAAAAGGTCAAATGACACAAATATGTAAATGAATTGTAGTTGCATATTTGAGCTTAAAAATAGTGATCCAGAGAAGAATTTGCTAAGGAGAACTAACTTAAAGAGAGAAACACAAAGTCAAAGGTACTACAGTACAGGTATATATAAAACTAATCTTAAGTTTTGCGTTACACTGTACTTTTATTCTTTTTTTGTTTTTTTTATTAATAATTTATCTTATGATCATCCTTTTACTTCCAGCGATGGCTGTAGAAGCTTCAATCAATGCTAAGAAAGCAGCTCCTGTCTTCAAGCAGAATATAATAGGGAAAGGGATAACTACACTAGATGATTTTAACGACTTTAGCACAGTAAGTTGTTTGATCTCACTGTTATTTGTTTAAACAAAATTGTACCTAATTTGGTATTAAATGTTTAGCTTTTATTTTAAGAAACATATAAGAATTTCTCTTGCCGTACAAAAGTAATGGATTGTACAGTATCAGAAGCATACACTACAGTATAGTCAAATTAATCTTAAGAACTTTTATGGAAGAATCATGAGTTTTGCTTAATGTTGCTTTTGTCATTTTTTACAGGCAGGGCTTTGTTTGTTTCAAACTTTGCCAGACTATTTGCCAATTATTTAGCTTTCACCATTTGTCATTGCATCAAAACTTCAACCTGACATTTATATGTTTAGTTTGAATCAAAATTTTAATCTAATTCTGTACTTCTCCTTCCAGTCTAAATCAAAAGCACTGGAATCACGAGAACGACACCATCGGCCAGAACATTTCCCTTCGTTCAAACAACAACCCGAAACCTCACCGAACCTACCGACTCCCTCTGGCTTATTTTCGTATCCGCCTCCCTTTCCCACTTCGGTGAGCAGTAGTCAGCCATCTCCAATAGGTCAAACCCCACCGCCAATGTCACGAGCTTCGCCTATGCCCGATTTCCAGCCCATGAAAACGTATGAGACCATTAAAGAAAGACAGTCTCCTCTGGCAAAAATGCAGGCAGTTGATGCTAATTCTAACCCAATACAAGAATCCAATAATGAGAGGATGCAGGTAAATGGCTCTGGTGTTATTGTGTTTGAATTACCAGTACGTATTTTGATATGCAATAGTATGGCTAGGAGTTTTAACAAGTATGGAAGGGATACTGAAAGTGATTTGAATTGTGGAAGAAATGCTAAAGGTACAGTAAGCTTCCTCTGATCTGGGCTAATGGGGGGAAGGCCTGTCCGGTTTGGCTGAAATCCCAGGTTGGGCGAGGGTCTGTATTATTTATATTGCAAGGTGGAAAATTCCAGAGGGTGGGGGATTCCAACTCATGCTACCTAAGAACACTGAACGTACTGTAATTTTTAGCGTAGACTTAACACTCGCTCATTTTTTATATGTCATGTAATTTTTTTTTTTTTTTTTTTTTTGCCACTAAGGGTTTTAACATCTGAGGAAAAAAGTAGATTTTTCTTCGGTCTCTCATACGCTTTCAGCAACGTGGCGCTTGCTCTCAGTACAAATTTACTTGGTAAGTCACCGAGTGACTGGTGTTGCCTGGAGCTGTCTTATGCCTGATACCAGTGTGTGTATTGCTTCGACTGTCACACTCAGTTCCATTCAAGACAAGCCTTTCTACTCCCAAAATTCCATTATTTGATGGCCTGTGTCATATATATATATATATATATATATATATATATATATATATATATATATATATATATATATATATATATATATATATATATATATATATATATATATATATATATATATATATATATATACCATTCAGGATTATTTTGGTATAAAAATGGTGTTTTTAACTTAATTAGAAATAATTTTATAGACTGGTATAAATATTTTTTTCATTTTTTTTTTTCATAAAAGAGTACAGTTTCCATTACTATATGTGTCAAAATATTTTGTTTAAGGATCCTTTACTGAAACAGTCTTGTAGGGAATTTATTCACTATCATTATAGTACAAAATTCATCTTTCGAACACAATTATAACAGATGCTGTGGATAAAAGTTGATACACGTTTTCCCTAGCAGTAAATATTTTTGCTCGTGGCCAGAGTCTATTATAATGGGAGTTATAAGAGAATTGTACAAAGTAGATATTTCATATGGTATGCATTATTATTGCTCTATAATATGTCTGTTAATGAAAAATAGAAGCACATAGTACATGTTAATAATAAAGTACTGTCCGGTACTTATTAATTATTAACTGTTGAGGCAGGAGGTGATTGTGTGACATTCACAGTGTGTGCCGCCAAAGGTTCAGTAGAAGCGAAGGTTGTGTTTTCACTGTTTATTTCATTTACTGTATATACTGTACACTGTTTATATATCTTTAACGCTTCACTTTAGTGCTCTTCAGCAACCATCTCCACCACTGTGGCAGTTCCCACTTAAACAAACTTTCCTCCGTACTAATCGGATTTTGCTTGAGTTTTTCCGGGTTGAGGATACAGTATATGTGTCCGGTACCGGGCCCTAGTCCGATTTGCAAGGGGATCCGGATTAAGGAAGACCAGGTTAGAGAGCATTTACTGTAATAGGAAGTGTGGACAAGATGTTAAAAGTAATTCAGATTTTGAAGGAGAAGCTAAAGTATTTGCCAAAACAATAATAAGCAATAAGATAAAATAAAAACAGCAGCAGATATTTACCTTTAAGCAGTTGTTGTACCATATTTGTTATTATAGAAATGTGTAAGATAAGTAAGCTGACCTCTTCTTCCCTGATTACCTTACAGAAAAACTCAGCAGCGTTGTGTAATTTATGCGGAGCCACGTACGATGAGTGGCAACACAAACCCAAGATTCTCAGCTGTGGTCATACCTTCTGCTGTGACTGTCTAATGAGTATAGCTCTTGATATCGAAGTCAAGTGTCCTGTTGGTTGTCCCTATACCACCGCACTAACCGAGGCTGGTATATCTGGTGAGTTAACTCTGTCCCTATACCAATGAATTACCTGAGATTGAGTACTTAGTGTTTTGCATGGCATTTGTTCCCTTTCTACTGCACTAACCAAGGTTCATATGTATACCCAATGAGTTACTCTGTGTTCAGGTCATGAGGATTGTTCATGCCACTTTTGGTTTTTTGAATATTTCACAAAAGAATTGGTTAATTTTTCTCTACACTTTCAGACTTTTTGCTTTGATATAAGGTGGTTTGGAATCAAAAGAAAACACACACATGCAACTTTTTCTTTCTTGTTCTATTATTCTTTCATTTATTCTGCTGTAGTAGATGTGTTCTGCTATGGTACCTTACCCTCCACAGTACTCTCGTAGACACTCACACCTCTTGCTGCCTCTTGAATGTTCATCCCCTCACTTCATGTGCATCCCTCATCCCATCCAGCCATCTTCTCTGTCTTCCCTTCTTCTTCCTCCCATACACTGCCTTTTAGATTTTTGTGGTGATCACATGAATGCTTCTATTACAACATCATCCTCACTTGTTGAAATGTGATGTCTGCCACATAACAACATTGAGATTTGGCCAGACCTCGCTCATCAACAAGTGAGAAAAAAGTTGCTATTGTAATGTAAACATTCATGTAATTGTAATGAAACCACCAGGTATGTAACCCAATGTGTATAAACTTTTCTGAGACACACTCTCTATATATACTGTATCATATGTATTTTTTTTTTAAACTTTGATTGCTAGGCGAGATAATATTCTTCAAACCTTAATTTTTTTATGAAATGGATGTTTTTTCTTTTTTCGTGTATGATTACTTGACTTATGTAATATATAAGGGTTTCTTTTTCAGGTTTAACAACAAATTACACTGTGCCAATTAAAAAGCTTATCGGTAGTAACATATCTCCGTCTCTGCCAATCCTCGCTCATAGTTATGGCCAACAAAATGGTGCACAAAGGTATTTATAAACTTATCTTTCATGTGTTGGGTAACATTTTCCTTGGTGGAGTAATTATTGTATTGGGCTTTAAGTCTATTGGTTTTTTATTCAAATCCCCATTCAGGAAGCTGTAATAATAATAATAATAATAATAATTAACGGTTTATTGAAAGAGCTTGGCAGCCAGAAGGCTGAAAATATACAGTTGCATATTTGGGGAATGGGTTTCGAATTACAAATAATGTACAAGTAACATAAGTGATACAAATAAGATATATAATAACTAGATGGGGAAAAGCTCAAACTACAGTTCATTTCAACATAGTGACAGTGCAAGGAGTAGTGTACTGGGAGTGAATACACTGGTTTATTACAAGTTATTGATAATTTTTACAATGGTTGGGACTGGGCTGTTCTTATAGCGATCAGTTCGTGCACGTATGGGCTGGATGCGGTTGTGGTGTCGAACAGCAATTCTCGGGCTAGGGATCTCAGGTGGTAGTAGGAGCCGGTGTCGAGGATGGTAGAAGCTTACCAAATTTGCAGATGAGGTCGTGGTGATGGTCAGTGAGAGTCGAAAGGGTCAGTGTGTTGAGCGCTTCTTGATATGTGGAGTAGGAAGGGGAGAGAATAATCTTGCATGCCCTCTTTTGCACTTTTTCTAGGTGTTTACGTTGTGTGGCATTTAGGAGGAAGACCAGGTGGGGGAGGCATAGGTGAGCTTGGGAAGTATGAATGTTGTGTAAACACTGAGGAGCTCGGTGCAGGAACTCCGAGGGACTTGAGTCGGCGGAGGAGGTGGAGACGGAAACTGGAGGATTTGACAACTTCACTGACGTGTGGTTTCCAATTTAGTTTGTTGTCTATGGTGACGCCGAGGAGCTTCGTGGAATCTACAACCTGGAGTGTGTTCGGACCTAGAGTAATGGAAGGAGGTGGGACAATGTCGGAGGAGAGGTTGATGTGCATAACCATGGTCTTGGTATGGTTGATGGTGACATGGTTGTTGGTGGCCCAGTTTTGGAGACTGTTCAATAAATCCTGAAGGGCGGTATAGTTGGGAGCTGAATTGTTGACGCTGATCCCAATGGTGGAGTCGTCGACACATTTCCAACGAGCAGGGGTTTCTCTGTGTGTGTGTGTGTGATTGATATCTTGTGTTCACCAGTATAGCACTGATTACCCGGTATATAAACATATCCTCACTGTTTGACAATCAGTTTGTTCATGGGGGAGGTGTAACTTCTTATTTTAGCCTTTGTGATATGTGAGACCAGGCTTAGTGATGTCCTGAGTTTAGTCATAAATTCCATGGTGCACTAGAGGCAGGTCTAGCTTTAGTTCAGGCTACATTGTTTGGGCACAGTCTCTTGGTGAATTAGTAATATATTGATTTTATAGCTGTAACAGCTTTCAAACAAAAAACTAAAATAAGAAGTAAAAAAAAATATATTTGTATATTATCTTGCATGTTGTAATTTATATATCATCTTTGTTTTGATTGTTCTGATAACAGTAACATTTTATATACTGTCATCGTGTTTAGTTTACACCAATAGCCATTATTATGTGAAAAAATTCTTTGTCAACAGGCCAGGCAACAGCCCCTCACACATGGTATGTTGCACCTGTCCAAAAATTGTGGCGAATGACTTGTGCAGTAGTCAGAATCACCAGCTAATTCCTGAAGACCAAGCTCGAGACATTCTCCGTGGTCATCTTCAAAGCTCTCAAGAAATAACCTTTAAGCAGCTGCGACGTACTATGACTATGAGAGCCACTGTAAAGGAACGGCTCGAACGCACTGTTCTCAGCGTAGAGAAATTTTTGGAAGAGCTTCGTAGAAAGGTAAAGTTTTATAGTTGTATATGTCCATTAATATTGTCGTTCTTTATCTTGTGCTTGTTGCCTCATTTTTCCAGGAAGCTCCTCTCGTAGAGGGGGTTGGCCATGACAGATGACAAGTCTTCATGTCTTTCTGTTCCCCAAATCCTCTCCCTGTGCTTTCCTTCATATATTGTTCCAACGTTTCTTTTCATGCTGCAGGCAGGTTTCTCTTCCTATCACATCCACTGCATTGCCATTATTCCATATGCCCTGTTTACTATTTCCTGCCTCCTTCATATATGTTCAAACCATCTCGATGAACCTTCATCCCTTCCATCACTACATAATTTACACCCTCTGCCATTTCTGCCTCCAAATAAACTATGCATTTCACTGTTTCTTACCTTTTCCATTCTTGTGTCACAGATGCAGTCATATCTGGAGCTTGGAATTTTGAAGCATTTTGACCCATTTGAAGTCCATGTTTCATTGCCATAAGTTAAGGTAATATTCAGTAGACTCGCATTAAACCGGACTTTACTAGACTGAAAATGTGGATTAACTAGACTTCATCTGGCCCAACTGTACTTTGGGAGAGGGGGGGGGGAATTTAAATTCCTGTAATACTATAGTGCGATTTAGGGTAAAAATAGTATGCTTTGCTAAGTCAGATTATGCTGATTCCATATGGTCCATTCGGACACTTCCAACAAAAATTGGGAAATGCTAGAATATCTAGAATTACCGTAGAATCAACCGAAGAAATTATGTTACTGTTTTCAGTGTGATTTGTTCAAACGGTGGTATGTGGCAACACAATGGGAGCTGAGCTAGTGACTGACCACTCACCAGTGGGATGAATGCCATTGTAGTAAGATGGCATATTTAAGCATATAGTTTTTCTAAAGCTCAAAAGTTTGTTTTGTGAATGTTTCCTGCCTTACATCATTATCCATCAAGGTGGTGAATATGGAAAATATTTGTTTACATATTCTTTAAAGACATGGCATAAACGTGGTGAGCTATAGAACCAGTTCAAATTTTAATTCCCTTTACAAAGACAAAATGATGTGTGACAGATACAATATGTGAGGCAATGTATTTTTTATTGTTATTATTTAAATATTTTTTATTTTTTCTGAAAATTTCAGGGACCATCAGTACCATAAGTGTACTGTAACAATCTTCTTAATACAGCACTAGTACACCATAGCAAAAGTAGCAGTATTTATTAGGGTTGGGTGATATATTTGATAAATATAAATTCTTAGAACAGGTCTCAAAGAACTACATTGTAATTAATTTTATATTTTAATAAACATGAGTATATAATGATGATAAAGAATTACAGTATTGTACCTGTATTGTGTTTGTGGACAGGTCGAAGGAGAGCAGCTGGAAGAAGCAGTATTACAGGAGCACTTAGCTGACCTAACTGTGGCCAGTGAGGCCCTCTCTGAGAGTACATCAATATCACAATTAATTGAATCCCTCCAGAAAGTGAGTACCATTTAAATATAGCTGTGTATGTTAATATGTTAAGAAAAGACTGTAAGGTTAGTTGAAGAGTTTAAGATGGCTGCCATTAAGGTTACTGTCCTATTAACCCTTGTGTCAGGATGGAGATTCTCAGTGCTTCACGTTTTGTGGAAGAGGCTGTGGCCTTGTTTTATTTGGTGGATCTTTCAGAATTAACTTACTTTGAGCCTAGTATCAGATTCTTGGCAAATAATCAAACTCCTCAGTTTTAATGTAACTGGTCATTGTAGTCGGTTCATAATTTGAAATAATGAATAGATTTAAATTACAACATTTATTTTGCCCTTTACTGTACTGTCAAAGTAAATACCTTGTACGATCCTAGAATACCAAGCAGTTCATAGAGGGTGTCCCTGGTACATCTTTGTGATACAACGATTGCTGTCTCACTAGTCTTATTACCACTTTTTTAATGTATGTGTATTGAGGTGTTGGGGATAACCATGTTGATGGTGGTGGTGGTGTGTAGAACAATTATTGTTGTGGTGAGAAGGGTGAGTATTGAGGTGATAGGGGGGTGATTACGGTGGTTTATGGGAGTGACTGTTGTAATGTTGTGATAATAATGTGTTGAAGAATGTATTTTTAAGTGTGCAAGTGACTGAACATTCACATGCCAAGAATTGGAGGGAAATCATTTCACGAAAATGGAAAACTTGAGGTGACTTACAATAAATTTTCTCTTATTTGATTGCACAAAGATTTTTTTAGAACAGGAACCAGAAAAAAATGCTCATGTATCAGCATTTTATTCCTTTATAGTCATAAGTATTGTAAATAATGTACAGTAAACAGCCACTCCTCGACTTACGATGGGGTTAGGGACCCAAATCCAGGTCGTAAGTCGAAAATGCTAAGATAATACATAGAAAGTCTAAAATGGGTGTCTCTTTTTCTTCTCAGCACCACAAAACTCTCACTTTTAAGCATGCCAGCCATTTTAAAGGGAATTACAAACAAAAATTTTGTCGGTACACAGCGCAATCACTAAAGTTGGGACTCGAAAATCCGTAATTTGAAAACATTTTGGTACGACTGGGGCGGTCGTATGTCCGGGTGGTCGTAAGTCGAGTAGATCATAAGTCGAGGAGTAGCTGTACTGTATATTGTAAATGCCCACTGAGAATTAAGAAATAAAAAAGGGACAATACAACAGTAAGAATTATAGGGTCATATAACATAGAAATTAAATGTTGTAAGCCAAAGACTAAACTATACAATACAGTCAACCCTCGCTTTACGCGGTACCCTGGCGAACACGGAATGCTCACTTTCTGCGGTGTGTGTACCCTTTTACGCGGAGAGCGGCGCGAGCAGGGTGCGCACAAGGTCGCCCAGTCATCAAAACATTACCTAGTTCTTCACCCACCACCCACCACAGCCGGCCCAAGTCAGTGATAGTGATAATGATAGTGAGGATATGGACTTATATGGACTTTGAGGGGTTTGACAAAGAGGCCCTGCAAGCCTCTGTGGTGGATAGTGATACAATTGATACAAGTGATACAGGTGAGGGCCAATAATCTGCCCTATGCCTCGGAACCAACCCCCCATCCCCGTGTGCCCAGCCATCTTTTCTACTAATGTAAGTGTTAAAAAACCTAATATTATTGATATTTTTCTTAATTATTAATTGTGTGTGCATACCATCATAAAATTAAGAAGTTATTTTTACTACAACGTAGGTATTGTGTCTGAAAAAGTGGAGTTTGGGGGTCGGCCCGGTCTCTATTTCAATTAATCCCATATGTTATGTTGTTCACTTTACGCGTTTCTCACTTTACGCTGGCCGCCGTGGGTTCAATTGACCGCGTAAAGTGAGGGTTCACTGTACTGTATATGAACGATAGGAAAGAGACCCTCTTGGCATGTGACACAAAAATATTTTATTATTCCTCTAAATATATGGTCGAACAACATAACAATTTACATTTTGAAGTATCTAACAACAATATACATCTGGAAACTCAGTAGATGGCACCACTGTTTGACGGCACATTTTATACTGTACTTAGGGCAGCCACTTTCCTATCTTCCATATATAGGCTTTACATGATTACTGATGACATTAGACTTAATGGTCAAGATGGACACATAGCATCCTCCATGGCATTCATAGGAGATTTATAGCAATAAGAGGCCAGGGCATCTGCTCATACTGTATATGTTATCAACATGAACATCAGTGAGAATATACAGTACTGCCAGAATTAGGGAGTTTATAAGATTAGTGTCCTTGTAGATATACAGTATTCCTCTATTAGTAATACAGTTCACTCCCCATGTTGGGTGCATGTCACACTAGCAATGCAGTATTTATAGTACCAGTACAGTACTTTATTTAGACTGCCTATTGGTAAGGTGTTTAGATTAAAAATGGAGGATTGATTCTGTAGTTCCATTTTATGACCTAATGACCTAGCCCACTAGGTTACAAGAAGTTATCTGGAACACTGAGAATTGCTCATGAAATCCTAAATTGGCTGTTGCTTAGAACAGTTTAATTGTGATTCATGTACATGTATGGAGCGCTAGATGGTAAGACTAACTTTCCTAAGACTGCCTGGGTCCAAACCCAAAGATTAAACTTAGCCATTGGTCATTCAAAAGGATTTCAGGATGAGACTGCCATTTTTCTTTTTTCTTTCAGGTTCATTCGTACAGCTCAATAATCTCAACGCAATTCAATCAGTGTGCCGCAATAACAGCTATCAACAATGCAACAGAAGCAATCGTCATTAAATTGAAACAGTCTGCATTGGATGGAGTGCT
This sequence comes from Homarus americanus, assembly GCF_018991925.1. Classification (NCBI taxonomy): domain Eukaryota; kingdom Metazoa; phylum Arthropoda; class Malacostraca; order Decapoda; family Nephropidae; genus Homarus; species Homarus americanus. Next base: position 6,253,756 of record NW_024712526.1, on the reverse strand, counting down.
AACTACCATAGGATTTAGAAATGAAGAAGCTTTTGCAATGACCTCATCATTAGAGGAGCATGCCTTATTTGGGAATAATGCCAATGTACTCCTCCTCTACATGCTGTCAGACCTACTATCTACCAGAATGATGCAGTTAAGTACAGTTAGTCCAGTTAGTCCACTTAGTCCTAGCCAGCAACCACCCCTTTCTGCTTCCAGCCCCCTGCAGGCCAACATGACCCCATCAGTAGCATCCACAAACATCCTTGAGGAGAGCCTTGGGCATGGTCTTGGTCTAACTCCTGGTAAATTAAATGAAATGAAAAGCTATGAAGTAAGTAAATTAAATGAAATGAAAAGCCATGAAATGAGTAATATAAATGAACACATTTTACAGATGACCGAAGCAATAGAAGCAGGGTCATTGTTAAGTACCAATGATGGTATGTCTGTTATGTCTGCAGGTGCCACTGGTATAGGGCCGAATTCTGTGTCTTCAGCTCTTTCTTTAGGGTTGACTAATCTTTCTTTACTTGCCTCTGAACCCTCTGAAAATGGGAAAGATGAAATAGAGTCATTAACAGATAAGAAAGAACCACTTCCAGTATCCTATGTTGATGCTGCAAAAAGGCCAGCTAAGCCCACCCCTCCGCCTGAGAATCCCCCCAAAATGCCAGTACCAAAGCCAATTGCACCACTAGTTAGGCCTGGGAAATTTCCTCATTGCTGGATGGTATTATCCATTAATGGAGTAATTGCTGGTCGCATTCTATTTGAACTTCGTCCGGATAAAGCCCCTAGAATGTGTGACAACTTTGTCGCACTCTGCACTGGCAGAAGTGGCTATGGATACAAAGGTACCCATTTTTTCAAGAGTGGGGAAGGCTTTCTTGCTGGTGGAGATGTGGAGAATGATGATGGTACTGGTGGATATTCAGCTTTTGATAAGAATACCTTTGAAGCTGATCTCTGTCCATTAAAGGATGAGGTTGGCATGGTAAGATTCAAGGGCATTGGTACTAGCGACAATGGACGGGGCATGATCGGCTCTCAGTTCATGATATGGTGTGGGGATAGGGAATTCAAGAAGTTTTCCTACAGTCTTGTGTTTGGTAAAGTAGTGGATGGATTAGACGTTGCTAAGAAAGCTGCAGCGATCAATGTTCACAGGGTGTCTGTTAAAGTTGAGCAGTGTGGTGCAATCTAACTACTATTTTTTTGTAATATATTTGTATAATCAATATGTCCAACAATTTTGTATTTACAGTACAGTTCAATTAATTCAGTTATGAATCTTAAGGATAAGAACAGTACATGTATAAGAATTTTCAGTGAAGCATTTACTTTTTTCTAGAAGTGCCTTACAGTGTGCCTTTTATGTGGCATCACATGTTTCCATTTTTCCTTTTTTTTTGATAAGCTTGAAAGATCAATTTTAATTAACATGAAAAAACATATTCACTTGTTTAAAAAGATCTTACAGGTGTAGTCAGAAAATAGAAATTTTGTTAGGATGTAAGTGCAACAATCAAGTGGAGGAAAAGTAAAAAAAAAAAAATTGTATATCCCATGGGAGAGCTATGTTTAAATAATTCTTTAGATAATTTGTGTACTGATGCTTTAAGAATGCTTGTTAATAAGACAAAACTTACTCTTGATAAAACTGCGTCCATTAAGGATTAAGTTTTCTCTTTCTACGTGTGGATAATAGTACTTTCTCCGTTCCGGTATAAAAAAAAAATATTTGCGGTTAAATGTAAGATTATACTGTATATATCTAAGTTACTTATTGTCCTTTATTCACTTGATTAGTTTTGTGTGGTGGACTCATCTAAATATGCAACTTGACACTGATTAAGATGGCAGCCCAAGAGTACGAATGAACCACACTAATCTAAGACTGTCACTCAGTAGTGTTTTGGGGCTCTATATTGCACAGAGCACGACATGAGTTCATATGTTGTTGATTGTGCGTGCATCTTGTATACTGGAGTTCTTGAAATTTTTTATTCATATGGTTTAGTACAGAGCACAGTACGTAAAGTTATGAGTTTGAAGGAAGATATTTCATACTTGTAGCTTTGTGAATGTAGAGCTCATGGCACAAGTGTGAGTATCTTCTGGTATGCTTAGACTGATTGTTGTTCCCACACTGGATATAAATGTTGTAGAAGTGTGTATGTTGCTGCCTTCACTGGCAACTTTGCCACACCTTAATACTTTTCATGAAACTGCAATAATTTGCTCAATGTCTTTGTATCTCGTATAAGCACACTTGTGACATCATACTAAATTTTTAGTCATAATCGTACAATCACCAAAGCATTGTATTGAAATTCAGTTAAGCAATAAGGGGCCAAGCTTTGGGTAAACTTTCGTCATGATATGTACTGTACGTCACCCTGAAGCCTGGTATTGAAATTCAAGAATAAGGGGCCAAGTTTCCAAATAATATTTGTTTTTGTGGTACGTACATATCTACTTGACTTTTAAGCTTAGAAAATATACGGCTATTACCAGTTGTACATTTCCCAGGGGATTTGTTGTTGATATACTAATTTCAATAAAATTCGATTGTGGGTATTTGCTGTTTTGGTCTTTAAAAAGAATTCACTTAATTTGACCAGGTACAGTATTTAGTACAATTTGTGAATTTCTTTTTAATTATATTGAATGGACATTTTGATAAAATGGAACTTTTTATACCAATTTAGACTAATAGTAAAGGATTGTATTAACAGTTCGTCAATCCAAAATATTGTAATCAACCATGTTTTTTGTTTGTTTTTTACAAGTATAATAAATACGATGCACGCATCTTAATTTGAGTTATCACTAAATTTTCCTTGCCTACCGATAATACAGTTCTGTTAGATTTGGGCTATTAAGCTGTAGAGCTTACCTGTATGGTAGAAAATCCTAATTGAATGAATTTGGAATATTTCTATTATAATCCCCTCAGTCATGGTCCAGTAACTGGTAGTTCATATAACAAACTGGTTACTGATTTATAGATTTGCAGATATCATTAGTCACTGCCATAATACAGTGACACATAGAATCTTTACTAACACACATATTTGTGTTCTTGTTCATCAAAGCTCCAGTAGCAACACTTGAAAGGTATTTTGAAGACATCTGTATGTTGGTTTGTCTGGTACATATGAGTGAATCTACTGCCAATTGATCAAAGATGTCACTGTAGCAACCTATGTACTTATGATTAGGTAAAACAAATGCAGGATAGAACTCAAGAAAACAAAAGGATGTGGTAAAAGACAGAGAAAAGAAGAGTAGTGTTTTAAGAACTGTTTATAGTTTAAGAATATATTACAGATCACTAAATGGTATTGCTTTATGAATGTAGTCAAATAAAAAAAGCATCAGTACAAAAAGTGATAGTTTTCTTTTGTATTTCATATGATGATCATGACCAACTTTGGTAACCTGACAGACAAACTTGATGGTCAACTACAGAGAATGTGATTGAAGTAAACCATTATGCCCCTCTTACAGACACTTTCTTAAATGTCCTCCTCAAGTGTGAAAATTAACTGAACCAACAGGAGGAGCCTCAGTTAATATCATCATTAATTTCTTGAGAATATGTAACTTATGTATGTAAAGTTTCATATCAAAGTTTGATATTTTCAGTATTCAGTGTGTGAACTGCAGTTAAGGTGTGTTGAATATTGTTTTTATCTTTATATTAGCAATGGATCATATAACTTTGATTTGAATCTTTAAATAAATATGTCATCCTCAAAACATTAATATTCAATGAAGTTCTTGTTGGTTTACTTCATTTTTGCACTTCAGGAGGACCTCATTATTATTAATAAAGAACTGAAGTCATTCTTTAGGTGCACTTTTTTCTAATTTAGGTTGTGACTAAACATACAATGATATAGTTAAGTATACAGTACTATATCTTTGTAATTGAAAAGTTTGAATGTCCATTAACTTGTAACAGTAAATAAGCTCTCATAATCCCTCTGTATTAAGGCAGAAAAACAGTCAGCACTCACAGTTTTTGTTCATTGCTCAATAATAACCTGGTCATGTGATGGCTCCATTTTTATATTTTACACTTATTCTTACCCATGGTTAAAGTCAATGGATGTTATAACTAATCTTTTATATACAGTGGTCCCTCGGTTAACGAATGGTTCGATTAACGAATTAGCTCCCATAAGGATTTTCAGTTCAATTAACGAAATCCTTGCGACAAACACGTTTTGTTGTGCGCATCAGCTGATCAGCTAGTCTGTCAATACAGTAATTGGTTCTATGTTTACATTCGTTTCCAGTGAAGTAAATATCAAGAACGTCTCTTGAGTATTTCTGCATTTTTTATATTAAAATTATTGGTCATTCTGAAATTTAGTCAACATATTGATAATATAGACAGTACAGGGAACAGTTTTTGTGCGCCCATCAACTGATTGAATCACCCAACAACGCTTCACAGTTTAACTTTGTTTACAGTGGAGTGAACATCGATTTTGTTGGTCTCTTGAATATTTTTGCATTTTTACATTAAAATTATTGTTCATTCTGAAATTTAGTTAACATATTGATAATATACAGTGCAGAAATTATTCTGAAACATGAAGACGGCATTAGAACCAGTGCTCTCTGTAAAGAATATGGCATGTCATCATCGACTGCCTCTACAAACAACTGTTTGATATGTAAACAAAGCTGCTGGTAATACGACATACACGCCTCAAAGTAAGTTAAAATACAGTATTCTAATGTTTTTATTTATTATTGTACAGTATACTGTACAGTACAGTACTGTATTTAGTTTATATTTAATGATTTGTTAATTCAATTACTGTATACCTGTACAGTACTTTGTATGTACTTTTTCTGAGTTGGAACCAATTACCCAATATCCCATTGAAATAATAGATTCGGTTAACGAACGACTGGAACAAATTGTGTTCGTTAACCGAGGGACCACTGTGTATATATATATATATATATATATATATATATATATATATATATATATATATATATATATATATATATATATATATATATATATATATATATATATATATATATACTGTATATATATATATATATATATATATATATATATATATATATATATATATATATATATATATATATATATATATATATATATATGCAAGTAAATCACTGTTTGGTTGTCTGGTTACAAATCTTCTAATGAACATGAATTTGAGTAACGGCATGTACAAGCTGGACAATTTGTAATTAAGAAGATTTGTGACCAGGTGAGAAGGCCGGGTCACCTGACCACCAACCGTTGTGTGCTATTTAAAGATTAGTAGGGTCATTACCTAATACCTGACCATTGTGGACCTGGTCTCACCCTCCTCTGTATATATACACCTTGATTTGTATTTCTCTCTCTAGTCTGTACTCACCCCTGAAGATGTGAATTACACGAAAGCGCTTGGGAACTTCGTGTTTTCTTCTTTCCTTGTGGTTATCAGCATATATATATATATATATATATATATATATATATATATATATATATATATATATATATATATATATATATATATATATATATATATATATATATATATATATATATATATATATATAATAAAAAGAGACAGTGGCATGAGAATGCATGTACCGGTATTTAGATCAGTCCTGCATTTGTATTTTATTTCTTGTATTACCATTGTTGTCAGGTGTGTTACAGGTATTGGCAGACCTGACAGTCATTTGCATGAATGGCTGTACTGACTACAGTGATCCCTCGGTTAACGAACGCCTCAGTTAACGAATTACCTTCCAAAAGAATCTTCAACTCGATTAACAAACAAAAATTCGGTTTACGAAATCCTTACGAAATCGTGTCAACATGTTTTCGCCTGCTCACCAGCTGAAGTATTAGTCCACCAATACAGTAATCGGTTTTAGGGCTTAAATTCGTTACCATTTGAGTAAATATCAAGAAGGTTGTACTATTCAATAATTTTCCAAGTTTTATATTAAAATTTTTAGTCATTTTAACAATTATTTAACATAATTGAAGTACAGGGAACTAGTTGTTAGCGAGCCAAACAGCCACTTGACTCACCCAGAATGGTGTCAGTTTGTGTCTCTGCTCAGTGGAGGAAGCATCTTGCTTGAGACTCTCTTGAACATAAACTACTTTTACGTTTTTACAGAACAATTATTGGTCATTCTGAAATATATTTTACATATTGACAATACATAGTGCAGTGCAGTGCTGATTTAAAGAAAATAATCTTGAATTACACCAAGTGAACTTAAAATTTTATGGGTGAAATGGCAGCATGAAGCATGGGGTGATTTCTCTTCCACCCCACTGCCTTCTCTTCTCCCTTCTCCTCCACCCCCACTTCTAATTCCCATCATCATCAACCAGGAGCCTTCTACATGCACACCTCAAAGTAAGTGTACTTTACTGCATTTATTTTTAGTTTGTATGTAATTTTCGGTGAGCTGGAACCAATTACCCAAAATCCCATTGAAACAATGTTTCGGTTAACGAGCGACCTTCTGGAACAAATTGTGTTTGTTAACCGAGGGACCACTGTATTACACTTAATTTCTTTTTCTTGTATGTCACACAGTACTGTACTCTTCTTTGTTCTTAGGGAACTTTATGCACAGACACTCCACCCTATATAGTCAGGAACGGGATGTGGCTGATAGACGGGAAAATAGATACTGTAGTTTGACTCGTGTAAATACTGATAAGTATTATCTAGTTCCTTAAATCAGAAAAATAAACATTACACACATTGTAGTATGCTTTGGTAAGCAATCGTCCAGTCGTAACCCATTTTAATGATTGTTACAGTGTGCCAAAAATTATTGAATGCATTATAATTATTTTACTCATATGGGTTTGTTGTAATAGGTATTTACAGCTTTTGAAACAAATATAATACAAATACTGAACCCTGTACTATTACACACATGCTCATAGCAAAATTCAGCATGTACAGTTTATTAATTGTAAGAAGGGTCAACCTCTCCAATCTTGACTCCTGCATCTAGTGTGTATTTTTTCACCAGTTTACAATATTCTTAAGAGTTATTAATGAATTAGTACATAGTTATAAGGATTTAATGTGATGATTACTTACAAATATTTGTGGGTTTTATGTCTTAATATATAGGCTCAAAATGTTAACTCTCGGATATCAGAATTGTATATGATAACTTTATACGGTATAGTACTGTATGCAGATAGTCTTGTTAGTACAGTACAGTATGTCATGGTAGTTGTCCTGGTTCCCTCTCACATAACCCGTTTCATGTTAATATGTACCGGGGTAATTCATTCACTGGAATTAAGGAGTAGAACTAATGAACATATTTAGTAAAAGATCCTCTGGTTAGATTTCATGTTTCTTCCACAAAAAATGAAATTAACTAAGTTGTGTCATCTGAAACATGGAATATAAGAGCCAAAATGAAACAAATGTAACATGTACTTAATGGCTGTTTCTAAAATTGTGTTAATTTTGAAATTTAGAGAGAGCAAATGAAGTGGAAAGAAGGCCAATAATATATTTTAAAAAGATTATGGATGTTTGTTTTAGAAAGGGACCACAAGCTATTGTTTATGTCAGCCCAACATATCTTAAAGAGGAACTCATTTTGAAATAATATCCTCATTATTTAAGCCTCTTGCTGGCCTGACAGTTCCCAGACACCCTTCCCGCTGGCTCTTATCAGTCACAGCCATAACCTCTCACATAATGAAAATATTGTTGTTGATCCTGCAGCTATATTAAACCAAAAAGTCTAGACCTAACTTTGCATGATGCAGCCTGTGTTGTTAGCTAGCAAGCAACTGAGATTTCGATGATGCAACTTGTGTCACTGGCCAACAGCAACAAGTGGGTGAAATTTGCCCAGCTGTTTTTGTTTTTGTTTTGTTTTTTACAGGGGAAATAGCCCATCCGGGCACAGGTCATCAACCCACATCGGAGCCTAGGGGGCAAAAAAATAATAATAAAAAGAAATTAAAAATAGAAAAGGAAAAGGTTATATTAATCTACACCACAAAGATGCCGGAAAACCAACTTTTTAAAGTGAGACAGATTGTGAGTGTGGAAAAACAGAAGAAGGCAGAGCATTCCACAGTTTGGCTGTGTGAGGAAAGAAGGAGGTACTATAACGGGTTATTCTAGTGTGACCGACATCCACAGAGAAATGGTGGGCACCACGGGCAAAATGTGTTACAAACCCACAACCTTGCCGGTGGTACACAGGATGCCAAATCCACCTAACATTGCTTGTTAAAGTTCCTGTAAAAGAGAGAAAGTGAAGCAACATTGCAGCAAAGAGAGGGGGAAGAGAGATTGTCAACTAAAGGAGGAGAGTCAATAAGACAAAATGCCTTTGATTCCACCGTAACTAACAGTTGGACAGAAGAGCCACCCCAGATATGAGAACAGCACTCCAAGTTAGGACGATGAATCCCTTATATACTGGAAGCAACTGCTCAGAAGTGAAGTAGCTCCGGCATCTGTACAGCATTCCCAGCTTTCGGGAGGCAGCTTTAGCAATGTTGAGGATGTGTGGCTTCCATGACATATTAGAGGAAATGGTGAGGCCTAGCATATCAATTTTAGAATTTGGCAGAATTATAGCGTCCTGAAATGTGACTGGTGGGAGATCATCAAATTTGGAAAGTGTAATTGGTAAATACTGTTTTATTACTATTGAATTTAACCAAGTTTCTACCTCCCCATTCGGAGATGCTGCACAGATCCACATTGATAGATGCAATGATATCAGCTCTAGAAACAGATCTAGTTTGAAAGTTAGGGGAAGGGGGAAATGTGAGGAAGAGTGAAGAGTAGAATCATCAGCGTAAGAATGGATAGAATTAGTTGTAGTGTGAAGTAAATCATTGATAAAAAGAAGGAAGAGAGTAGGTGAAAGAACAGAACCCTGTGGGACACCACTATTGGTAGAGAAAGAGCGAGAGATCGATCCCTCGACAACAACTGTCATGGATCGGTTCTTAAGGAAGCTAGAGATATAGAGAACAAATTGGGGGAGAGAAACCATAAGAGGGAAGTTTAGAAAGCGAAAGACTTGTGCCATACCCTGTCAAATGCTTTGGAGATGTCGAGGGCCACGATGAAAGTTTCCCTATAATCCCTAAGAGAGGATGACCAAAGATGGGTGCAGTAGGAGAGCAGATCACTAATAGATCTCGCCTGGCAAAAGCCATACTGTATTGGTGATCCAACAAAAGAGAATGGCGTTCAAGGTGACGAAGAAAAAGGGAGTTCAAGATAGTTAAGAAAATCTTAGAGAGGGATGAAGTTAGGGCAATGGGGTGATAGTTAGAGGGATTAGAATGGTCACCCTTCTTCGGGATGGGCTGAACCAAGGCATGCTTCCAAGAAGAAGGAAAAGTTGGGGTCTTGAGGCAAAGGCAAAAAAAATGAGCAAGCACAGGGGCCAGAACTTCAGCACACTCCCTCAGAACATGAGGGGGTATTCCATCTGGTCCATGCACCTTACTCACATCCAACCTGGATAACACACTAGCAACCCTACAAGTGGAGATTATAGGAAAGTGCATAGGTTCAGTAGGAGGAGCAGGGGTAGGAGGGATAGAGTTGGAATCGTCTAAGGTGGAGTTAGAGGAGAATAAGGTGCCAAAGAGATTGGCTTTGTCAGGGGGAGAGTTGGCTATAGAATTATCAGGTCGGAAGAGAGGAGGAAAAGAGGGAGTACAGAAGTTATTACAGATGTTTTTGGTTAAGGACCAGAAGGATTTACTAGAGGAAGAATTAGTTAGGACATCGGTCTTTCTTTTTATAAAATTCCACTTGGCCCTACGAAGAATGGCCTTACAACGATTCCAAGAAGTAATGAAAGAGGAGTGGGTAATAGGAGAAGATAGTTTCATAGCTTGATATGCCCTATCTCTCACCCTGCATGCAAGAGAGCAGGAACAATCAAACCATGATTATAAAGTGAAAGTTTTGGTAGAAGATGGGATAAATGCACTCATACCACCCTGTATAACCCCAGCAATGCTGTCGGCACATACCGAGGCGTCCCGAGTGGAAAAGCAACATTCATCCCAAGGAAAGTCGGTGAAGAATTCTCACAAGGATTGCCAGTTTGCCCTCCAATAGTGCCATAGTTGGTCGTCCCGTTTGATCTAATAGAAATGAAATTGTGATCAGAAGACCCTAAGGGGGCAAAAATTGAGTATGAATAGTGTGAGGGGTTAGAGGTAAAACAAAGATCAAGAATGTTAGCAAGTTGATCGTGTCGATCAGAAACGCATGTAGGGTGTTTGATTATTTGTTACAAATCATTAAGCAAGGAAAAAGAGAATGCCTCAGTTCTGTGATGTACATTGAAATCCCCTAGGTAGAGAATCTCAGTGTTGGGGTGTGTGGATAGCAACGACTCACGGCAAGAAGTGAGATAGTCAAAGAATTCCAAATAGTTGGTAGAGTTGGGAGAACAGTACTGTATAGGAAACAAAGAAAAATAGTCACAGTTGGTAAAGATGTTTTGAGCCAGATGACATCATAAAGGGAAGATTCAAGATCCATGAGTTGAACTGTAGGTGTACGTGTGTTGCAGTAGAATGGAAAGAGGTTTAAAGGTTGTAGTTGGAGACTTGAAAAGGTTTGGGTGAAGCTGCATTGGTCAGTTGCAGTTCGGAAAGTAGTTAAGAGGTCGGGGAAGAGGTTAATAGATGGTGCTCCACAGAAGGAAAAATGGGTCTCAGGCCGCGAATGTTGGAAAAATGAAGTGTGAAAAAAGCCGATCCTCCAGCAACCGCTGTGACGTCAGTTGAGGCCCCAGTAGTTTGATGATAATCGGGTCGGCCCTTTGGGTCCACAACCTTCCCGACCAGTGGGACCCATCCAAAATGGCCGCCTCAATATTAATATCAACTGACATAAGAGAATAAAATAGAATGAAGAGAACAGATCAAGAGTGAGTATGGTTATATTTGTTGTGTTGTCAATAGTAAGAGAGACAATTGAGACCCTGCAATTGTGTATAAATGTGGCAGAAAGACAGATCAGCAACCTGGGGTGATGTGAAAGGGTAAAGTATAACTCAAAGTGAATGAAGAGGAAGAAATCAAGACTGTAGGATTGATGTTCACATCTTGAAAACTTTTCTATTTTATGCATTCAGTGGGAGTTTTGCACAATTTTAAGTTATGGGAACTTAATTTAGTGGACCAATTACTGTACTATGAAACTGCCCATTGATGCATGAAACGATGTAGTTGGTGTTTTATTTCTCAGGTGCATGAAAAGAAAGTGGGTCCCATAGGCATGACTGCCTGTTAGGGACAGTGTGGATATAGCACACTTATATACTAAGCATTCGGTACACAAGAAGGCAGCTCTCGACCACATTCACTTCCCATTTACAGCTGGGTGAACTGGGAGCAGCCAGGAATTGAACCACCAACCCCTGGAACAGGAGGCAAATGTATTCACACGACCGTGCCAAGCTTCTCTCGGATGAGTCTTAAAATAAAACTATATCACTTGTTTAAAAGACCAACAAGAGACCTTATTACCAAGCATTACAATTATAGCTGCAAGCTATACATATATAAAAAAAAATTTTCACTAGAACTTATGATCCTCGTTTACCTCATGATCAACAGGATGTCAAGTTTTTTAGAAAAAAAAGTAAACCCCCCTTTAGTTGCCTTTTGAAAGTTTCTGTTTTATTGTCTTAGGCAGCTGATTTTATAATTGAGGCATTGTGTAAGAAATGGATCTGTAACTGTGATAGGAGTTCTTGGTGGAAGATAATAGAAAAGCTTAGTTAGTAGACTTTCTTCATTATATAATTTGGCAACCCTGTTCACACAGAGTTACAGTAATTGACTCTGGATATAACCAATGCATGTACAGTAAAAACATCAAGGGACTTTTGTGTATCCCTAAATCTTCTTTACATTATAAAGATCTTGGACTTGAGCCAAAATGCACTCAAATTTATGACATTTAAGGGAATAGAGTATAGTTCTTGAACCCTAAATTCAAGGAATATCTCATAAGGAAGTACAGTATAACTCCAAAAATGGTCTGAAAACAATTAAGCCTAATAGTGATACCTGGTAGTAACAGTTTTAGTTGCTAGCTCTGGCATACAAGGGCACCACTGTGATCGTTCATCATCTTTTTTAAATTTGTTTGACTCAAATGCTGTAATGATTTCACTGTGGCTCCACAAAGAAGAGTTGCATTGTCTGCCAAAGACAAATTCCAACACAGGCATCTGAAGTTTCATGGATTTCCTAGGTTCTAAAAGTTAAATATATAATGATGCTGTACAAGGATAGTTTAAGTTTCAGATAATAGTTCTCGGTACAAATGCAATAGGCATTGCAGGCAGCAGGACAGCAAAGCACACGAAGTTAAAAATTGTCAGTAAATAGCAATTTTTGGGGGTGATAATAAAGAGCTTTGATGTTAACAGTATAGCAAACCATTACAGTTTCCTTGGAAAGTTATTAACTTTTCTAACAGGTGGCACCACGTTCTCACTGTGACGACTCTTAAAATAATGGTTATAAGGGAGAGTTGTACCCAGGGTGTATATATATATATATATATATATAAACAGAAAATTATCTCAAAGTTTCTAAAAAAAAGAACACGGCCACTTAACTGTGCACAGGTCACTGACCCACATCTGGGCCTGGGGGGGGGGGAATATAGTAATGTAGAAATAATAATAATAATAATTCCTCGTAAATAAAATTTATAATAAAAAGTACAACATTGAAAATAAAATAATAAATTAATACATGTAATAATAATAACAACCCTAATAATAATAAATACAATAATAAAAAAAGTTCAAAAGTGAGAAACAATGTACAGTATGTATGTTGTGTTGTCAATAATAAGAGAAACAATTGAGACCTTGCAATTGTGTGTAAATGAGGCAGAAAGTCAGATCAGCAACCTGGGACTTGGTCACAATTTTTGTGATGCCATATGGTAGCAGGGTCTACCATTAGACCATACACTATGCTTCCAATACCTTCCCAGATGGCAGTACCTCCCTGTTTGGTAGCTGCCTACTACCTTGCAGGCTCCATAATATGGTTTCGCAGGCCCCGCGAACTACAGATTGGGGACCACTGCTTTATGCTTTGACTGCAATTTTTACCAAAATATTCTCTTCTTGGAATTGGAATTTAAAGGGTTAAACTAATTAAGTACTTCCAGAATAACACAAAAACACCAAAATCGCACCTCGGAAACCCATAGCTGGCGAGTAATTAGCATTGATATGTTGCAATTAAAATATTCCAAGCGTCATTACAACCACTAATTACCCTGCAATCGAATCTTGGGTCATAGATTTCGAATTGGCATGCTCAGGAGTATCTATACTGAAATTTTCAGCGAAAACTATTTTTTGGCCAAAACCACCAAAATATTATGCCTTATGCCAGTGGTCCCCAACCTTTTGTAGACTACAGGCTACATTTATCATTGTAAATATAGTAGAGGGCGCCAAAACTTTGGATCTACATTCAAGAAAAAATCATATAACTGTACAGTTATTTGCAGTTTTACATGTCTAACTATTACCAGTTAGTACATACTTTTACATTTACTCTTGGATTATGGGCCCACTCTGGGGTAAATGCACACGTCCTGTACATGACAGACTCGGGACAAACGCTCAGTTCCTCTCTTTCAAACTATAAAGTTGTGTTAAGTTATTACAATCATATTGTCATTAATTTCTCTCTTAAAAATAATATGCCTCGAACTACAGGTTTGGGGACCATCGAGCTCCTGGATCAAAACAACGATTTCGCTCTGATGAAGCAACATTCCTTGTGTCTGATACGGTAAGCAAACAAACCTCACGAATTTGGGGATCAGAACACCCTCACGCTTGAACACATTAAAGATAATCCAAAAGTTAATGTCTCGCGTGGCCTATTACATGATGCACCACCACACTGGAGCTTGTTGGTATGAAATTCCTTTAACAACTACTTCCCAAATCAGTGGCTTGACCATGGGCGGCTCATCTCTTGGCCGGCCAGATCACCAGATATAACGCCATGTGACTGTTTTGTATGGTCTTGTGTAAAAGACTGCATTTACACAATTCCAGTGGCCAACATCAATAATTTAAATAAAAGAATTGCTGCTTATTGCAAGTTGATGTTGCAGCTTACATGGATAGAGATAGAATAACATTTGGACATTTTGTGTGACAAATGGTGCCCATGCTGAGTGTATTTGAGGTTAAATGAAATTTTATTACTTTTACTCACAGATGGCGCAAATATGACATGTGTACAGTACCCCGTTTCTTAAATGTTTTATTTGAGAGAGAAGTTGTAAAGATAATTTGTATATACCTTTTAGTGCAGTACAAATACTTTTTTTTTTTTGAGATTCCTTGGCCAAAATACATTGAAGCAAAATTATAAGCCTTGTAATGGATGATGATTTCAGGTTTACTTTCAGTCAACTTTAGTTTTCTCCTTGTCATTCAGATCTGCATATCAGATAAGGGATGTCACTTAGTCTTTTCTATCTTCAGTGTTACTGATAATTAATAGTACATGAAGCTGTGTACCGTATCTTCCACATATAAGTGGTGACCAATATTAAGCACCTCTATTAAAGAGACAAGATCACAAGCATAAATGATAAACACTGGACACAAAACCAATACAGTTCAGTACTGCACAAGGGAATATTTTTATCTCTGCCTGTACAGTCTGTATCTCAAAATGCATCATAAATATACAAAATTCAGTTCTTTTGTTAGGGAAGTTTTTTTTTTTTTACTGATGGTGCTTTATTAAGTTTCAAAGTAGTGTGCATTTAATATTAAATAGGTGGCTCATGAAGTACAGTATTACCATTGAAAAATCAGTAAGAGGTGATACACAAGTTGCAATAACCTGTAAAACCTGTTTCTTTTTGTAGAATGCATATCTACTGTAGGAATGCTGATGTGTTTAGTATCCTAGATGTCATTAGGAAGAATAAAATGTTGAATGAAAGAGTTAAGCATTTCTAATTCACGTAAAAACCTCATCAAAAATCAAATCCAGTGAAAGCAAAACATGTATACTGTACTGTACAGTCTATGTACAGTGCAATAGATTTACAGGTGGTGCATCACTATGAAATTAAAACCATACGTCTTGGCTGGGCCTCGCAGTCTCATTTCATAACAGCTATAGTATTTCTACGCTAAGTTGGCCCGTAAGCCCCGCCCCTTGTCTATACAGTAGCTACAAATCGCCGATTGGTTCCCCTGAGCTTTTACATCACCCGGACTGAGCTTACTTATATCAACATTTTATAATAAATATTAAAAAATTTCTACCATCCTCTCTGACATACTAATGCCTTGAAATTATTTGCATTTTTATAATCCATATAAACTATCTGCATTTTGATAATCCATATATTTAACATTATTTTAGATAACAACAGGTCTGCTTACCAATTGTGAACACATTTAGTTTGAATTTTTTATGAACCAATCAGCTATTAGTATAGAAGAGGGGCAGGGCCTACGGGCCAGGTTAATGTGGAAAGGGTATAGTGGCACAATTTTTCAACAAGTTTCAAGCACTAAGATTTCTTGTAAGTATAAAATTACTGAACAGTACTTCATGTACAGGGTATTTAAATTAAAATGTCCATTATTGGCTTATAATTATTAGATTAGGTACAGTCGGGGTCAAAAGTTTGCTCCCGCCAAAAATGAAGAAGCACAACCCCAAATGAGATGAAACAGTCAGGATATGTCAATTCGGAGAGTCATTCTTGTGACTCAGTTTCACCACAGGGAACGAACTTCTTGTCCCCGACTGTAATCAAAAATTTTCTTTAAAAACATGCTTTGTAGCGTTTAAGCCATTTTGGTGCGTTTTAACCACCGTAGCAACATTTTTCGGCTTTTACAATTGGATTCTGGGAAAATGGGATCCTGATTTATAAAAAAAATCAATGTACAGGTACAGTAAAAAAAAAATGTCTTCAAGAATAGAACCCTTTTCTAAATCAAGGACTGCTTGTGTGTCTGTAATAAATTGGAAAATTCTTTGTAATGAAAAGAATTGAATGTTTCATAATTTTTTTAATTAGTCTATTAAAATGAATAAAGGTAAGTAAAATTCACAATCTAAATGCTGAAATCTAACATAAAGTTTACAAATGGTGATTATTGTGGAATGAATATCATATACTGTACCTCCAAAGTGGTGGTAACAATAATGTTCCTAGCACGAGTATGATAAATCCTGATTGTTGGGAGAATTTATTTTGTCAACAAAATTGAAATTATTGTATAATGTATACTGTATATGAGACTTTTATCAAGGTTAAATATTGTTCCAGTGTAATCATACAATATTTTGCAGAGGAGTTATTAATTTTCTTAATAATTCACCTAAAAAATTATTACAACCCTAAATCCCATTTTTATGCAATTACAGTAGTACAGTATTGGTGTTGTTTTGTCATTCATATGACAATGAGATATTAGATTTGGAATCCCATACACCCCCCCCCCCCCAAGTTTAAGCAACAATGGTCAAATTCACACACACACAAAAAAGAGCATTATTACCCTACAAAGTAAGGATCAAAGACTGTGCATGTACAGTGTCTGGCCTAAACTGAGCAAGGTTTAGAATGTCGGTGCTTTGCTTCTAAAGTTATGTCAGAGACCCAATGGTTTACAATGCACAATTTCTCACTGGAACATACATCCAAAATTTCACAAACGTCTGTCAAGGTTTTCTATGTATTTCCTTGACAAACTATAAAGAAAAAGAAAATGAGTGATGATACAGTATTATTACTACATTGAGTAAACCTTCAACTCTTCACATGTCTGAAAAGAAGTAAAAATTATAAAGTGAAAATTATATTACCTGTGCATGTATTGTAGAGATCCATTGGATATTATCTATGATATCATTCAGAATTCATTTTCCCCTTTTGAGTCATGCTATATTTTGTGCACTGTACTGTGCTGGGAGGGGTGACCTAATGAAGTACACCTGCACAGTATACTTTACTTTCTCAAAATTAAACAAATCATAGTCCATGGTACTGTATTGCAAAAGATTAGATGGTTACTACAATTTAGAGTGAAATGAAAACTCAATCGTTAATTTAATGAGGTAATTCAAAATACCAGAATAATTTCAGAATTCCATTATGAGTTGTTAAATTTTCACACCAATAGCATAACATATATTTATCATAAAGATAGGCAGAATTTTGAATGATGTAGATGTACTTATTTGATAATAAAATAAGCAGTAATGAGAAAACTTTGGTCCCAATTATTAAAAAAATATCTGAAGCCATTCAGATACAATACTCGTTCTAAGTATAACTGAGGATTGAGTATACTGATGTTCTTTTATACTTTATTATAACCTTACCAAAAGCACTGATATTAACAGAGGGTTACATGGTAAGCCAGGACTACCTTGGACCAATTCTTCTCCAATCCCCTAGAAGCCTTTAGACATGTGCCTTTCATTGAATTACCACATTCCAATTAATGCTCGACCAATCACAAGATTACCTTTGTACTTTGGTGTATTCAAATAAACAATGTGAAATCTATTTTTTTTTTATATCCCCGATGTGATATAATATTTTTTTATTTAAAACAGAACTGGAGCTCTTTAGTTGCTTGCTAATAGTGCAGGGAAAATGTGATTCTTTTCTGACTAGATTGACAAGGGTAACCTAAATACATTATCAGATGTGTAAAACAGTGACAAGCCTAAGTTTTTTAAAAATGAGAAATTGAATGTTTTCAACTTAAAAATATGCATATAATCACCAAATAAGTGAGTGTTAGATTTTAACCCCTAATCTATGAGTAATGTCCTGGGACGTGTGTTTGTAGAGCTTCGGGTCATGTCACATGACGCTTAATTCTTTCGCGGGTCTATTTGAATAAAAAGGACAGGCCTGGCTAGATTATGTTGCCAAGGACATATTTATCTCTCACTCACCCACACATGAGAGCCTCCCAGTCTCTTCTCAGTAGCTACTGTACTTAGCTTTTGTGACAGGCATCTTGCCCTTGGAATTGACTCACTTCACCATGTGTTTCTACCCCCTCCCCCACAAGTCTAGTACAGTACAGTCAGTCCTCGACTTAACTTACGACGGGGTTAGGGACTGACGACCAGGTCGTAAGTCGAATTGGTCGTAAGTCGAAAATGCGAAAATAATATAATACAGGTACATAGAAAATCTAAAATGGGTGTCTCTTTTTCTTCTCAGCACCACGAGAACTCTCACTTTAACGCTTGCCAGCCATTTTAAAGGGAATTACAAACGAAAATTTTGTCAGTACACAGCGCGATCACTAACGTCGGGACTCGAAAATATGTAATTTGAAAAATATTTTATACGACTGCGGCGGTCATATGTCCGGGTGGTTGTAAGTCGAGGAGTACCTGTATTGTGATCAATTACTGGAGCAGTAATAATGATTTTTAATAATGTAAATAGTAACGACATTGTAAAACAAGTGTCCTGTACATCATACTGCTTACAAATTAGTGTTGTTTACCTCTTACTACTGCGTCACACACATCCACACACCACTTCATGAACATTCTTGACTCTTCCTAGCCTGTGTTGCCAACATGTGGTAAGGACATTTACTTATTTCCTGTTAATATCATGCATGGCCAGTTTGTAAGACTAGAAATGTTTTTTTTTAAATGTTCTCAAATATACCTGAGAGGGAGGAGGTGGGTAGCTGAGCATAGCCCAAAGCCCAAGGGTTAATGAACAATGTCTCATATTGTAAGTATTTTACTGGAGATTGAGGGTGTGATAATTTAATAGGAAAAATACATTAAGGCCACAAATGCAGCAATAAAATAACTACTTCTACTAACACTTACCCAGTACAATGCCTACTGATGCTCATCCTCTTGTGAATGGGTGTGAGAGGTTTGTTGGTTAAGAATAATAGAATTCCAACTCGCCAACTGCTCCCATGTTGTCTGTAGTATCTTGGAGGGCTACTAGAAGTGTTAGTGGTGTGTGGAACCCTATGTCATTAAGGTCTTAAGGTCCTCCAGCTTCTCTCTTGTCATTTCAAAAATAAGAAAGGGGATTTGGGTGACAGACTAGGAGTAAAGAACTGGTCCTAGATATTGGGTGAACAGGAATGGGAATCCAAAAATGTAAATATGAAAGGGTGCCTGGGAATGGGAAACAGGTGCCAGAGAAATGGACAGGTATGGCATGTGGGTAACAGAATGGGAATGGGAGGGAGAGTCAATTGTGCATGACCTCCTTTAAGGGACACTCAAGAATACAGTTCATACATGCCCAGTTCTTGCCAACATTGCAAATAGAGAATAGAGTGAATAGAGTGAGCTAACAAGTGATGAAAAAAAAATAATCAAGAAACATGAAGGTTAAAAACTTCTGTAAATGTAGAACAATATAGAGAAAACCAGGTAGTGTGATGGGCAAATAAAGTTACAATTTTAATTTACCTGGTGCTACTTTAAATTCTCTCGGTATTTCAAGTTTTGAGAAATATGATTTAAGAGAAAAACATAAATTTAAGATTGGCTTTATTATTTTATATCCACCTATTACCTAGCCTTTTTTTGTACAGTAGGTTGGCTAGTTAAGATAATAACGGATAATAATTATTTCTTCTATCATTTGGTATAAATCTAATGCCTTAGTTTATGTAATCTTGAGTAATGGTATAAAATCATCTTTATAAATTTGTTTGTAAACTTAAAAGTATACTGTACTTAAGTATCCCTAACTTTAAACATAACCCAATAGACTGCATATTACTTCTACCGAGTTATTATATCTTGCTATTTAAACCAACCTTAATTTTGTATCAACACATACATATCTCTAGACAATTCCCATGCAATGTACCATATCATCTTGCTTCTCTCTGTACGTGCTTAGCTTTCACAACCTACAACTTGTTAAAATTATATACCTGTCATTTACACATCTTCCCAAGTTATAAACCTAGCAGCACAGAAGTAATATATGCATGAGAACTGCACATTGTTTAATCATAAAACTCAAATGACTGCTTCGTGCACAGAACCAAATAATACATACTGCATATAAATCACTAAAAATGTCTTAAAATTAAGAATGTAATGTAAAAAGACAAGTGTGAGAACAAATGCACGAAAAGAAATCGGAAAAAAACGTAAGTTTTGATTGTAATCATTACTACTGAAGCTCTCATGTAATTAAAGAGAAAAATAAAATTACAAAAATAATAAAATCAGTAATTTTACAAAAGAGACGACAATTTTTTAACCACAGTTATTATTTCCTAACAAATGTGTTTTGCTTTTTATTATATGATCTAAAACAATTTGGTGCTAATTAGAAAAAATAAGCATGTGATACTAAACTTGGAAAATGAAGTTCCTGATAATAGCAGGATCATCACAGACCTCTCAATCTCATGATTCAAGTTGAATGTATGTATGTATACAGGTATCCCTCGCTATATGAATGGGTTAGGTTCCTGAAAACCATTCATTAAGTGAACTTTCATATAGCGAATAAGAATAACAATGGGGAAAACTGGGATCAGTTCCCCGATGACAATAAAACCCCAATATCATACCCCAAAAAACATGAAATCAGCTCACAAACAATAATGAACCTACCTAACCAATGATAAATAGTACACAACTACCCCTGTACTGTAATTTACTATCTTATGAGATTGCTTACTGGGCTCACCACAAGTGAGATGAGGAGGGCTGTCCACCTCATCACTACTGTCTCAAGAGTCTCAGCCTTTCGTATTTTCTTTGGTGTAGTACAGATAGCCCAAGATTCAGCAGAACACTTGAATGTCATGGCAAATAGAATAACAAAAGGATGACACGAATACACATAAATAAAGAGAGATCACTTCACACACACACACCCAATGGCAGAAATACAGACATGGGATTATGGGAGATGCGGGAGGGAGGGGGACTTAAAATCAGTGAGCTAGAATACATCTCTGTGCATCTCTCCAAGCTGGCCGCCCCGGCTGACTCCCAGGGGTGCGCGATTTGAATTTTTCCAGGGACCCAAATTCATATAAGCGGGGTAAGCCTTCGAAACATGAAAAAAAGGTATAAATTTAGGAAATTCATATCCTGTACAGTAAGTGAATTTTCGTTCTTGAATGTTTGTACTGTATAGTGAGAGATACCTGAATGCATATGTATATAATGTATGGAGTTTGACTGTCCCTGTAATTACTGTACCCAACCCACCCCCCTACCAAAAATACAGTAAATAAATAAAATAATTCATTATTAAAGAGATGAAAATGTTGTCATTGAAAATTTTAACATCTTCATTTCCACAAACCAAAAGCACTGTTAATATTTCACTATTTGACATAAGACTCATCAAATTCATGTTTATGTACACAAAAATAACTTTAGTACACAAAAGAAGTGCAAAATTATACTAGATTCAAGAGTGCAAGTTAATTTTCAAATGTATAAGAATAGCTCCTGAGAAATAAATAAAAAGAAGAGTATATTTTAGGCCTTCAGTAGTTCCACCATCATGCACAGAACTGATCTACATCACCTTGGCCCTTTACCAGCCTGCAATGAACAGAAATCTATGAGAAATATGGTTCCAAGGTAAGTTATGACTTACAATGAGTCTTTCTGGTTGAACATATACTTATTTACAACTAAGTGAACAATGTCTTCTGCCCACTCATGGCCAGGTGGCTTCCATAAAAGGTTGCTTACTGGAGGAATCAGATTGGTTTGTCTGTTCCCACAATATAAGCCAGGGTGACTTATTAACCCATTTCAGTATAACATTCACCCCTCCCACCCTACTGCACCATCCATCTCAAATGAGGAACTTGGGGCTAGAAGCTCTTCTATGAGCCAAGTTTACCCAATCAGCATACAGCATGAAGATCAGGTAAGGTACCAGATGATTGGTTGAAGGCTACAATAATACCCTTCTATAAGATTTCAAGAACTGGAAGTAATTTTAAGCAAGAATGTTATAAAGGTGGGAAGAGAGTGATGGGAGAGCTAGAGAGCATCAAGAAATTGACTGTAGCTTGGAGGTAATGAAGACTAAGAGATAGTATAATGCTTCCTACTTTAATTTAAGGCAGTGAAACATGGACTTGGAATGGAGCAGGTTGCACAAAATTGCAAGCAACAAAGATGAGTTACCCAAGGGCTACTTCATGAATTACCAGAATGGAAAGGATAAGAAATAGTTGAGTGTATGGGTTGCTTGGTATAGTAGCAAAGGGATAGATTGTAAATTCTTGTGATGGAATGGATAAAGACTCAGTGAGATGGTATAGACCCGTGAGAAGGACGCAAAAGGAGAGAAGAGTAAAGAGGGTGTGCGGAGGCTATCTAGAAGGTGCACTGTATAGAGGAAAACCATCTAAATTGTGGGAGGAAAAGTTCAACAATACATTACGGAGAGACCAGAGAGGACAAAGGATGTAAGTAGTGCTACAGCAGCCTTGTCACAGCACATGCTGGTTGGACGGGCTCAGCTCAAAGAAGACCTCCAAACCCCTTGAGAGCAACTACTGAACCTAGATTCCCTCTTTTGAGAGAGACAGTACAGTGAGGAGAGAATGGTGATTGAATAAAGTTCACCATGGCTTGCATTGTGGGAGACAGTAGCCTGGATTATTATGGGCTATCTGCCTATTGAACATATGGTAGCTAAAAAGGGGTCTTCAAGAAAATACAATGCACAAATCCCATTTCTTATCTTAGTTATTGGTAAATGAAATAAAATTTCAAAAACTTCAACATGAAGTACAGTAAGTACTCTTATAACATGTGCTCATTACAATACAGGGCACTGACAATAAGAGGCTATCTCTTGGAAATAGTGCTGGTGTGTCATTATGGTAGGTTCTGGGAAGTCTAGCATACCTAAGGAGGAGCATTGGAATGCAACATGTTATGAACTCACAGGTCTAAAAATTACTACCCTAGACACTACATAGCTGCTGCCACTCATTACAAACCTGGTTGCCAAGGAAATGGCAACAAGTGCCACACTAAGGAAGTGAAATTCTAAGTCTAAACATATGTGTCAACAATATTGGGTATGTTATTGAGAGGGGACATGATGTGTTGGTGATATAGTTGAAGTTAAGAAGGTCCAGCACCCTGTCTACCAATATCTGGCATGATAGATCTTTCAAGTAGATGACAGCTATGCACCCATGCCAAAGAACTGACAGCAATCCAGGTGATATACAGTAAAAAAAAAAAAGTATAGACTGTATATTTTTATAATATATAGGTACTGATAGGTTCTTTTTTTTTCTCTTCCGCATAGTGAATAATTTCAAGACCCCAAACACTATCTGAGGATCTTTACTATGAACACACCTTCTGCACCAAGATTATATACAACACTGTTTAAAAAATGAACACTACAATTTTTTTAGAAGTGTGCAAGTTCAACCTGGCTGTGACAGATGTAAGTTCCTGTGAACCACAGGCACAAACAACCATATACAGGTACAAATAGGAAATATAGCAATAAATTAAGCATCCTGGTCAACATTGGTGCCAAGGAGAAAAGTAAAACTCTGAGGTGCAATCTCCAGGGAAACTGAAGGTAATAAACAATTCAAGCATTCTTTTTTTTACTATATTTTGGTATGAACATAAATCATGTCATACCAATATCACCTTTTGTACCTTTACCATAACTTGTACTCACCATATTATGAAAATCATCTGTCCAGCCCATAGAAGCCATTTCTATATGTGTACTACACCCATATACTGTACTGTACTTATACAGGTATAGTACAACTTCATCAAGCATCTTCTGATTCCATACTCTGTCCAATCATAACAGAGTCCAAATCATCATCAAAAATCATGGAATCATAATCCGAGGTATTGCCACAATCCTGTGTTGAAGCTTGTGTGGGCTGAGTTGAATCTTGTGTGGACTGAGTCGATTCTTGTGTGGACTGAGTCGTTTCTTGTGTGGACTGAGTCGTTTCTTGTGTGGACTGAGTTGAAGACTGAGAGGAGTACATAACACTACGATTTGTTTTCACGTGCATTGTCCTCTTGCCTGTGTGTGAAATTGGACAATGTTGATCATCTGTTTATTAGTAACGTATATTCATTAATTGTATACTTAAATAAAGTGACAAGGGTAAACCAGATACATATTTGAAGTCATGATGTGGAAGAGGAATATGAGACCAGGACCTGAAGGAAGATGCTGCACTTGTTTTAGATTCCTGTCACTCTTAGCATCAGTGATATATTGTGTTTGTTGAATTTGGCAGATATAATCATGATAACTAATAATATAAATAATAAATGAGATTATATAACCTTGTTTACCAATGCTGTCATGAAATTAATTTCATTTGATGCTGCTACCTTTGGATTTTTCTGTGGCAAAACACAATTAGTGGAAATAATCACCCCTCTCTTCTTTAAAACATTAAATAAAGACCCGAGAAAGTGAACATTACCATTTGGTATGGATGAAGAGTGTTGTAATTAAACAGAGTAGAGTATACATAAGAACTTTAAATCAAATGCACAATAATGTTGTCAGTAAAGAAAGAGCAAAGACAACAATGATCTACTTTATCCTCTTTCTCACTGATTGGCTCGTTAGCTGCTTGGGCGGTCGGTTATATCTCTGTAATGCACTGTTGGCAAGTACTGTATCTATATGGCTATGGCTCTTCATGAGCAACAGAACATAAAGAGTTTACATCGGATAGTAAGAAGACATTTTCAAAACATAGGTCTTAATTAAGGCAATTCACTTCATGGCAAGATTTCACTGTATCTACATATGAACAAGGAGATGAGGATAAATGTCCCTATTCTTCCAGTGAGTAACTTATAATATAGTGTATAAAGACAGTGCTCTTTTATTATTCGCGATTCAAAAGCTCATTGGTAGGTTATTTGTCTCAATCACAGGGTTCAGTTTCAGACCAGAGGATCGACTTCCCTGCTTGTGCATTAGCCCTTGCACTAGTTGTTGAATGCTAAAAATCAGATCAGCACATCTCTGGACATGCTACATCATAACAAAAAATGGCTTAATTCATCAAATAATGACAAAAGCAAAAAGTAAACACAGATTGTCAGACTGCCAAACGGACATTTCCAACACTTAGGGCAAAATATGACAAAGGCACAAACATTTTCATGTTCAAACTAAACAAGACAATAAAGTGCATTTTGCTTCAAGATTTACCTTGACTTGGTTGTGTTTGTCCATTCAAAATCTTCTGACTCTCCTCAAAGAATTGATTGGGGTGATTGATACCAGCATCAAGGCAAGCATTGTGAGTGGCTTCCCAGTACCGCTGGCAAGCCACCTGATAATGACTCATGCTCACCAATTCTATTATTTCATTAACAGCTGCAATAAAGATGTACAGCATTTCATATTTAAAAATATGATATGAAGATTCAGTTGTAATTTGATAATGAGTTTGTTCAATTAGGATTTGTAAAAACATTTACAGTATTTCTTATAGAGCATGATGCTATTTTTCCTCTCTTTACATAAATTGTATATCTTCGCATGACTAAATAAAACTTCTGTATAAAACAAATAAATAAAAATCAAGCTTTAAACACAGGTTTTATTTTGTCACTAAATCACAATTTTTAACCCTCTATTAACACGTGACTTAAACAGATTTACATTATGTATCTTATAAACCTTGGCTATGGTTGAAGAAATATGACCTAAACTGAGGTACTGTACTGTATTTGCAATTGTCATTGGTAAAGAAACCATTGTTGCTGCCTGAGAGATGGAACTTTCCCTTGACCTTAAGTCATCATCATCAATGTTTTCCATGAATAGCTAATGGCTGTATGCTTGTTAATAAAAAAATTCACTTTTCCACAAAGCAGATTAAACATTTAACAAAACTGAAAAAGTCTGGATCCACTGTTACCTTGCTGTGGCACTTTGAAGCTTACAAGACGCTGTCGCAGCATGGTTTGATCGTTGTGTTTGAAGGGACACCCATGAGCATCACCAGGCCCTATACTTGTCATTATGATCTTCAGGCAGCTATATGGGGTGAAGTCTACCCTCTTTCCTTCTTTTCCATAATTGTAACGAATGTTGTAGGCATACTGTTTCTCAAACTGAAGATATGAGAATAAAACAAAGGGTTCATAAATCACTTTATGAAAGAAAAATGGGATGCGTTAAATGTAGATTACTGAGGTTTATCCTTGATATTCCATTTTATAACCAAACCTGAATAAAACATCTCTTATAATACCTCACCAACTACAGGTTGGAAACCAAGAAAATTCAACAATACTATAGGTTGAAAATAATCTATTGATCAGTTAAACCTTCCTGTTGTAACTATAGTCCTTATTTAATCTTAGCTTATATGTTTCCTTGCATGGCATTCAACGACCAGTTGTTCATTACTTTTGATGTTGAAGTTTTGCTCCTAAATATTCCTTTTGGAATAAGGTTATATATATATATATATATATATATATATATATATATATATATATATATATATATATATATATATATATATATATATATATATATATATATATATATATATATATATATATATATATATATATATATATATATATATATATATATATATATATATATATATATATATATATATATATATATATATAATATATATATATATTATATATATATTATATATATATTATATATATATTATATATATATTATATATATATTATATATATATATATTATATATATATATATAAGAGGTTATAATTCACAAATCACCTCATTAAAGTCACTAGCCATTAACCTTACCTTGTCAACATCCATATTTTTTAAGAAATGAGACCTCCAAAAGTATAAGGCATCTTCCAAACTCAATCCTGCTGCTTTAAGGAATAATCCATAAGTGAGTCGTCCACCATAACGTAGGTGATGAGCTGTCCGGAGAGTATCATTCAGTTGGCGCATACATAAAGGGAATGACTTTGTTGAAAGCTCGTCAATCATATCTGGGGTTATGTGAAGACCGTCTCCACTCTTCTTTTGTGAATAGCTGTTGCCTGTGTATCGCTTGTCAAAGTCGTGTAGAAGTCGTGTCAACCGTTCATCATCCTCTAATTGAGGCAGTGCTTTGTTTGTTATCTGGATAGTATTATAATCTAATTAGACTTCCTTAACAAATGTATTTTGAAGACAGGCTCGTTCATGTAATCAGTATGTGACAAATTGAAAGTCTTTAATACAGTATTACCATATTTTATAAATTAATAAAAAAAAAAAAATGGCTATTATAACACTGCAAAACAATAAGGGCTTCAGAAATAAAACATACCGCAAGAGCACGGGAAAGATTAGACCTAAAGGATGCTGTAACAAGGGTGACCAAGTCTGTATCAGGAACATATGCATAACCACCGCTTAAATAAACTTTTCTTTGCCGCACCAACTCCAGGGCTTCTGTGAATGGTACCTGAAATTATATGTAGTTTAAGAAAATGCACAAGGAAGGCATTTTATGAATGAGGGAAGAATGAATAATAAGCAGTGAAGGTATTATGTGCATTAATGTTGGCTAGATAGATATATTAATCTAACATTAAAGTCCATGTTATTGTGTGTAAATCATTGTATATCAGCATCTCCATTATAAGCTTCTGAAACTTATACTTGTTAAAAAATTAAATCTGTTTAGCCAGTGTAAACCTGACAATGTTATACATGGCAGTAAATTGTTACTTCAAACCCAGAAACTTATATCTTCTGGATCACCCTTCGATAACCTAATCAAAGCTTTTCAATAACTTAGGAAGAAACATCAAAACAAAAGAACAACTCACTTTAAAGAATGTTCGGCCTTCCATCATGTCACCGCTGTTTATTTTGTATGTTCCAGCTATCAAGTTGTCACGCTGATTATGTACTTCTTCTTTTGAAATCTGAAAGATAGTACAATATTTAAATCATAAAACCAAATGCAACTTACCAATTAGGTTAGGTTGAATATTATGTATATTGTCAGTGAGAGTGAAATCAACTGGGCACTGAAGAAGTACAGTATTAGGAGAGCTAGACACAGCAACAATATTTCACAGTACAGTATTGTACTCGAACAGGAGAGCTTGCAAATAATGGCAAAGTGAGGACAAAAGTTAGAGATCATATCAAACAAAAGCAACCTCAGACTCCACACAGCAGCAAAGGCCAGCACCTCTTCTAAGATTTGAAGTAGTAACCAGGAAAGTCGAAGTGACATGAGAGGGAGGAGAAATCTAAGTTTCTTAGAGGAATGGCAAATCAGGTTTAGCAAACTGTACAAGGAAGTACATAAGGTAAAGAATGGTGCCACAGCTACTAATATCACATACAGTAGTTGATTTTGATAAAATTCCCCATTCAGACTCAACCTCGAAGCTTCGCTATCACTTTACCCAAAATCATCGTCATGGGTTTTGGAACATAATGTTAAAGTGTAACACAACTTTTTTCTTTAACTGTACATTGTACAGTGCTATATTTCCTCACTTACAGTAAATTTACTGTGTCATTACTATACTATATATACAGTCGGCCACAAGAATAAGTATACACCTACAGTTCGTGTTTGAGACAAAATATCTGGTAACACTGTCCTGAACAAAACAGACAAAATTACAAAATGACCTGTAATTTATGTTTTATTCCTACATTTGTTGTGAATATTTTACTAGTGTCTTGTGTTCATATTACAAGTAATATATTGTATCCAATGGTATTAAACTTGTTGCCGAATGGGATTGCAGTTATCGTACAGCTCCCTCCTCCTCCCCCACTTTTTCTCTTACCCTACTTTTTTTTTACTGATGTTTAGATAAGTAAAGGAAGGAAGAGGAATAAATAGAAGAATAAAAAAGGGGAAACAGAAAATAGTTTGGGATAACAGGTGGGGGAGCTGAGTTTCATCAAACATCTGGTTGCGCAGTTTCAACGTTACCAGACCATTTTCGGACCGTACAGCTTTACAGTGTGTATACTTATTCCTGTGGCCGACTGTACATGTAAGTCTGTGCACCCATGCTAATTCGGTTCCAATGTACCTGCATGTGGATCTTAGGCAATGATGAAAAAGCATTACTTGGTCTGGTAAAAATCAGTTCAGTACAATAATGAAATAATACAGTGCAATACTGTACAAAGGTCACAGTCTCTTTACATGTACAGTCTCGTTAAAGATTCTTCGAACACTGCTGCAGACAGCCGGCAATTCAAGGCCGTTTGTTTACTATAGTCCGTAGTAAAAATTATGAATGAATGTAAAAGTGATCGGTGATTGGTTACTTAGTTCCCCGTTGCTTAATTAATGGTTGGGCTTTGTTGTTTCGTATTATATTACACTATGTACTAAAGTAACAAACGGACTTCAGTTGACAGCTGTCTCCAGCAATGTTCAAAGAATCTTGAACAAGACTGTAAACCTGGTCAGCACTTAAAACTGTGTAATAAGAGTCTACTCAAAACCTTACTTTATGGACAGTTTAATTATCTATTAATCATGTTAAACTGGTTGATGACAAAAAGAACCGGATATCACAGCTGTTGTTATACAAAGAGAACTGTTAAAGGGATGTATAGTGAAGACATCTAAAAGGAAGAGGAAAAGTAACTGACTACATCATGCAAAAAGTTGAAACTGTAAATTATTACTTACTGGTGTGAAATGAAGATTATTACTGACCAAAAAGTTCTTAATGTCAGACCCATTTGTGGAACAATGAAGGAAGCGAGCACGAAATAAATCAGTTTCCTGTACAATGAACCAGCGTCGGAGCTCCTCTGAACGGCAGTAAGCCAAGCGCAGGACAAAATGAGACACATGATCACGTCTTCGTGCTGCCTCAACTTCATCCCTCTTATTGTCTGATATCTTCTCCTGTAGAACAAAATATTCATATAACTATAGTTCAAATACAATGCAGTATTCTTTAAAAAGGATTTATTTTTCAAGATGCTGTCTGAGTAATGAGGTGCAAACTTAAAACTGAAAATGCTCTACATCCTCTCATCACCATTACCAAGTTACAGCTTCACTCCACAGGCTCCATTCTCAAACTACTCCATCCATAAAGAAATCCAATAACAATAGTAATATCATACACTAAAATGGGTCTGACCAGGTTGAATCTAATCCAAATCAAAAAATTTTGGGTCAGATTTGCTTTGATAGGTTTGAGTAGGTCTGTCAGTTTTGTTTGAGTTTGGATTGAAATAAACATTTCTGTCTTGATCATTAACAACAGATTACTATACAGTATTACTAACCGGCACTTCACTCCCAGATGTACCTCACTCTAGTGTATATAACATCAATTCAGTCACACTGTATAGTTTGTTTATAACAGGCATTGGCAACCCGCAGCCCGGACCAGTTTCCATCTGCTCTTATTTTATATTATTCTACCACTCTCACTACTACCCTCCAATCTCCCTATACACTTTTCTCCTTTTGTCGCTGCTTTCTTGTAATTAGCTCTTCCCTTTTCCTTACTGAACAATGCTGTGTCATACGACTACATATTCCCTCTAACTTACAAGTTCCGACCTCCCACTTCAGTTGCATTTTCTACGACTGCAACCATCTTTTTCTTCTTCAGCTCCTCCCCTTTCAATCCCAATCTACACATTTATGAGATTTTTACAAATTAGTTTGATTATTATGAGACATACAGTATATGCAACTCCTGGAGAAAAAAATGTACAGTACAGTACTGTAAGTAAAATAAGGATCATCTCCCTCAATGGGTAAACACTGAGAGAACGTTCCAGCAAGAAAGTACCCTGTCATTTATGAACTCAATTTAAGCCATGATCTTACTTATGAAATACATTATTACAAAACAAAGGCTGGTTCAAGACATAATTAAAACTCCCAAATACACACATTAGTATTCTAAACATTCTATGACTTTATTTTCATGCAAGAATTGTTTAATTTTAAGCTTACTTACAGCAGAGTGTATAAAGTACTTGTGTTTTGAAAAGTCCTCATATAGCTTATTCATCCAATCTTCAGAGTTCTTAATTTGACCACTGAGGTTCAGGCGTTCCACAGTCCTTAAAACTGGAGAAAAAAAAAAATATATACTGTACTATATTTAGATATATTGCTGCTCTTCATTCTGCAATACTGTACATAAATAAAAACCACCAGAAGACTAAGACACCCCCAACAGGAATTAAAAAACACAAGGTTATGCATCTCATCTCATTTCACCAGATAATTAACCATATGCTATCTGGTGAGGTTAGGTTAATGTTAGGGTGGTCAATCTTAAGGTGAAATAAACTAGGGTGCCTCATTTTCAGATGATCCAAAATGTCACAATTTAGTCTACAGTATATTTTTAAGAAAAAGTACATGAAGGTGATTTAAAACTTATGGGCATGGCATAATTAACTTTTTAAATACAGTATCTCTAATTATTTCAAAGGTCATTAATTAGCACTAATTGCTCGATTTTTAAAATTGTGAACCCACATTCTTAATCAGCATGTAAAGTAGTACCTTTGTATGGAATTTAAAATAAAATCTATTTTTTTTTACCCCAAGTATTTTGGACGTAAATCGATATTTTTTGGGAAAGTGAAAACAAACGTGTTTATATAGTAAAGATAGACATTAAAGTTTAAACTGAGCAAAAATATTTACAATATTACAATTAAATAATCAACAATACAAAATGCTATACTTAAAGATGATAAACAAAGTCACTGTAAAACTTAAAACATTTTTCATAATTACTAAATGAAAAGGTTCAGCATGAAAAGTAGAGCAATTTTACCATGAAACTTAACAAACAAAATTCAACTTACCCTTTAACCTCTCAATAGCCATCTCATCAAATTCTTGGAGGGAGATATTCCCCGAGGGAGGCGTTGTGTACAGTTGCAAAGCGTTGGGATAAGACGTCTCGATTTCTATTCGCCGATTCTTGCGTACTCTTCGACTCCCGAACTCCATCCTTAATTTTAATTTGGGCTGGAAAAGTCAAAGTGGTGAGTCATCTACAGTCCAGTAATTATAACACATGATCATCTTAACATATAACTATAATTTAAAAGGCCCCATAAATACAGCACAAACAACTAAGAAAACTGTCAATATGTTTACTGTATACGACCAACTAGAAATACCAAGAGAATACAGTACCATTTTTGTCATGGTCACAATGGCACGGCTGGTCTGTTTGAAACCTGATGATTCATATTATGCTCCACGCCCTCAAAACATGTGGATAACTGGTGAGTTATCACGAGGAAGAAACGCGTTTTCCCTAGCTTAGGTGCTGTCCATTTTCTGACTTCCTGAAACCAATCTCTATAAAGTAAATTTGAATGTGAGCAAGAACACTGTTGCTTTGCACCAACTTAGAGATGTCTGATTACAGTTAAAGCATTCACGATCCTTTGTGAGTGATGTTGAAAGCTTCAACTGTCTTTATTGTTAGTAACACCTGTCAAGTGAGTGAGTGTCGAGTCTGCCAGTACGAATGACATCCCGTGATATCGTCCTTGGGGATAGCCATGAATTTCCAATTGCCATTGAAGTTAGATTATTTTGATGCCCAAACCTCAGAGAATCTGATAATTGTAGTTTGATTATTGTCAATTGTCTATTTAAGAATGTAATTAATCTCCTGAAAAGAATATATCACACTCTTATCTCCAAGATCTCAACGTATACCCATAGAGGGTCCTTGTCTAGAAATCCCACTGATGTTGTGAGGATGACGTTAACAGCGTGTGTATTTGACGTCTATTTCACTTCTTCCTGGCAAGCTCAATCTCTGATTAGATTATAAAAATAGACATAAGAAATTCACCTGACACATGGCATTGATTTTCATAGTTAAATGTACAGCAACTAAGTAGAATGTAATTTCTGTCATTGCATGATTAGTCTTTCTGGCATATGTAGCGCACAGGCCTGAGTTGCCAGTTAGCCGTATATAAACTCGTGCCCAAGGAGCAGCGTCACATTTCTGACGCTGTCCCATCATATCTCAGGTATGTGTACGTTCTCATGCTCGCCATATGAAGTCAGTTTAACTCAGTGAATTTTGTGAATATTAGTGTTCATGTTGTAACAGTGAAATTATAATTTACCCAGTAAAAGAATTAATGTAACGTAAATATTGTTTGTCGTTGCCAAACGAAAGATTTTTGGTGATTGAGTTATTTTTCACATCTCTGACACTTCATCATATTTCAGGAACTGTGTGTGTGTTAGCTGAATACCCGACAGTCACCGGGGGACCGGTAGCTGCACACCAGCTGGCTGCCTTGCAGGATGTCATTAATTCGGCACGATTAAATTGTGCGAGTCCGCACCCTGGGAACTAGGTTCGAACTCCCTCACAGTGTGTCGGACTGTAGCCGACCCTAACAGCGCTCTCCGTTTGTTGCGGTGACACCAGTGTGACACCCTGGGGCACTCCTTACAGTTATATGGGCCAAAGTATTATTGTTTTATATGATTGGGGATAATTAGCAGAAATCTAGTTATCCCATGTTGAGTAGTGAACCCATAAATATTGATAGTACCAGTAATAACGTGTTATGTGTTGTGAGTGCATCCTCCATATGTACTACCAACTGAGTTCTAGTGAAGGTGCCATATGTAAGCTTGTCATGTGGTGTGTTCTTTTAAATGTACAACCAGTAATGATGTAAGAAGCAAGAGTATCTAATTGGAATTGCAGATGAGTAAAGCCAAGGAGTTGATCCTTGTAGTTGTATGCTAATGACATCTTTAACCAAATTTAATTTCATATTAATAAACCATTTTCAGAGTATGTTAGGGGTATCATTTTCCCTCAGTATCTACCTTTATTCTTGTCCAATAGCTTGATACCAGAATTACAGAACCCATGTGCCCTAACCCTCACCATGCTACCAATGGTCAGAAGTTATGAAGTAACTATATGAAATGAAATAACTCAGTCGTGGCGTGACTACATAAGGGGACAGACGTGCCCATAGGTGCTCTTGACTTCCCGATCGTCCCCTCAGCTGGCAAGTTTTTGCCAGCATGGGGGGTCGACATAAACGGCCCAGAAGAGGCTCTCTCATGAACGCAGACATCTCTGATGCGGATGCCATCGCCAACTCTCCTGGTCATACTGAATCCAACACCCTTCAAGAGTCAGACCCCAGTGATTATGACAGTGACGGTAATGTTTCTATGGGAAACACTAGCCAGAGTGGAAACACTAATGCCATGGACCCTATCACTCTGCACTCTGCCAACCATAAGCTAAATCTACACGTCCCCAAGGACTCTCTGAAAACTGTAGAGGAACTCTTTAATTGGATGATGAAGTACTGCAGACAGCAAGGTCTCAACATTCAATTCCGACAAAGTAAGAACCAGAACTTTATCAAGTGTCAGACTCCTGAGGTCTATGAAACACTTAGTACTGTTGGCTTTGACGGGGTTGTCCTAGTGCCCCCCCCCGTAGACACTGATGAATGTTGCCACATCCTAGTGAAATGTTTCCCCCTATATGCTGACATCGAAGATGCGCGTGACTTTAATTCTAGTATACTCAGTATACGTCGACATTACGGGGGGAAAGTTCCACAAGCTGCTGTCATTGATAAGTGGAAGGAAAGGGAGTGCCCAACCACTGTGGATGCCCACCCACTCCTCCCCCACTGTATGCAGAAGCCTATCAACCTGGGCCTGCATTTTGTGTTTTCTGTTCTCATTGGGGTCACACCTTCACTGTCTGCTGCCAACGTGATCGTTCCAGATGTCGCTTCTGTTCACGAAACCATAACTCCACCGCCTGTGCCCAGAAAATCAAAGACCACCTTAATAGGGGTGGTGTGGGCTATGTAGTTGATCCCAGAGGTTGTAACTGTAGCGGCCCGCACAATGCTGACTCACAGCAATGCCCCAATCGCCCGTCTGTCCCAGGGGAAAAGCCTCCCAAGGCCGCTCTACCACAACCCCCCAGTCTTCTGGGCCACACCCTTGTGTCCCATCTGTCTCCTGCAATGCCTTCTTCAATAACACCTGCCCCTGCCTGGCCTCACCTGGCTGCAACACAGCAGCCTGTACTCTGTATTCTGAAGCTGTCAGGCCTTGTGCTCCCACCGGTGCCCCCTCACAACCCCCCTTCAGTGACACGACACAGATCATATCCCTCTTCCAAGAATTTACCAACCATATTGAAAAACTCTTCGCTACACTCTGTACCACTATCTCCGTCCTATTCTTGCCACCCAGTCACTCCTCTCTTCTGGTTTGACACAAGCTGGTAGTCCCCCTGTGAGCCCCCCCTGCTCACGGCCTACTCCACCGCCGGCGGCCTTCACTACTGGTGTAGTGCCTACTGGGCCTGCCCTGGTATGTCCTGCTGCCCCCGAGCGAAGTCCTGCCTCATCTTCACGACACGTGGTGCCTCAACCTGTCCTCCACCCACCGCAAGCCGCGCCCACTACTGTGTCTGTGCCGTCTCCACCAGAGCCGCCCATTGAACCTGAGGACACCACCCCCGGCTACCCGTACCCCACCAGCACGTCGACGAACACGCCATCACAATCACGCTAAAAGGTGTGTCTCTCAATATTGTCAATGCCTATGTGCCTCCCTCCACCCCCTACTGTACCTGTCCCACCACACCATATCACCTCCACCCCCATTGTACTTCGCCACGCCTAGTACATTGGCATCCCTGAGCCTGGCCGCACTGTTTGTAAACTTTGTGGTCAACCGACTCTCACACCCTCTCTCACTACATCCTCACTTGCCCTATGACCTCCTCCTACAGGTCCCCAGCCGTTACCAACACCTCTTCCCTCCCTGACCAGATATCCCTCCTCCTAGTGACAGGCCTGGCACTTGACATTATTAGGGACCTGCCACGCTTTGCCATAAACATAAATTGTACCGGGAATTTTCCCCCCACACACTCATCATTCTGTCACTTTATGTAACTTGCTGACAAAACCCATGACCCTTCAGGCTTTTACGCCCTTAATGCATGAGTCATAAAGGCAAGCATGAACTCCGCATGCTTCCCCGATGGGCACTGTAAATACTTCTGCGCTTCACCTTGCACAGGATTTAAGGGGGTGCCCAATAAACTAGCCCCCTCGTGGGCAATCTAAAAAAATTTAATTGAAATAACCAGACAGAACTAATGGAGAAAATGAATGAAGTAAGAAATTAAGAGAAAAACAGGTTGACGAGTTTAAAAGTTAACCACAACCATGATATAAATTAAAAGAAAAAACACAAGAAAAAAGCCCCCGCCCTTATATTATTAAAGCAATGATTAAAAAAATTTCACTCAATTTTCTTATTACTGCAGTTATTTGTGTAATTGCTAAAATTATAATTTTTTTCCTGGTCCACTTTTTAATACTGTAATCACATGTTTAATACAGTATGACCAATCTTTGCCTTTTCACATTTTGTCATGTTTATATTTTTTTTTACAGACCACAATGAAAATACAGTGAGGTTAGGTTCTGTGCACTTTCATTTCCATTTTCTTATTTATTATCATGCAAATAACATCTCCAGAAATTTTGGGTGCAATTCCATAAGTTCCTTCTGGTGATAACCGTTTTCTCCACCTTTACCTTAGAATCAATAGTTTAAATAGTCATCTTCTCCACCGTAGAAACAGTATCAGTAATGGGGATCAAAACATACCTATAGAATTTATGACAACTCGTACCCACTTTAATGTCTTGTACCCACCTCATTCAAAGCTGATGCTCATCCTTATTATTACTGTTATTATTATTGTTATTGCACAGCACATCTGTCCGTGTTTCATAAGTACTGTATCACAAACCAAGCAATTATCATGTAAACAGAGGCATATATGTAGAAAACAAGCTGAGAATCAGGTGACATCTGGTTAATTGTACGCCAACCATTATATCAGTTACTATCAGTGCACACATTTATCCGTTCTGAAGACTTCGTAAAACAAATTCCTGTTGATTTTACTCTGAGTCGAAGACGTAAAGAAGATTATAACAAAGTGGTCAATGTCATCAAGCCAGCCCTCCCTAGTCCCTAAAAGAGCCATTCCAGCTTTTATATTAAACTCAAAGCAAAAAATCCTAATTCAAACATTAGAAAATATCAAGCAGTTGACAATTTTCCTTATGAAACTCCCACTGTGTACGAAATCCCCAACAAATACCCAACATTACCTGTATATATAGAAGAACTGGAGACTCTTGAAGGATGAAGGTTTGGCGCCAAATGTTGTGTTTACAGATACTCACCGTCAGCGCCGCCACCAGGAGAGACCCGCACCTACCAAACCAACACTTTTATTTCCTCTTACGAAAATATAGATTAATAAGAATAAATATACGTGAAATAGGTTAATTAATTACGTCTATTTCAATAAACTGGAATATTTTGAGGTTACATGAGTATATAGCTTATATGTTGGAAAATAATACGAGTGTCTCCTTGTCCTCTTCTCCTTGACAATGGCGACGTCCAAGTCTGAAGACATCCTTGGGCAAAAATGGGACCGCTGTGTGGCTGATACCTTAATCAAGATTGGTGAGCTTCTTTGTAAAACTAGCTTACATTTGTGGGCAAGTTTCATGAACAGATATATGAGTAAGGATTCTAGTGGTGTGACTATATCATGACCTAAGAGATGTCGGTTCTCCCATCTCTTGCCCGGCTGATTTAATAGAAATTAGATATGTCATTTTTTAAAACGGACATGTCATATAATACACATGAAAAGGAAGTTGCGCGATTTATTGGTGTTATGGGAACAGTATCTGATTCAGTTATTCCTTACGTTTGACTTAGATGCTGTATTTTAGTAACACCAAGTAGAAGAAATTATGTTCTCAGCCAATTTATCAGAAAACTGTTTAACTTGTGACAGTAAAGAAATAATGAGACAGGTGTAGGGAGTCAACGGTACATATTTATCTGAAATTTTCATCTGTTGTTTCATTAACTGTTGAAATTTTAATTACGGTCATCCTTGTATGTGGATATCCTAACCTAACTTCCTAAGATTCCCGAGATGGTGTAGTGGCAACAAGTGAAGTAATACCAAGTTAGCTTGGTAACTTTGGTTTATTTTATGAACAAATTCTATATCTCATACACATAAAGTACTTTACTTCATAAAGTTCCCAGTGTATAACTCATAGCTATATTATACAGGTGTAATTGAAATTTTTTCCCTGTAATTAGGTGGAGGCCTCACCCTTGGAGTCGTATTTTCTGCAATAATTTTTAAGAGTAAGTACGTACTGTATTTAAATTGTTTTCATAGGTTAGTGACAACTTTCAGATACTTACACTTTTCAATAATTGAACTTGAAGGTAACATGTTAAATGTCCTCAATGAAGGAAAATAAACATTATGGTTAGGTTAAGTTATACTTTATACAGGTGTTATATAATATAGGACAAGTGAAAGACAATGTGTTAGTGTTTGTCATCAATCATCATCATTTTAGTGTGATTTTTATATTTGAGAAAGCACAGTGAAATTTTAGAGGTTGCATCTACACTTCATTCTAAAATAAATTTATTTTTATATGTAATGAGAAACTGTTGTTGGTATAATTTTATCAGTACAGTATCGTACAGTAATTCATTCAGGTGAATATAATTGTATTTTTAGAGTTTTAGTAATCACGCCTTAAATATTTATGTAAATTGCCATAAGTATTAAATATAACCTCTATATATTCCATTTGTTCATGTAATTTGAATGTATATACGAGTCAGAAATACAATTTACTAAATACTCATTCACTGATTCCAGGGCGACCATGGCCACTTATCTTCGGTCTAGGTGCTGGTGCGGGTATGGGTTATGCTAATTGTCAACATGAATTTGATGAGCCATTCCTAGTGAAAGCAGAGAAAATCTTTGTGAGTACTGTATTACATGTACTGTATATAGATAGATCTATTTCCCTCCATTCAGTAACTTTTTCTTTGCCAATTTGGTCATTCTTAACATCAGGGCAAATCTGGTTTAAGTGGGGTGGAGTCCTAACCTAAACTGTGAGGATAAATTTAGATTACTACATGTACTGGGGGGAAAAAATCTGTCATAAGCCAACCCAAAATTAATACACACACACACCACATGACACTCCAAGACAAATTTTGAACAATAATACAGTAATAAAATGTACATAAAACTTTAAATGATAGAAAAAAAATAATAATTGACAATGGATAAAGGATTCTGACAACCATACTGAGACAACAGGAGCTGTTTTCATTTTTAAATTCATTGGACCCCTCAGTAAAGATACATTTTTGGAGCGAGTGTACATCCTGTAAATAAAGCTGAGCATTATAAGGTATATCACAGATGTCTACTGACCCTCCAGGAGTTTGGTTTCCTATAGATTCTGAATCTTTTCAGGTAAAGCCCAAGATTCCTGCTGCACCTGAGGCATCTCCCACAGAAGCCCAGTAAAGCAATGGATAGCCGTCATTGTATATTATCTCTTAAGTCATTTTTGTATATTGTGGAAATGCATTTCATCCTATATTATGAAAGTTGATGCTGAACATTTTTTTTAGTCTTCTTGGACCTTCTTGGTACGTATTTCAGTAATTGCTTTTACTGATGCATTATGTAAAATTTATCTTTTGTAAATAACATCATCACTAATATGTGAACTTTTATTTCCCTAGTGTGATATGTAAAATATTTAAATATACACTTGCACAACAATATACAGTATGTTTCCAACCAGTGTTTATCAGTATGCCATTTTTAATTTAATCCAAATACTTTAATGAACATCATTGTCTTATTATCCTCACCTTATACCAAGTTTTACGAAAATATTCCGAGACAATTTTTCTACTGTACAGTGTTACCAAAAGATAGGCACTCAAATTCAACCCAACAATAAAGATACTAAACTTTACAGATGAAGAGTGGGGGTGGTAAAGTACATTGCTAGCCACACTGCTTCCTTATGTACAAAAAAAGTTCAGTAGATCATTATTTCATGGTTAAATACTTGGCTTTCTTTATTTAATTACACCTGTACTTGTGCACTGTAATCCCAGACTTTCTCCGTCGAGGAAAAAATTTAGATAGTAGATAAACTTGGGTTGGTACAATTAGATAAAATAGACTGTACAGTATATGTCTGAGGAATTTATGAGCATCAGTCCCATCCCCTGTATATTGTTATTCACTTCTCAGTAATTCTGTCTCACTCTTGCGATATAACAAGGGTCTACTGTAAAGTGCTGTATCTGCACTGTACTTATGTGTCATGAGGCCCAGGGGACCCACTTATACGTTTTTGCACACATGTTAAGTTTGATGGAAAAATCTGCTGTTTCTGTGTAACGAGTGGAAATGACAAAGTCCAAGCACAGACCAGTCCTTAAACCCCTTGTTGGCTCACAGGATGGAAACTAATAAACTAACAATATTACTGTACAGTGTTTTGTACAGCCTTTTGCAGTTTACAAATTTATTCTATTCCTCCACAATATATATCTACAGCATAAAATCAATCTTAAATGCTTTTTATTCACTTAAATTGTGTGTTAATTAACAAGATATGAACCGTTCAATCAACCTGCCAAAACCATACCAAAACTACTTTATTAGTTAAACATTGTCTCATTTCTCCCCCCCGTCTTTGTTCCTCACTTTAATCTCAAAAAGTCCCTCCCAAATGACAGCCTTATAGAAATTGTGCCTTACAAACTTATTTTGTTGGGTTACAGTGGTGAAATTTACATCAAAAGAAACCACACACAAGGTGGCTTGATGTCTCCATTTTACTTCTCATTCCTCATCTTATTTTGCAATACTACTTGATATGTCTGCTTTCCAAGATTGATATATCAGCATCCATCCCCTCATGCTTGATCAGTACTATACTGGACACCATAATATTTATACTTGGGATATCTCGGGACCTTGTTTTGGAAGAGATACACCAAAGCAGAGCACAACTAGGAATGCAGAAAAAGAGAACAGATCAAGTAGACAGTGTGTAAACTTGTTTCCAGTCACCCTTCATCACTGCAGGAAAAGGCTCACAAGAAAGAAAATGATAACCTCCAAGATATTTCCACTCGATATACATGCCACATTCTGCTTTATACGATTCTTAGTTAAATGATCAGGTTAGGTTAGGTTATGATGTTAGTTATGTTACGTTAAATCGCATACAACAGACGATCGTCCAAGTGGGATGTAATCATGATGTCATACCATCTCCAGTTTTATTATGCTCCTTGAGAGCTACTCGTAACCTGAGTAACATTAAATAAAAATGGCAGCCCTGATAATACGGTCGGTGTATTAAAGAGTTTTAAAAAAAGTATTAATAAATGTAAAGTAGGTCAATTAATTGTTAATAAAATATTAATCCACTTGTTCTGAATTGTAATTTACATGCAAATAAGCTGTTAAATTAAGTAAGGACTTGTGTTAGGGGTCTCCAAAGTAGGTACAGTATTTTGCAGTGGATAACTGGATAAATACGTATTTATATCATGTCTGCTGCAGTATTCAGCAATGATTTTATTCAAAAAAAAATTGCAAAAAAAAATCAACATCTGTATTATAGTGTTTTGTGTGCAATTCGCTGTCCGTTTGTTTGAACGTTGTTGTGATGCTCTTTCTCATCTGCCCAGCCAATAGGAAGAGTACAGAATGAAGCCAGTGTAAATTCATTCTCCTCCGGACTTCAAAGAGCTGAACTGGTGTGAACTTTTCTGAACCAGACTAAATGGAAGCAGGAAAACCTGGCTAGTTAGCTCGATTGGCTTTGTATGCAATAGTCCAAGAAGCTGGTGATGAGTCTATTCTCTGATGTTGATTCTGAGAGCTGAGGTTCTGAGGAACCCATCTTGCAGAAACCTTCGACATCCCCAAATGTTCATGGATGATGGTCACCACACTTCCATATGAAATGCCAGCCTCAGAACTTATCGATTTTGATATGTTGGTTCACCATGGACAAGCTCTTGGTCTACAATTGCTTTTGGTGGTATCTGAAGGTCATCAAGGATTTCATGCCCATGCTTGAACTCCTAGGCTCACTTTGTGCTACACACTTCTGCTAGTTTTTTTTTAGGGTAGAGCTGAAATTTGGTAAGGAGGTGCATGTGGCCTTTGCAGTACCATGGGAACCAAATTTTACCAAGGGAAGCTGAATGTTAACTCTGGTGTCCTAGATACTGTTCTGTATGTATAACACCTTATACAAAAAATATTGGGGTGCTGCAGCAACCCCCCCTTCCCATATAATGCATTTAAAGTTAGTGATATAAAGTTTTGTATACAGAAGTTTTTGCAATACGTGTACTGTACACTCAAAGTGCTTGTCTTGTAACTACTTACAAGTCAAGCTTCTATTTATTTATCAAATGCTTAGTTCTCATTGCAATCAGTTGAGAGATTGATGATAACAGACCTATTACCACAACCTTCATTCAGAGACTACTGAACTTATATCTTGTAGAAAAATTATTCTTGATATACATACAGTACAGTAGATGCAATTGCTATCTCATGTAATGGAATCTTTAATCAAACTTAAATTCCTATAATATTATTTATTTGTACTTAGGTCTAATAAATCACTTAAAAAAGTTCCTTATCACCTAGTTATATACATATCATATACTGTAACTCCAAAATAGGTATCACAAATTAAGAGGTGGAGATATCCCTGAAATGCGTTCAGAATAATTTGTGACATCAAAATATATTTTGGTCAAAACATGGCACATTTGTGGTGGTTTAGTAACAAACAGTTTTTTTACTGTTTATGTCTAATACTACATATCAGATCAAATAATAAAACATAAATAATACATATGTGCATAGTGAAGAAACAATATGATTTAAACTAAATTTCCAATAACAGCAAAGAAAATAGTAAAAAATTTCAAAGACATAGGTATTGTTAGGACTCTTGGTATAGTGTGTTCAAGTTTCAAGATATTTATCAGTAAGCTGAATGGTTTCTATGACACTTTCAAGGTTTTCTACATTTGACAAAAGGCCTTCTCCATTTTCTGCAAAACCTTCCTCATCTTCAGCTACTATACTTCTTAACTTCCCTGAGTCTTGAGTGTCAGGTTTTGCCCCACTCTTTGTGTTCAATTTGTCCACACATTTAGATACCTTTTCTTGATTAGCAAAATCTGTCTGTATGCTCTCATTTCCTGCAGCTGGAGTTTCCTTTCTTAATTCTGTGGTAACTCCTTCAATCTTTTCACTCTGTGCTTCCAAATCTGTTTCTTCTTCTTCAGCCTTTGAGTCTATATTGGACTTCTCATCTTCATTCTCTGCAGTAACCACTCCTAATTTTTCAGATGATTCTCTTGCCTTTGTACATTTCTCTTTTAATTCTACAGTGACCTCTCCCACATTTACAATCTCCTGTTCCACTTTTTTAAAATTTTTCCCCACAGCTTGATCATCTTTGTCTCCATCTTCAGTACTTTCCTTTTCACCCACAGAATGATTTGCATTTACAGTAGATTTATTTACTTCTGCATCACTCTTGTTTGGAATACACTTTTCGCTCTCTAACTCCGAATTAGCCGAGGTATTTCTTTCAGGTGATTTCTGAACAGCACTCTCTTCTGATTTTAAAGGTTGACTATGGTCATCAACTTCCTCTTTTGAAACTTTGTCCAATTTCCCAGCAACAACTATTTCACTATCTACTGACGTGTCTGCTTCATTTTTACTAGTCCAAACATCTTTATCTGTAATCACCATAACTTCAGCAACATTATCCAAACTAGTGTCTATATCTTCCAATCTCTCTTCACAGTTATCTTTAACTACTGGTTTTATTTCTCTATATTTCCCATTACGCCCTGGTAACCACTTATAGAGATTTCTTTCATTGATTAATTTATATTGATGAATGGCATGAAGATGCTCTACAAGTAAATCACTGAACCTATACTTAACCTCACACACATGACATTTATAAGGGGTCTCATCTGTGTGTTCCCATACATGTTCTCTTAACTGTTTGTATTTGACTAGTCTTAGGTGACACAATTTACACTTATAAAAGCCCTTCTTTGGTCCATGGTGTACACTACTATGTGCAAGAACTGCATCCGGTGTTTTGAAGGTTTCATGACATCTTCGACATCTTGTGCCTCTTTTGTTTGGTCCTGGTCTGCCTCGTCCTGTAGTTGGTGTAGCTGGTGCCGGAGTCACGGGAACAGGTGTTTGTACTTCACTTATTGCTGTAGAATCTTCCTCTTTCTTGCCTTCATCACTCGCTTTAGCTTCCACTCTTGTCCCCATAATGTCTGTGGATGAAGAGTCTAAGTTTTGTTGTAAGGAATCTTGAACAGAATCTGGCAAATTCTTAGGCACTTCAACCTTTTTATATACTGCTTTACACAGTTCAGAAGATTCGTTTACTTCATTCTCTTTGTGAAGCACATTGCAGAGCCGACCTCCATTTTTCAAAAGCTCTCTTTCAATAAGTGGTAGTCGGATACATCGTTCCTTCATGTGCTTCAGAATAGCCACCTCTCGGAAATACCATATGCCACAATAAGAACACACCAAAGGCTCTTTTGATTTGGAA
Organism: Homarus americanus; assembly: GCF_018991925.1. Lineage (NCBI taxonomy): Eukaryota > Metazoa > Arthropoda > Malacostraca > Decapoda > Nephropidae > Homarus > Homarus americanus. Next base: position 6,209,049 of record NW_024712526.1, on the reverse strand, counting down.
AATGATACCATTGGTAATGGTAATGCTAGCATTGGACTGGACACGGGTATGGTAGCTTGGGAATCAGAGGATGGAGTTGTAGTTACCTGCGACACAGGTGAAGATATTGAAGGAGTTGTAGTTACCTGCGACACAGGTGAAGATACTGAAGGAGTTGTAGTTACCTGTGACACAGGTGATGAAGATGCTAATGGAGTTGTAGTTACCTGCGACACAGGTGAAGATATTGAAGGAGTTGTAGTTACCTGCAACACAGGTGAAGATACTGAAGGAGTTGTAGTTACCTGTGACACAGGTGATGAAGATACTGATGGAGTTGAAGTTACCTGTGACACAGGTGATGAAGATAATATTTCACACACAGGTATTGAAGAGAATTTCTCCTTTTCATTTGGTGATGAGTCAGAAATTGGAGAGGACTTTTCTGGCGATTCGAATTTTTCATTGCAAAATACAAAGCCTAGCTCTGCTAAAGTGGCACCCTCTTTGAATCGTTTCACAATATCCTTTGGAACTTTTGAACAGTACTTCCAAACATGCCTTTTCATTTCAGCTTCTCTCCTTGTTACTAAATTACAATATTTACAAGTAATGGGTCCTCTCTGAGCTACTTTGGGAGGAGTTTTTGTAGGAGATGAATCAATTGTTAGATTTTCATCTTGATTTCTCTTAACCATTCGATAGTGTGGTCCATCTCCCATATTTTCTAGATAACTGAGTGTAACACCCAAAGATAGTTTAGATTTTAGGTATTTGGGGGCTCTGACACAATCATGCTTGAGATGCCTCCGCAGTTCTCGTTCCCGGCGATAAAATTTTTCACAGTAGGTACATTGGAACACTTCAGCACATCGAACTGGAACCTTTTCATCAAGTGATATATCTGTATCAACGCCCTTATGGGCTTGGGTCCTGTGCCTATTCAAATCTGGTACTGATTCAAAATGTCCTTTACACATGGGGCATTTAAACCTTTCAAACCCTCCCACATTAATAGTCTCAACTTCCTCACTGTTTTGGAGCTCTTCTACTTTTAATCTCTTCAAAACTTCTTCTCTTTCTTCTTCTGCCGTGCCAGGTGTACCTCTCTTCTCCCCCCTACGGCTGCGTGACTTAAGTCTATGGAAGAACATGTGCTCGCTCAATTCTGCCTTGGACAAGAAACTCGCATCACACATTTCACACATATAATAAAAATCGGTATCTTTATATATAAAATTACTTGATAATTTGCTGGATCTTCTACGGCTACCTGTTCTCCTACCCCTGTTTGGGCCATCGAATTCCTCTTCAATAATAATATCTTCTGATATGGAAGAAGCAACTGGTTCAATTTTTATACTAGTCACAATGTTAGATATGAATGTCTGAGCTGTATCTTTTGGACTGCTTACTGATACAGTAGTTTGCTTTGCATTGTCCTGACTCTCACATTCCTTTGGCTCAACATGAAGTTTCGTGTGCTTTACATCAACGTGAAGTTTCGTGTGCTTTACATCGACGTGAAGTTTTGTGTGCTTTACATCAGTTTCTTTGCAAGCTCTTTCTTCAACGTTACTTCGTATCTGCAGTTTCTGTGTAGGATGGATACTGGACTTTCCTGGCACTGTACTTGATTTTTTTTGTACATGAGCCCCCTGTCTTGCACTTCTGACATTCCCTAAACCAGAAGGATTGTTAACGAATTTCTTGTATTCTCCTACTGTAACAATGAGATGATCATTGGGGGCAGAATTGGGTTTACTAATGAATGTTTTCTTTGATCTTCTTGCTTTCTGTGGCCTAGTATATCCCTTAGGCATTTCCCTCGGTTTGCAGTAAATTGGTTCATAACATTCACATACAAGGCTGTGACAAGTTTTACAAGAAAACCGACAATAGTATTTTTCATCTTCATATGCACCAGTAAGATGAGCATGTATGTGACGCTTCAGCATATTTTCCGATGTAAATTTTTGCTCACATATGTCACACAGATACCTGCAGTGAGTAAGGCTATGCTTTAACATTTGCCACTCTGTCTGAAAAATTTTTGAGCATGTTGGGCACTGATATCCAAGAACTGCTGTCTCATCTAATGAATGCTTGATACCTCTGAGAGATCTGACGTGGGGCGAGCCAGAGTATGATACTCGTACAGTGTGTGTCTTTCTGGAGTATACCTGTTGGAAGTTTGTATTACTATAAGAACTTTCTGGGACTTTAGTTCCTAGTCTTGAAACATCCAGTAAAGACTGACTAAACAAAGGGGTTATATTTCTGGGATTAGTGGAACTTGCATTAAGTGTGGGCTGCTCAGTCACTCTCACAGGTGAAGCAGTGATTTTTTTCTCCTGGTCTTGACGGTTACTTACTTTGCATATAGCATCAGTACTCATATTTTTTCTAACTTCCTCAAAACCAGAATCTTTTTCAATTTTGGGCTCTTTTAGCAGGGCTCTTGGTAATTTTGAACTTTCAGCATATTTACCATTATCAATATTTTCTCCTTCGTGTGATAATTTTCTTTTACGAGCCAACGTGGTGTTAGGAACATCATTCAATTTTATGTTGACAGAATCACACACATTTTGGCACCCAAGATTCTCACTTTTACTAGAACACGGGTCACCAAGGCCGACTAAAGGAATGTTACTACTCACAGTTGTAGAAACAGAAACACTTTTGTTGTTGACCAAAAAATTTTCTGAATCTAATATTTCTGCACTGGACTGACTGTAATCATCACTTACATTTTTCACAAATCTTTCCTCCCCATCTTCCATCTTAATAAACAGAACGCTTTGTTCGTCTTTCTTTTCTTCCCCTTTATCATTACCACCTTTGATCTCAACAGGTTTCTTATTCAAAGGTGTTCCTGAGGCACTCCACTTTGCATCTTGCTCCCTCTCACTCTGAAGTAACACCGATTCTTTCCAACGTTTTTGGAGCCTTTTTAATTTAACTTCATTTGAAACATCTAATGCATCCATTAATTTTTTAGGTGCATCTGACTGACCATCTTCAGGGCCCAGTAGAGTTTCATTTCCTGCAGTGCTGGCATAACCAACAGCCAGCACTCTTGCTCCTGACGACTTACTGACAGCATTTATGTCGTTGGGAAGCTTCTTCCATTTGATAGCTTCTGCAGCATTTCCTGGAAAAATTAGTAAAATAAGAATTGTAAGTGTCTAATATCATACTTGATTTAACCCCTAAGCTATAAACCTCCAAGCTATGGATACACCATATTTTGATACTGCTACATTCTACATACCACTATACAGTACCCATAATGAGGAAATTTAACATTTCTCTAAACTGCACATTTACAATCTATGCTTATTTGTATTTTCTCCTTATTCTCAATTTCCTAAATACAGTACATTAGTATACACTTGTTGGCAGAAAATTCTGTTATAAACCCTAAAGAGACAAAAAACACCAAACTAACTCACCACCATTGAATTCTGGCCCTAGAACCTTTCGAACATGTTGTTTTGAGAACAGATGATTCTTCTGATCTGCTTCGCTTTCCAGGGAGACCTCACAGTACGGACAGCATAAGAGAACTTTATCTCGGGGAAATATACCACTTCTCTTATTTTCCACACGGCGATCAGTGAACCAGTTTCTGACTTGTGACTGAAAATAAATCCAACAAATTAATGAGAATTTATATACAGTACTACATGTATAAGACATAAGCTCAACCAGGGGAACAGAATGTTTGACCCACAACATTCTAGTGTCAGCAAGATTAATAGTTTACACTTAAAATAAATCTGTATTTTTGCTGTTAAAAGTAAATTCATGTCCAAATAAATAGGAATAACTGCAAAATATTGTTCCCACAACAGCCACTTGTAGCAAGCTGATACTTTTGACAATTCCTCTGTGTGTGTGAGAATTACGATGTCATGGGCAAGAGCGACAATAGGTGCCTGGGCCTGGCTGCCCGACTCAGGTAAAACCATCATGATATCGATCATCACAGGGGAACCGTGTATACAGTACCTGGTGTTAGGTCATGATGAAACTGCGACCATTTGTCATTAAAGCCGACTATGTATTATTTTACAGTTAGTGAAATTAGCAATTTTCAGAAATACTTTGCATATTGTAATGTAACGTATTGAAATGTGTTTTTTTTTAATTTTTGAGTAACTAATACGATATTTTGTTAACTGCACAAGTTGTTTTGTACAATACGACACATAATTACGCAAAAACATAAACACTATACAATGTTCATTAATATAATTATCCATAAATGAAAATAAGAGCAAAACAAAGATAGTGGAGAGTTCTGAGCTCGATACCATTGGGGAATTTTATTTTTATTTTTTATTGACGTCTACTGGCATGGAAATGACTGACAGTTAAATTCTCTCTTCAAATATCTGCTACAACGAGTTCATGTATACCAAACATGTCACTAGAAAAACCAAGTTGTGGTGGAAATGTGAGAAAAGATCCAGTGGTTGCTGAATGCAGGAAAAATAGCACAATTAAATGATATCTACAACATCGATCGTTTTGCTGAGAAGTCACAGTCCTGGTTTAAAATATGGAGTGTCAATATTTCCAGAAGAAAACCACATATGATTCAGGTGTAACCTTGTCCTTGACAGATCTTCCGAAGCAGTGTGATTTATTTCCTGCTATTCAAGAAGCCCTACTGATCTCAACACTTCCAGCCTCCACTTGTGAAGTTGAGTGGTTATTTACGTGTAATATAGAATAAATGCCATCATTGAGGGCAGTATTTATTTAGCTATTGAAATTATACTGCTAATGTTCTGAACAAGTCACCATCATGACAGCTAGCATTGGGCATGACCTATTATGTGGTACATAATTAATTGGTGATAACAGTGATAAGTTATATTGCTGGTCATACAATACTCGAAAGTAACTCGGATTATACTTGATCATACTTTCATTTGGATGTACCTGTACTGTATATACCCATTTTAAATAAATTGATATGGCAGGTCTTGCCATATATACAGTACAGCTCCTCCCTGACTTACAACGGGGTTAGGGACCCAAACCCAGGTCGTAAGTCGAAAATGCTTAAATAATACATAGAAAATCTAAAATGGGTGTCTCTTTTTCTTCTCAGCACCACAAAACTCTCACTTTTAAGCTTGCCAGCCATTTTAAAGTGAATTACAAACGAAAATTTTGTCTGTGTACTGAAGTTGGGATTCGAAAATACGTAATTTGACACAATTTTGGTACGACCGAGGCAGGTCGTAAGTCGAGTAGGTCATAAGTCGGGGAGGAGCCGTATATATAATCACTTCAGTGGTCACAGGGGTCAAACTTCACTTCACAGGGTTCAGACACTCTGGAAAGGAAACTTAAAGATTCTAGTGAGATGAAAAGGCTGAAGAAATGTTTTGAACCTGGTTTTACTATAGAACCCACACATACCCTTGGTTGCTATGCATACTTATGAAATAACAACCACCGTGCTAAATAAATTGTTTAGAGTTAGCCAAATAAAATAGTAAGGCTTCAATGAAAAATAGAATAGTAAAAGTGACATGCAGTAGTCAAGGGGTTAATAACACTTTATTGACATGTTGGAGCGCAATATGAATAAATAGCGCAATTTAGAAGAACACTACTACAGTACTGTATGGCATCAACATACATCAACACCTTACAGTAATACAGTACTGTACAGTAGTTCTTAATTGTGAAAATACTGTCTGTTATAAAATAAAAATTGCTAGATGGGTAATTTCCCATCATTACTGGATTTACTTGGGCTAAGATAAAAAATCTCATAACATCAGTTTCTATATCTGTTTAAACTGTTGTGATGATCTCCCAGTTAGCAGTGTTTCAAGAGTTTTTTTTTTTTTTATAATTTCATCATAAAATCTTTTTAAAAATATATTAATGTTAGAAAAAACACTAAAGCAGGCAAAATAATCTCCTGCACGATTGAAATACATTTCCAATCACAATTATAATGATGAAATACATTACACAACTGGGGAAAAGTTATCCTTAAGTTACAATTACTGTGAATGACAAGACAACAATATTCTACATTCATTATAGTACATGATATAAAGATATGACATACAGTATACAGTAAAATAAAATAAAGTACAAGTAAATAGATATGACATACAGTATACAGTAAAATAAAATAAAGTACAAGTAAGACAGGTGATGACAGTGTGGCCAGCTTTCATGCTTCAGGTCCTGGCTCATCCTGGAGTATAAACATAATTCCATTATGCTTGGCTAATTCACTTGATATTCCTTGCCAAGCATTGCAGCAGTTATACCAATTTCAAGACTTGTCAATAAGCTTCTTGTGTTAACATCTTTGGCTTCTTCACACAGGTTTTATACTTGAAGGATACTTTGGGAGAGCAGTAATGGAAAAAAGAGGAAATCAAATCCACAAGTACTGTAACACAAGAAGTCTTCACACATGGTCCAGTGATGCAGGGAGGATGTAAAGTGCAATGCACACCCTCATACAGTAGAAACGAAATTTGGGAGGAATATGTAAACCATAATTGTACAAATCCAGTCTTTTTGAAGCTGTCATAAATGTTGACAACCCATATTTAAAATTTCAGACAATCTTACATATTTGCTTTTCTATGAACTCTTTATCATTTCCTTTTGCTATATCCATAAATGTAAACAGGATATTCTCCCTTTTGTCAAGATATCTTCACTTTTACTCCTTAATGTAAACATACTTTCACCAAAAATCCACATCTAAGAGAATTGAGAGTAAATCCCACCATACAGTATCATGTTGTGGTCATCATCCTCATTACCTTGTTATGAATTTATCCTTTACAAATGGAGTACATTAGTAATCCAGATCCAGAAGTCTCAGAGAGAAATGGAAAAATCAATATCTTTGAACCATCTCAGTTATAGCTTTGCAACTTTTGAGCCAATTCTCCTTGGAAATCTAACTCCATGATAAAGGTTTGATATCCTCTCCAAACATCTACAAAACTAGTTTGAGGAAATTCAACAATTGGTAAAAATAACAGTGGTAGCAATGAATAGCAAATCATTATCTTAAAA
>NW_024712526.1:6136990-6196990 GCF_018991925.1 Homarus americanus | reverse complement strand
GTTCTCTTTTTCCCCAACAGTGACCCTCATGGTCACACCAGTCTTCCCTGAAAGCCCCATCTCCACCCCTGTATCCATCCTCGTCTTCCCTGGTGGTACTGACCCAATTACCACAGAACTGCCCAAGGGAAGATGTTGGACTGCAGGATCTGAAGATATGGCTCCCTCAATATTCTCTGGTTGCCCCACTCCTTTTATAACACTGGATATACTTTTCCTTGCATCCTGTGCTTTCTCTAAGGCTTCACCTATTGTAATTCTAGAATTTGAGGTGGTGCGGGATGCTGTGGCCTTCTTTCGAGTAGTGGTCTTTTTAGAGGGAAAGGCCAGCATAGACAGCCCTTTCTTCATATTATCACTTAACTGGAAGTGGAGTCTCGGTGACTCATTGCTACCTGTTGTGGAGGTTGTTGCCTTTACTATATCACATTTTGCATCATTAATTGTATTATTACCCTCTGTTTTAGGAGGTATGACTTTAGAAGAGTGAGTCTCTACACCACACACACTATGGATAAGATCATTAAGAAGAGTTTCAGTTGATTCTAAATGATCATCATCCAACACCAAGCCAGGGGCATTACTGGCCATTGTATGTAACTTCCCCTCTTCACTTGTTTTCTCCGTGTTTAACTTTAATAAATCAAGGAGTTGATTTGTTTCATTAAACTCCATTATCTGTTGCTCCAGGCTGAATTCATCCAAAATCTGAAAGACATGAATGAAATAACCTATAATGACTATTGTGTGTCACCTGCAATACTGTTTGTTGGGTACTCTTTTTAAATAAATAAAAATTATTCTTGCATAGTGTTGAAAGAGGAAAACAATCAAAACATTCTAGAACTCAATATATCAACATACTTTAACTGACAGACCAATACTGCCTTGTGAAATTAAAATCTAAAGTGAAATAAAATAAGGGGAATAATACTGACTTTACTGAAAATAAATGAATATAAGACATGCAAAAATCCCAAAACAAAATCCTTCATGCCCATGCTAACTCCAAACCTTCCCTAACACTCAGCTGAAGACTCAAAGCAGTGTTTGAAGCATTTGCCACAACCTTACAAGTTGGTTTGAGCAATTGTCACTTTCTTGCATTATTAACAAAGACCATGCAAAAAGGATGAGGGAATGTAAATTCAATAATACAAATACAAAATAATGAAAACAGCCAATATGTGGTCTCAACCACTGAGTAAACACTGTTGGAGTGAAAATGGGAGGAAGAAAAGAAGGGGGAGGACTACACAGGGAGAGGTCAAATTTATTATTTCTCTAAAATCTACTTGTCTCCTACCTGCAAAAATAAAATAAATACAGTACATAACTAAAACATTAGCTGTAAACTCAACTTGGGAAACCAAAGTAATTAACAGAAAACCATCAACAAATTGGATGGAAACCACTCCAAGCCTTTCTGTTTTGGGAATAAAAAAATAAACCTTGCATAAAGGTAAACAGAAGCTATGATACATGATGAATGCAAACAAGTTTTTTGACAAATGGAGGAAAACAAGAGCTTTGACAGATGGATGTAAACAAGAGCTTTGACAGATGGATGTAAACAAGAGCTTTGACAGATGGATGTAAACAAGAGCTTTGACAGATGGATGTAAACAAGAGCTTTGACAGATGGATGTAAACAAGAGCTTTGACAGATGGATGTAAACAAGAGCTTTGACAGATGGATGTAAACAAGAGCTTTGACAGATGGAAGTAACAAGAGCTTTGACAGATGGAAGTAACAAGAGCTTTGACAGATGGATGTGCAGATACAGTCCAAGGCAAGAGGATAAACCACATATCCCACCCACTGCCCCAAACTTTAGACACAAAAAGATGCAAAGAATCCAACAGGGACCTGAATGGGACATCTGGAAAAAAATCAAGGCATATCTCACCGAACAACCTTAAAAAGCAAGAATTCTACCTTTAGCAATTCAATTATTGGGGTACTGTTTTATCTTTGAAGCAAAACTTCTTGTACCACGAAAAATTATACAGAACTGTTAGAACACTAAGTTACATCCCTTCTCTCCTTCTACAGAGTTATCTCATAAATATCACATGATAACCAATGTTTTCTTATTTGATTCAATGAAATTAATGTAACCATGTTTATTATATTCAAGTAAAATATCTCCACCACAAGAAATAGAAGAATATTTTCACAAGAGTCTAGGACTAAGAATGATAATCAGATGGAATCACCAACTCGATCAAGACTTGTGAAAAGAACTTATCTGGGAAGATAACCAACAAACAGCTGAAGAAGTAAGATGTAACAGTACAGTACAGTAAAACCTCCCTCAGCATCAATCTCACAAAAACACAATTCATTTAGGGAATAATTTTTTGGGGGGATGTGGGTTTGAGAAATAGCAGACTGATACTGAAATCCTGTTTACTAGTTGATTCTAAAACCAAAAAGCTCTTGCTACAGCATATACAGTACCAGATCAGGAGTTAAATCCATTATTTCTTAACTCAGATCTGCAGCTGGTAGTTGATCGGAAGATCCCTCATCCCTCTCAATCACAATCATCTTCCTTAAAAATGGAAATTATATGCATCAGTTGCCCTCATGAGTCAGGGGGCCAACTTTAGGGCTGTGGTGCTTAGTTAGTACCTGAAGCTACCATTAAATGCTGTTATCTTCAATTTCAAAGGCAATCAGCCACAGGTTAAGTCAAGTGCAAAACTTTTCTGGAAATTTCAAAGATAGGGACAAGACTTACAGTGTATATCCTTCTGTATTAGTACGGTACAGTACAAGCATCAGCCTGCTTGTTTTACATAAACAATGTGCAGGAGGTCCCCGACTTATGAACGTCTGCCAATACGAATGGGGTTAAACTTGAAATTTACAGCACTCTGTACTGTACATGGTATTTTATTTACCTGATGACCTATTTTTTACTTTTATTTGCTGTATTTTATCATTCTATTTCTTCTTTTATCTTAAATTAAGAGATTTTAGATGTATATAAGGACTTAGGCTATGATATACTGCAGTGAGATTTTAAACATTGTTCTGTAAATACGGTATGCATAAAGCATGTGTTCCGTCTTACATACAAATCTGACTTCTGAACGTCCTCAAGCACGGAACCCGTTTGTAACCCGGGAACCCCCTGTACAATAATGCTCCTCACACAATGCTCCCCTTTGTGTTTGAGGAAGCAACATTTCCTTCAAGCAAATTTGAAGGTTAATGAAATGAAGGTCATTCCCCTTTCATCTAAGATATGCTTGATGACAGACATCCTCTGGCTCAATCGAGGTCTGACAATATCCATCCACACTGATAAATCACAGCATAGAAGTATCTTTAGATACTGAAAGACAGTTGTTCCATTGACCTGACAGTCAGTTTGACAGTTTGGATACACCAGAGAGAACACCAAGCCTTCAGTACACATGAAGACATTGTGGTCACCACTGCATCCTGAACTCTCAAATCCCAACTGCAAAATTAGGTATCTACAGCATTGTGCAGCTGGACACCCCACTCACTTGGTCAACCATGGGATTTGAACCAGTGATTGCTGGGTCAGGAAGCAAGTGCTACATCAACCCAGCTGCAGTATCCTACAGGTACAATATGCCAAACATACAGTTTAGTCTGCATTTATGCGGCTTTTGTTCTGGCGTTAGGTCATTTACGCAGTGCCTTGCCAGAAAGAAAATGCTTTAATTACGCAGTAAATTTGGTCATTTATGCAGCGAGCAGCTGGAGAGGTCCAGACTGCCACCCCATTTTACCCACCGAGGTCCATTCTTGACCATCTGGCGGAGCGGAGCGGTGAATGGTGCACATTAGGCCGCTGTTACGTTATCGCTGATGTCATATGACGTTCGGACTGTGATTGGGCCATGCATCCGCCCACCCGCGATTCCCTCGGCTGCTAGCTGTGATTGGTCTAATGTAACATGGCGTGCCCTGCCACCAGGGTAGAAGTAGCTGACCTAGCAGGGCCTGTCTCATTGTTCTCAGTCGGCGTATACAGTTCTCTCTTGTGCCTGCTATTCCCTCACAACTCACAATGGCTTCCGGGACCCCAACACCAGAGAAAACATTGAATTACCTGGACCAAGCCATGATAATGTGAAGGAAATCATCGTGTTGGGGAGAAACAGCTCATCTGACAGCGACCCAGACAAGCATCGGTATGAAGTGTCTAATAACCATCTGCGAGAGTTATGGAGCCATATATCAGATCTATCTCGACAACATCAATGCTAGTCATCAATGTAGTTGAGGACTTCCTCGCCTGCAACCCACCACAACCACAGCCAGTCAAGTCAGTGATAGTGAGATTGACAGTGAAGATATGGACTTTGAGAGGTTGTCTGGGAGGCCCTGCAAACCTCTGCAGTAGTGAAAGTGATTCACGGGAGGGCAACTAATCTGCCCTCTGCCTCGGAACCAACCGCCATCCGCGTGTGCCGACCCAGCTTTTCTACTAACGTAAGTGTTAAAAAACCTAATATTATTGATATTTCTCTTAATTATTAATTGTGTGTGCATACCATCATAAAATTAACATGTTTTTTTTACTACAAGGTACGTATTGTGCCGGAAAAAGTGGAGCTTGGGGGTCGGCCCAGTCTCTATTTCAATTAATCCCATATGTTGTGTTATTTCATCTATGCGTTTCTCGTTTTACGTGGTACTCCACAGGTTCAATTGACCGCGTAAATGCAGACTATACTGTATATGAATTTGGGCCAGCAGTTCATGAATACTGTAGATCCTCTTTATTTTCCTCCTCATTTATTTAGTCCTATTCCTTAAATCCTTGAAAAACTGACAGGCTCAGCTGAACAAACATGTATTTCTGTTTGCTAAGGGAAGCAGGAAATAAAGACCCCTAATACATTTACCAGGTGAGTGCTAAATTAATTATTCAAACTTTTGACACAAAGAAAAAACTGTGGTCTGAAATTTGAAAGATAAAGTATCTGCTTTACTGAGGAAATTCTATTAGAAAAAATTTATTTGGCAATTTTGCATGGCTTTGTGAGCAAGGTGAAAATATAAATTGATGACAATAATGTCACATATTTAGATAGTCACTGTAAGCAGGATAACTTAAGTTTCGTCTTTCTGCTCCAGTATAACCATATGTTTAGATTAAATAATTCCATAAAACCAGCAGGTCTCGAGGGTTGAATCTCCATGCTGCAGGGTCCCAACCTGTATGATTGGGATCTAGAAATTGAAGAAATTTGTTAAGTTATCCATCCTTCATCCTCATCCCTTTTTAAAAGAATCCACTTGATATGAAGGTTCCCTGAAAAAGGAGAAAGCTGAAGTTCTGTGGCCAGATATTTGCCAGTATAGTACATTGATTAGCTTATCTATTACGTGTACAGTATTAGGTAACTGTGTCAGAAGAAGTCTGGCCCTCCAAAACTAATAAGAGAATATCTACACTGGGTATTCTGCCTTGGAAGTTATCAATTTTTCATGTAGTATCCTCTTTTAGCATCTATTATGTGTTCCTTTAAGCTCAGGGGTTGAACATGTCGGAATTCTTTAGGAGCTACAAAAGTTGATTATCCGGAGCCGAGTTGTTCAATGTAGGCAGTTATAATATCATTATCCCATAAGTCTGATCTACACCTCTGCCCCACAGATGTTTTCCTGTTGGGTAGGCAGATACTCTTCATTATATACCTCAGGGAGTTGCGAACGTGCTTAGCCAGCTGCTCCAACCCTCTGTGGATTGGTCTTAGGAAGATCATTCAGCCAGAACACTTTGCTTCTGTATACCTCCTGGTCTCGGGTGCATTTTCTGGGCTGGTGTCCTGGGTTAGCAGTGGTGAGCAAGGGGTGGCGGGACATCCATTCTGATTTTATCCAACATTGCCATCACATACATGGCAATGACAATAAAAAGCTGATGATAATGATGAAATTATACAGTAATGTATGTCTTAATTCAGTCACTTGATAAGACAATATCAAATAAATAATGGACAAGTAACTTTTGTTCTCATGAAAATAAAAATTATAAATATACTGTAGTATATACAGTACAATAGAAATAGAAATAATACATTACTGTACTGTATAGTAATTCATGGTTTTCTCCTGAGAATTGATTATTAATACTGTACCACTGGATCCAAGAGTCTGGTTGAGTACTGTACTGTATATCATACACCATTACTGTACTGCACAAACAAATTTGGTGAAGGTACTGTACAGGAAATTATTTGCTTTTTTTTTACGTAAACTAGTTACACATTACATACTGTACCTAACTAAGACCTAGCATTATGAAACAAGAAGGATTTGACAAAGAATAATACAAAGTTCATCTCCTGTCCAAGTTACACCCAACTATAAATGGCTATCTGGTACAGTGCTGACCTTTACAGCATGGGAAGTGAAGGCAGTCAAGATCCCTAATTGGCCAAAAAGGCCTTTGGGACTCATTTTTAAGACATCATATAAATACGTAAAAAACAGTTGGTTACGTTAAGTATCAAACATAGCAACACAGCAATAATATATGCAAGGCTCACACAGTATAATGTACATGTATCATCCTGTTTACCACTAGCAAGTATGCTTAAATTTTGCAAAATTTTCAATGGCAATTGTTTGAGGTGATATTTTTCAGAAACACATTACAGTACAGTTCAGCAAAATCAACTTTAATGACCTATTAGGTATTCTGTAAGTCTTGGCAATATTACCTTCCTAATTACATTAAATGCACAAGTATCTTTGGGAGGATAGAATCCACTAAACATTGCAAAATTATACAGTAGTACAAGAAAAAATATCCGGAACAAAATGCCCATTCTATTTGTATATTGCTCAGTAATTTCATATTGGCCAAACTTTATAATAACCTAGTACAGTATTACTTATAACAACTTGACATGAACCTGGTACACACATATTGGGAAGTGCAAACAATACAAAAACAGTATTTATATCACATACATGTACCGTGGCTTGATGTACAGCATTTACCGAGTAAGAATTGAAGTCAGACATGATACTGTACATCTGTATGTTTTAAATACTATACCGTACATGCACACAACAATGACATGTTCCATATTATCCATATGCAAGAGAGACCTTATCCACGTTGAAAACCATTTTTCAACATGTACAAATGAGTTTTATTAAAGTGATGTACTATATGTCTGAAACTCCTTTTAAGATAATCTGTCCACCATGAACTTAAAAATCATATTGGGAGTTGAAACACTACTGTATATGCAATACCAAAGGGATAAAAAGGTATTAAGTATTAAGTCATTAAATTAATCAAATCTTATGAGTTGGCCCCGAGTGTCAAGGATGCTTCTTATGACACCATCTTGGGACACCTGCTTCATATCACCCTTAAAGGGGATGGAACTAACAATACCAAGTTTCAGTCTCCTTTGATAACAACCACCGAGAGAACCAAAATGTATGAAATGGAGACAAAATAGAGGAACTGGGGCTCACCAGTACATGCCCTAAACATTCATTGTGGATTACTCAGCCTACACTTGAAGTTGGGTAACGCAAAAGTTTAGTTTCTATCCTAGTTTTAACCAGTAAAAATCAAACTAGAAATATCATTCATTATCTAGAGATTGTATTCAGTTATTCATAAGTTATAACCATTCATTAGTATACACCATCTAAAAATGTAATGATTATCATCTTTATTATTTTCAAGTTAACGTGTCCATCGCCGCTAGGGGTGTACAGTACTGGTAGTTACAAGAGCTCACTTGTGTATATAACGTCTAGATAACAAAATATATTGCTCCATCCTCTACTGTTTGCTCTTTATCTTAAAAATCATAACAGGTATCTTAACTTTACCGTGATAAAAAATTGACGATGTGAACAGGTCTAAAACCCGTGCTACTATAGGGTGCCTACTACAAGATCTTTAGGTTAGGTAAGTTAGATTAGGTCTGGTTAGGTCAGGTTAGATAAGGTTAGGTTAGACCAAAGATATCTTTGGAGACCGTACGCTACAGTAGCACCGAGTTACTTATCCTGTAACGAAACAGCAACAGTCAGTTAATCATCCAGACGTAATAGTTAAGAAAATACATTATAAGGTTCATCCATTGCCTCGGACAGAATCAACACACAAGCAATTAATCAATAATTAAAAACAATGTTAAATCATTATAACCGGTTAATCACAATGGTTTCCAACGTCGCCATTTAGACCCTGGTATGTAGAATTCCTTCAACTTAGTGATGCCTAGTGCATGTATGTTGCCTTGCTTCAATGATGGGAGACTTTATCTTAAAGTGATTGCACTTTTTGCCCACCCAGCTAACAGTATATGATTTCCTCCGGGGAATTGTGGGTTGGGTCAAATTGCGTCACGTGGATTAATTGTCATCTCGAACGTCGGTAGAAATCCACGAATATATCTTATTCGCGTGAATTTGTTACAAATTCTAACGCAGAAAATTATATTTAATCACCAGCTGTCAATATGGCCAATGATAAGGCAGCCATATTGGACACGTGGCGAGCATATAACCGAGGGCGGTCACGATGAATCACGTACAATTACACAGTTAACACCAGGATACGGCTACATGTGTGGAGACCACGTCCAATAGTCAGCTGGTAAAATACTACAATGCATCAACACCTCACAAAACCCACCTTACGGATTCTCCAGTCTTCCTGGGGTGCGCAATATTCCTCACACACACCTCATAAAACAGGCAATTTATCATCATGGATTACAGAATGGAAAACGCACTCATAAAACCTTCCTTCGTTTTCTGTGACTTCTGTATTCTTACGAGATTGGTAGCATCGAAATAATTTTATCTGTATCACATAGTGATATTCTCAAATGTGATTTTTGTTACTTCGCACGCGACCCAAATGCAAGTGCCAAGGTGCAAGCACTCGGATTTGAATTGAATTTGAAATAGAATTAAATTGAAATGGTTTATTTAGCCAGAAAAACACAGATACAGAGTGGATAATAATAACAATATTAACATGGCTGAGCCAGTTGAGAACCTGAGCTCTCCTGTAGGCACCACATAGGGAATAGGTTCCTGCCATTCCAAATTATGTTGGTTTATACCACTGGGTATTATGACACTGAAGTTTTAATCAAATTATCCCCAATCTGCAAGTGGCATATTTCCAACGGCACAATTCAACATGACTTCGAAATTTGTTCAACGAAGCGCCATTGTAGTGTCAACACTGCGAGGTATAACAAAGATAAACCCAACCCAACCATACCACTTTCCTGTGGAAGTATGTGCTACTCGTGCCTACAATGATCAAACTATGATACTTGTGGGGCGTCATTCATAGTAATCATGAACCAAACCACTCTACTGTATCCAACAGAAACTCTACAGACACCTGCTCGACAGCACGCCCTCCTTCCACCGTGACCTGGGTCAACCTGATGCGTCATACATTCAAAATGATTTGATTTCGTACAAACGAGATGAATATTTGTATCTTTTCGTCTATATAATTTAAGCTCCTTCTTACCCACATACTGAAACACAAATACACAAACTCCACACGCACACAAAGTCCTAAACCAGAAAACGGATTTACAGACACAGACGTAAACAATAAGCAAGCTTCACAAAAACACACACACACACACACAAACACACGTTAGTGTAAGCCTCCCTGTGATCATAATTGTGTTAGGTCAGGTGGGAGTCCGTGTGCCGTGCCCAGTCACACGATTTCTGCAATTCCAATTTTCTAACGAAATGCCAGTCACTCCATCTACTGGTCTCAATTGGTAGTCACACTAGAAAATAAAAACACCAAAGGGTTTACCATCGATGCCTGTCACCTTTATGAGAAAATTAGAGCTCCGGGAAAAGTTGGGTCCGCGGATATTAACTTGTGAGAAGGGTGAGAGTAGACATACTGGGCACAAAGTAACGGAAGTGTGAGCGAGGGACGGGTACAGCTTACGTCCGTCCACACACTGACGCGGGCGTCAACTGGCCGTCCCAGCTAGCAACCTGTCTGTAGGCTCTAGTGTCTGTACGATCAAGTCGTTTGTCTGTCACAATTATTACTATCCTGTGCAGCTTTACACGTTAAAACACCCCAATACTGAAAGAAGACATATAAACCAAAGGGGAGTCGGAATATGACACACTAATTAGTTGGGGTAGATAAGAGGACCTAGCCCGAATCGTAGAGCAACGTGAGGCGCACCACCAACAACACACACACACACACTGACTGCCACACCGACTCTCCGGCTACACTACTTTTGTCGATATTCACGCCATCCGGTGTTACACTCCCGTTTTTCTTTTATATTTGAAACCTGGACTATAAAACTGCTTACCTTGATTACTCATGCACGCTTCTTATACACTTGGAATGCTAAATCGCACACGTGTAGCTTGAAAAGCTTCCACTCTCTCTACAAGGTGGCGAGCTCCGCCTGCATGTTCTCCATTTGTACCACGTGACCATGACGTCATCACGTGGGTCGCTCGCGGCTGCCAGACACCATCAGACACGACTGCCAATCTTATTGGGAAATATCACAAACTGGAGGAGAGTCTTTTTTTATTTCATTTGTAGGACTGAAGACGTTCACTACGATCATTATATTCTAGAATACACACAACATGTCTCTGAAAATGTGTCGATACACACATGATAAAATTCGTCATCTATCATCGTTATGTTCTTGTCATGCTATGCTTTCTGTGCTAAAGCTGCTCTTAAATGTTTTCCCTATATAGTCAAATCCAACACAGGTGACCAGAGGGCCCTAGAGCGAGTTCTCACACTGTTATAACGTGTCTCTATCATTAACTTGCACAATAAACGAAGAAAATGCCCCTCCAAGGTGGCTAGGCGGAGTGAGGCCGAGGTGTAAGGGTGTAGCCACAGAAGGAAGGGTAGGTAGTCTCTGCCACTCATGAGGGACGTAACGAATAAAATAACCCTCACAACAAAATATATTTTGGTATCAATAAACAAATTGTTGCCCATCGTCATATTTTCTGTCCTTTTATTGAGGACACTTGCTTACAGTTGTCAGGTAGGGATTTTAGACACATTTGTAGTCCAGCTATCACTTATACTGTACCGCTTAGGGTTTTTTTCGTTACATGTCATTCTGAACTTGAAACGCTGTGGTTTAAATATTCTTCATCCTATGTACTAATCAGGTAAAGGTGTGAAGCAGTGCAAAGGTTTAAGATGAAAAATAATGCATGTATAGGAACTTAAGCTAAACGTTATGTATACGATAGTTTCGTGAACTTCATAACAAACAAATTTGCAAAAAACATTTATCAATTGACAAAACACGTAACAGGTGAGAGAGACAAGGATTTACATACAGTTGAAAAGAAATAACTCGCCCTATGTTTAGAGTTAAGATACGTGGATATGTTCCCGATAACCGGCTGTTACAAAGTGCGCATGCGTGTGCTCATGTGTTTGCCTGGAGTGTTCGCTGGCGTTGGTAGTATTGTTTGGGTGTGAGGCCGTCTTATTTTGGTGCATGGGTGCACTTTTACTTTAGATTTGAATGTCTAAATTGCTCTCTTACATGTTGTACGACGATGTATGTACAAGTTAAAACTAAGAAGGGCTTGTTCAAGTTGCCGTAGTCTGTGGCAACTGAGTGTTTACTAAATACACCGACACACGGCTAACATAGTCCTTGTCTATGCTACAAATATACTGTACTGTGTACTGTATACTATGGAACAACGAACATTTCTATGCTAATCTTTCCTAAGCGATTATTTCTACACCATCAATAATATAGACGTTTGGTATTTCTCTCCTACATACACCTATCTCGTGTTACTTTCTCTTTGTACCTTTGAATGAATGTGTGTCTTTGTTACTACAGCCAACCTCGTTACATTGCTTACCACTTGACACTTATTCTTTAAGCTCCCTGTCTGTGCCGTTTTAGATTAATTCTCTTATAAACAAGTCCCATAATCGTCACCTTTCCCCACTCCACCCAGCATCCTGCCATTCCATTCGTCTCTCCCCCTCCATTCCCTATGACTCCTCCCTTACATGTCCCACTCCCCGTTTCTCCCTCTCCTTGTCTCCCCATGGTCTCTCCCTCCCCGTCTCTTCCTCACATCTCCCCTCCCCACGTTTCTCCTCTCCTTGTCTCCCCTCCCCGTCTCTTCCTCCCACGTCTTCCCCTCCCCACGTTTCTCCCTCGTGTCTCCCCCACTTCCCATTTCTCCCTCCCCACGTCTCTCCACTCTCCTTGTCTCCCTCCCCTCTCCTTGTCTCTCCTCCCCTCTCCTTGTCTCCCCACTCCCCACGTTTCTCCACTCTCCTTCTCCCCCTCCCCACGTCTCTTCACTCCCGTTTCTACTCTCATTGTCTCCCCACTCCCCACGTCTTCACTCCCCGTCTTCCCTCCCCGTTTCTTCACTCGCCTTGTCTCTTCCTCCCCACGTTTCTCCCTCTCCACGTCTCCCCACTTCCCGTCTCTCCACTCTCCTTGTCTCCCCACTTCCCACGTCTCTCCCTCTCCCTGTCTCCCCTTCCCACGTTTCTCCCACTCCCGTCTCTCCACTCCTTGTCTCCACTCCCTCTCCTTGTCTCTCCACTCCCCTCTCCTTGTCTCCCCACGTTTCTCCACTCTCCTTGTCTCCCCTCCCCGTCTCTTCCTCCCCACGTTTCTCCCTCTCCTTGTCTCCCCCTCCCCACGTTTCTCCACTCTCCTGTCCTTCCCACGTCTCTCCACTCTCCATCTCCCCACTTCCCACGTTTCTCCCTCCCGTCTCTCCACTCTCCTTGTCTCCCTCCCACTCTCCTTGTCTCTCCTCCCCACTCTCCTTGTCTCCCCACGTTCTCCCTCTCCTTGTCTCCCCACTCCCGTCTTCCCCTCCCCGTTTCTCACTCGCGCCATCTCTTCCTCCCCCACGTTTCTCCACTCTCCACGTTTCTCCACTCTCATTGTCTCCCCACGTTTCTCCACTCTCCACGTCTCCCACTTCCACGTCTCCTCCACTCTCCTTGTCTCCCCACTCGATCTCTCCCTCCCCGTCTTCCCTCCCACGTTTCTCCTCACGTCTCTCCACTCCTTATCTCCCTCCCTCTCCTTGTCTCTCTCCCACTCCCACTCTCCTTGTCTCCCCACGTTTCTCCACTCTCCTTGTCTCCCCCCCACTCCCGTCTCTTCACTCCCACGTTTCTCCCTCTCCATGTCTTCCCTCCCCGTTTCTCTAACTCTCCTTGTCTACCCCTCCGTCTCTTCCTCCCCACGTCTCTCCACTCTCTTGTCTCCACTCCCCACTCTCCTTGTCTCTCACTCCCCTCTCCTTGTCTCCCCACTCCCACGTTTCTCCACTCTCTCCTTGTCTACCCTCCCACGTCTCTTCACTCCCCACGTTTCTCCCACTCTCCATGTCTTCCCACTCACGTTTCTCCCTCTCCTTGTCTCCCCACACCCCACGTTTCCTCCACTCTCCTGTCTTCCCTCCCCACGTTTCTCCTCCTCTCCTTGTCTACCCTCCCCGTCTCTTCACTCCCCACGTCTCTCCTCTCCTTGTCTCCCTCCCCACTCTCCTTGTCTCTCCCACTCCCCTCTCCTTGTCTCCCCCCCTCCCACGTTTCTCCCCTCTCCTTGTCTACCCTCCCCGTCTCTTCCTCCCCACGTTTCTCCCTCTCCTTGTCCCACTTCCCACGTTTCTCCCTCTCCTTGTCTCCCCACTCCCCCACGTCTCTTCACTCCCCGTTTCCTCCACTCTCCGTGTCTCCCCACTTCCACGTTTCTCCACTCTTCTTGTCTCCCCACTCTCCTTGTCTCCCCCACTCCCCACTTCCCACGTTTCTCCACTCTCCTTGTATCCCCACTTCCCTCTCTGTGTCTCCCCACTTCCACGTTCTCCCTCTCCTTGTCCCCACTTCTCTCCATTCATTTCTCTCCCTCCTCGTCTCTCCCACTCCCCACGTCTCCCTCTCCCCTCTCCATGTCTCCCCACTCCCCACGTCCTCCATTCTCTTTGTCTCCCACTTTTCTAAATTCCCATTTTCTCTCCCTCCCCGTCTCCCCACTCTCCATGTCTCCCCTCCCCACGTCTCTCCCACTCCCCACGTCTCCCCTCCCCACGTCCTCACTCTCTTTGTCTCCCCACTTCTCTCCATTCCCCATTTCTCTCCTCCTCACGTCTCTCCCTCCCCACGTCTCCCCCACTCTCCATGTCTCCCCACTCCCCACGTCCTCCACTCTCCTTGTCTCCTCTTTCTCTCCATTCCCACTCTCCACTCCTCCGTCTCCTCTATCCCCGTCTCCCCACTCTCCATGTCTCCACTCCCCGTCCTCCACTCTCCTTGTCTCCACTTCTCTCCATTCCCTTTTCTCTCCTCCTCACGTCTCTCCCTCCCACGTCTCCCCCACTCCCCATTCCCCATTCCCCCACTCCCCGTCACTCCCTCCTTGTCTCCCAATTCTCTCCATTCTTTCTCCCCACTCCTCACGTCTCTCCACTCCCCACTTCTCCCCCACTCCCCAAGTCTCTCCACTCCCAATATCTCCCCATCCCCGTCTCCCCAATCCCTACGTCTCTCTACTCCCCACGTCCTCAACTCCCCGTCTCCTCCTCCCCACGTCTCCTCACTCCCCACGTCTCCCCACTCTACTCGTCTCTCCCTCCCCACGTCTCCTAATTACCCACGTCTCTCCACTCCCCACGTCTCCCACTTCTCTCCACCCCAATATCTCCCCACCCCAACATCTCCCCACCCCGTCTCTCCACTCCTCACGTCTCTCGACTCTCCCCACCCCGTCTCCCCCTCCCCACGTCTTTCTACTCCCACATCTCTCCAACCCCACGTCTCCCCACCCCCACGTCTCCCCAATCCCTACGTCTCTCTACTCCCCACGTCCTCCAACTCCCCACGTCTCCTCACTCCCCACGTCTCCTCACTCTACTCGTTTCTCCACTCCCCACGTCTCCTCCTCCCCACGTCTCCTCCTCTCTCGTCTCCCCACTCCCCAGGTGGGTGTTCTTCAGATGAGTACAGTTAGGAGCACCATCACCTACAATACAGTGTCATTACAGCAGGGTTTTGACGTTACATAAGGAAAGTGATATAACAGCAGGATACAGTAACATTACAGAAGGATACAGTCACATTATAGCAGGATACAGTCACATTATAGCAGGATACAGTGACGTTACAGCAGGATACAGTGACGTTACAGCAGGATACAGTGACGTTACAGCAGGATACAGTAACATTATAGCAGGATACAGTAACGTTACAGCAGGATACAGTGACGTTACAGCAGGATACAGTAACATTACAGAAGGATACAGTCACATTATGCGGGATACAGTGACGTTACAGCAGGATACAGTGACGTTACAGCAGGAACCAGTGACGTTACAGCGGGATACGGTAACATTATAGCAGGATACAGTAACGTTACAGCAGGATGGTGACGTTACAGCGGGATACAGTGACGTTACAGCAGGATGCAGTAACATTATAGCAGGATACAGTAACGTTACAGCGGGATACAGTGACGTTACAGCGGGATACGGTAACATTATAGCAGGATACGGTAACGTTACAGCGGGATGACGTGACGTTACAGCAGGATACGAGTGACGTTACAGCGGGATACAGTGACGTTACAGCGGGATGCCAGTAACATTATAGCGGGATACAGTAACGTTACAGCAGGATACAGTGACGTTACAGCAGGATACAGTGACGTTACAGCGGGATACAGTAACGATATGGCGGGATACGGTAACGTTACAGCGGGATACAGTGACGTTACAGCAGGATACAGTAACGTTACAGCAGGATGCAGTAACATTATAGCAGGGATACAGTGACGTTACAGCGGGATACAGTAACATTACAGAAGGATACAGTCACATTATAGCAGGATACAGTGACGTTACAGCGGGATACGGTGACGTTACAGCGGGATACAGTGACGTTACAGCGGGATACAGTAACATTATGGCGGGATACAGTAACGTTACAGCGGATACAGTGACGTTACAGCAGGATACAGTGACGCAGCAGGATATGTGACGTTACAGCGGGATACAGTAACATTATAGCAGGATACAGTAACGTTACAGCAGGATACAGTGACGTTACAGCAGGATACGGTGACGTTACAGCAGGATGCAGTGACGTTGCAGGATACAGTGACGTTACAGCAGGATACAGTGACGTTACAGCAGGATCTGATGACGTTACAGCGGATACAGTGACGTTACAGCAGGATACAGTAACAATATAGCAGGGATACAGTAACGTTACAGCGGGATACGGTGACGTTACAGGATACAGTGACGTTACAGCAGGATACGGTGACGTTACAGCAGGATACAGTAACATTATAGCAGGATACAGTAACGTTACGGCAGGATACAGTGACGTTACAGCAGGATAGTGACGTTACGGCGGGATACGGTGACGTTACAGCGGGATCAGTCATTATAGCGGGATACAGTAACGTTACAGCAGGATGCAGTAACATTACAGAAGGATACAGTGACGTTACGGGATACAGTGACGTACAGCAGGATACAGTGACGTTAAGCGGGATGCAGTAACATTATAGCGGGATACAGTAACGTTACAGCGGATACAGTGACGTTACAGCGGGATACAGTGACGTTACAGCAGGATCAGTGACGTTACAGCGGGATACAGTGACGTTACAGCGGGATACAGTGACGTTACAGCAGGATACAGTGACGTTACAGCAGGATACAGTGACGTTACAGCGGTCGTAACAATATAGCGGGATACAGTAACGTTACAGCAGGATACAGTGACGTTACAGCGGGATGCGTGACGTTACAGCAGGATAAGTGACGTTACAGCGGGATACAGTAACATTATAGCGGACGGTAACGTTACAGCGGGATACAGTGACGTTACAGCGGATCGGATTACGCAGGATACAGTGACGTTACAGCAGGATACAATAACGTTTGGCGGGATACGTAACGTTACAGCGGGATACGGTGACGTTACAGCGGGATACAGTGACGTTACAGCAGGATACAATAACATTATAGCAGGATACAGTAACGTTACAGCAGGATACAGTGACGTTACAGCAGGATACAGTAACGTTACAGCAGGATACAGTAACATTATAATATGCAGTGACGTTACAGCGGGATACAGTAACATTACAGAAGGATACAGTCACATTATAGCGGGATACGGTGACGTTACAGCAGGATACGTGACGTTACAGCGGGATACAGTGACGTTACAGCGGGATACAGTGACGTTACAGCAGGATACGGTGACGTTACAGCAGGATACAGTGACGTTACAGCGGGATACAGTAACATTATAGCAGGATACAGTAACGTTACAGCAGGATACAGTGACGTTACAGCAGGATACAGTGACGTTACGGCAGGATACAGTGACGTTACAGCAGGATACAGTATTATAGCGGATACGAACGTTACAGCAGGATACGTGACGTTACGCGGGTCGATGACGTTACAGCAGGATACGGTGACGCAGCGGGATACGCAACATTATAGCAGGATACAGTAACGTTACAGCAGGATACAGTGACGTTACAGCGGGATACAGTAACATTATAGCGGGATAAGTCGTTACAGCGGATACAGTAACATTATAGCAGGATACAGTAACGTTACAGCAGGATACAGTGACGTTATAGCAGGATAAGGTGACGTTACAGACAGACACAGTGACATTACAGGATACAGTGACAGTACAGAAGGATACAGCAGTAGCGACCTGGAGACACCACGCGGGTTGTAGGGTCACACAGTATCACCTACGTGTCCCAAACCATAATCTCCCCACCCTCTCCTCATTCCTCCTCTCTCCCCACTCCTCCCAACTACCCCTCTCCCCCACTCCTCTCCTCTAACCTCTCCCCACTCCTCCCTCTAACCATCTCCATCTCTCCTCCTAACCCTCTCCCCACTCCTCCCTCTAACCATCTCCCCATCCTCCCCCTCCTCCCCTCTAGCCTCCTCCCACTCCTCCCTCTAACCATCTCCCCATCCTCCCCACTCCTCCCCCTCTAACCCTCTCCCCACTCCTCCTCTAAACATCTCCCCATCCTCCCCACTCCTCCCTCTAACCCTCTCCCCACTCCTCCCTCTAACCATCTCCCATCCTCCCCTCCTCCTTAACCCTCTCCCACTTATCCCCTCTAATCCTCTCCCACTAACACTCTCCTCATTTCCTCCCCAATTTCACTCTCCCACTAAGCCTCACCCCATCCTCCCTTTAACCCTCCCCCCACTCCTCCCTCTAACCATCTCCCCTCCTCCCCATAACCCTCACCCCTCCTCCTTTAACCTCTCTCCTCCTCCCTCAGACCATCTCCCCTCTCCCACTAACCCTCCCCACTCCTCCCACTAACCCTCACCCCCTCCTCCCCACTAACCCTCACCCCACTCCTCCCCACTAACCCTCTCCCCTCCTCCCCAATGATATACCTTTCCCAACCTCACCCCCCCCCCTATCTCCTTACGTCTTCCCATTACCCATGTTTCCCCACTTCCCTACCTCTCCCCAATCCCCATGCCTCCCCATTTCCCACTCACCCTATTTCCCATTATATCCTCCACGTCTCCTTACTCCCCACGACCCATGCTAGACAGTTTCGGTAAGGTCAGGTTAGGTTAGGTAAAGCTAAATTAGGTTAAGTTAGGTTAGGCAAAGGTAAATTAGGTTAGGTTAGCTTCGGCAAAGGTAAATTAAGTTAGGTTAATTTTATTGATCGTGGGATAGGTGAGGTTAGGTTAAGTTAAGCTTACTGGTCGCTGGATAGGTTAGGTTAGGTTAAGTTAAGTTTACTGGTCGCGGGTTAGGTTAGGTTAGGTTAAGTTAAGTTTACTGGTCCCGGGTTAGGTTAGGTTAGCTTAAGTTTATTGGCCGAGGGTTGCTCGGTAAATTGTGGCGCCACATCGGTAAATTCAACGCCATAGTATCATTTAATATCCCACGTCCTACAACACGGAAAACACTCTAGAATTTAACATTACATAACCATTAAACTATTTTTCAATAAATATTACCCATTCACAACCATAAATTCTCTCACGTTAACCATAAAATTCTCTCACAATAACCAAAAAAGTCTTGCAATAACCACAAAATTTTCTCGCAATAACCATAAAATTCTCTCACGTTAACCATAAAATTCTTGCAATAACCATAAAATTCTCTCACGTTAACCATAAAATTCTTGCAATAACCATAAACCTCTCTAACAATAACCATAAAATTCCTGCAATAACCATAAAATTATCTCACATTAACCATAAAATTTTCTCACGTTAACCTTAAAATCCTCACGTTAACCACAAAATTCTCTCATAACCAAAAATTCTCTCACATTAACCAAAAAATTCTTGCAATAACCATAAAATTCTCTCACAAAAACCATAAAATTCTCTCACATTAACCAAAAAATTCTTGCAATAACCATAAAATTCTCTCGCAATAACCATAAAATTCTCACAAAAACCATAAAATTTTCACATTAACCATAAAATTCTCTCATATGAACCATAAAATTCTCCCACAATATCCAAAAAATTCTCTCGCAATAGCTGTAAAATTCTGTCACAACAAAAATAAAATTATCTAGCAATAACCATAAAATTCTCTCGCAATAACCACAAAATTCTCTCGCAATAACCACAAAATTATCTCGCAATGACCACAAAATTATCTCACAATAACCATAAAATTAACTCACAATAACCATAAAATACTCTCATATGAACCTTAAAATTATCTTGCAATAACTGTAAAATTCTCTCACAATAAAAATAAAATTCTCTCGCAATAACCATAAAATTCTCTCGCAATAACCATAAAATTCTCTCGCAATAACCACAAAAATCTCTCGCAATAACCATAAAATTCTCCCATATGAACCATAAAATTCTCTCGCAATAACCATAAAATTCTCTCATACGAACCATAAAATTCTAATAATTACCATAAAATTCTCTCACATTATACATAAATTCTTTTGCGAGAACCAAACAATTTTCATATTAATTATTGTGAAATTCTCTTGCAATAATTATAAAAATCTCTTGCAATAACCATGGGAATTCCTCATAATAACCGGATAATTTGCAGTCACTTTGAGCTAAATTGTAATAACCATTGAATTTAATAACAACGAATGTCAATTTCAATAACAAGGGAACATGTGATTTTTGTCAATAGCAAAAAAATTTTCGCTTGGTCAGACAGGGAAGAAAACAGCAGATAAATAGACAGATTAGCAGGTAAGCAGACAGATAGACAGGCAGACAGACAGATAGACACATAAACAAATAGACAGACAGATGGGCAGCCAAGCAGACAGCCACTGACAGAAAGACAGCGAACCTCCATTTACGCCAAATTTACCTTGGTTTATGACACGTATACATGTTTAAATCACATGTACCTCGGTTTGGGTCACGTGTACCTAGGATTACGTTGCTATACCTCTGTTTAGGTCCCGTGTACCCCGGATTACGTCACGTGTATTGACCTAATTAGTTGGAACTGTTTGCCTCGATATACGTGAACAGTTATCGACGAACCCAGTTGGAGGCTTGGCTTGGCAATTGTAAGTGGCGGTGTGGTAACTTTAGCATTCTTAAAAAAAATGGTAGTGCTGTAGAGTACTTTTAAAAGAGGTGGTGTAGTCACTTAAGTATTTTTAAAGTGTTGGTGTAGTGATTTAAGTATTTTTAAAAGTGGCGGTGTAGTAGTCTAATTAGATTTTAAAAATAGTAGTTTAATAACTTAAGTAGTTTGTGCAAGTAGCCGAATAGTAATTAACATATTTTTAAAAGTGGTGGTTTAGTAGATCAGTGGCAGCTAAGTAGTCAGGAGACAAAATCAACATTCAGAATCGTTTGGGAAAGATTATCTACGTTAATTCTGTCACCAGATTGGTGTTTAGTGATCGCATTTAGTTAAGGGAAAGTCAGGTGTAATTTATATATCATATTTGAACGTTATTTGTGTGTTTTAGGTAAAATGAACAAGTTAAGTGGATTCTTGTATTTTCACTTAAGGATATTTCAGTATTTGAATATTGAATAAAGTGATAGAGAATTCAAGACTTAACAGTAATTTCTGAACATTTTTGACGTAAGGAATAAGAACTTCAACGCGATCAATGAATCCGAGGTGCGCCGTGGCCCCAGTGGATACAGGAGTCCCTTTCCAACGCAACTGGAACGCTTGTTAGTTCGCGTCCAACAATTGACCACTGAATAAGGCGGCCCCAGTCGACCCAGCTGCAGAATGGGGAAATTAAAGGCTGTGGAGAGTCGGTCCCGCTCCTTCCTTGTGTACCAGTCAAAAATCAAACTCAGATATTGGAAACGAAAAATTTAGGTCATAGTTAGACAAAGACATCCTAAACTTATACACACACGCACACACACAAGCTCCAAACAGCTTACAGTTCCACCTTTGAACTTTTGATGACTCCTTATCTCCCTGAGTACGATAAATTAACCCCCCCGAGTACAAAGTAAACCCCGAGTGCGATGAGCTAAACCCCTGAGTATGATGAATTAATATAATAATAATGATAAAGATGAATAAATGAATATATAAACCTGTTTACCTATTAAAAATAAACATGCAACTATCAATTATTTGCATATACATTTTAACTAAGATATCCTGTTCCGTTATAGCTTGCCATCCTCCTGTACAGATCATTTTTATCGTGTAATTCAAACATAATATAAACAATACATGAACTGTAAACATTCCCAGATATGTCTGTTATATTATGTATGTGTTTGCGCTGATGTGTGCTACGTTATCACTACGCATAAATCTGCCAGTTTACACATAACAAGGTGTCACTAGTCGCATATTTTCGGCAGCAAAGGCTAGATTTAAGATGTAATATAAATAAGCTGCACCTAAAGATAAAATTATGTTGTTAGTTATTTGTATATTACCATTTTCGTCATAACAATCCGATTTCGTAACATAAACCACTTCATATGGCAGAGGATAACGTTACACTATCGGACTATTAACGATTTTATGATACATAACAAACTAACCAAACTCCAATCTTAAGGACGATAAAATTCCGATATCGTGACTTTAACCACTTAGTAAAATCGAATACTGTATAGTGAATTAGTTAACAGGAAATATATCATTACCAATATTTTCGGCCACGTCATTCTAGCCTCAACAATATAGGGTGGAACAGATGCATTGCACCATACACGAAAATTAAAATATGCTGTTTAGATACAAATAATTTAAAAACAAGCATACAGACATGCAGATTATAGAATCAACACATTGGCCACCAACCAAGGCCAAGATTCGGTTCCTGTGATGAATACTCGAAGTACCTGAATGTTAGAATCCACCCAACTGATTGACTTGAGCTGAAACATCAAAATAACATCCAGAAAAGCGCATCAAAATAACACCGAAACTGCACAGAAATTAAATACGTTATCTTAATACAGTTATGATGTAAACTTAAGGTTCGAAATCTTTTGGAAGGAGATTTTATACCTTAATTTTGTTAGGGGGGGGGGTAAAGTAGACGTCTCAGTGTCATTGTGGTACCGTTTCTGAGTGTTATTATCATGTTTTACCTTTAGTCAACCAGCTAGGTGAATTCTTACATCTTCTTTTAAGAGGAATATTCATCGTACAAAATTTTGTAAATCCGAAACCAGGAACCAGGTCAGTTTGGTGTTGACTGAGTAAATAATACAGTATTGATTGTTTACGTTACGGAACCTTTCACATAACTGCGATGTAATGTGTCAATATACACTTGGTGATCTTTTACTGTTTCTTCTGTAGTTATTTCGTGTTTGAACTTGACATTACTACAAATTATAAGATGATAAATTACTAATACACCAATAACGATGTTGGAATCTCAACTAATACAATTTAGTGCCTGCTGCTACCTTAAACTGTTATTAATTCTTGCCTTTCTCATTCATACTGTCTTATAGAATACTCGTGGTGTTTGTAGCGCACTTAACTGTTTAATAATCAGCACTGTAACTGCTTACAATTTACAAGAGGTACAGTCAAGTCAGCTTTCCCTTAGTGAATTTTTGCCAGCATCTTACCTCATTTCCAAAAATATTAAGGTATAAACATTGTAAGTTCAGATTAATTCCATTTAATGAGAATACTTTATGTAATGCAGTGTATGCCTCCGTCTAGACTTTTTTTTTAAGGCTGGAAAACACAAGAAATCGATAACTTCTCTCACAGATGGGCAAATGTATCGCCGTGGCTTTCTGCTGGCATAGTCTACAACAGATTTATGCCAAAACACTTAATAAATTGTATGTATTATTTGTATAGAAGAGAGGAGGTTGCCCTGCCCCACCTGGCCATGTCGCTGGGTATACCCCCCCTCTCTCCGCCACCAGCTGCCAGCATGTAGGATCTACACATGGAGACAAATTAACTCGCCCAAATATATAAACTCTTAGTGGCGGCAACGCTGAAGACAGGTGCCAATTGATGATAAAATTTCCTAAGCAAGGCCATTGTTTTGTTATGGTTCAACACGGTAGTGACGTCATTATGTTGTCTAACTGGTGTGAGGAATCGTGTCCTCATTTCATAGTAGACGTAATTTGTTCTCGTAAAGCAGTTACATCAAGCATGAACTAAGATTACGTTACATAATCCTCAGCGAATCTGCCATTGTAGGCGAGGTCTTTTACTTCAGAGTAAAGGATCTGAGACTGATGGTAGGGATGTGGTGGGTTGGTTGGCCACCCAGGAGGTAGGATACACATGTGTGGTGGCAACAGGTGTAAGTATTCCCGACCCACCATAATGGTGGGCTGCCTCCCTAACACGTACCACTCACCCCCAACATCTCTCGTCCCCCAACACCTGTCGTTTACTTTCTCTCCCTACATTTGTTACTCTTAATTTGCAGATTTGATTATATCACGTAACGCCAAAAGTCGATTTCCCCATAAAAGAGTTTTGTTTACACTTATGACTGAAAGGTGACCTCTTACTTGTACGAGTTAAGGAGTGTGGCGAGGGTGGCCGCCATCTAAGATTCTAACTCCCTCCGTGAATGTTATAAACATAAGTACAAAGTAAAATGAATAGGATACTTTTCACAAATGATCCATATGTGCCTTACTTCTTTATCCACAGAATATTTACACTTGGTTACCTCCGGATGATGTAGATGTTTAACTTTTAGACTTGCGCACAGATAATGGCTGGGCTGACGGCATGACATGTATCTCGCCGCCACCGCCATCTATTGGCGCACAGACCAACTGCAACCTTCCAGTCATTCAAACATCAACAGAACGCCTTAGAACCGTCTAAACATGTAGTTCCAGCAAATCAAGTTAATTCACCTTCTAAAAAAATAGCAAATCTAACCTAAACCTCCCACTATTGTTACGAGCAAGAAGATAAACAGTAAATTCCACCTTTATATACAATTTTTACCACTTGTCATCCTTCATATTTCCCGTCATTCGACAGTTTTCTCCAACAACATTTTCCAAACATCGAGTGGCTGTATACATCCTCATACTGAACCAGACAGCCTTTTTGACAAACATCTTAACTTGTCTCTTTTCTAAACATTGGACTTTTCTCAAAAACTTCACCCACGGTCCGTCTTAGGCTACTTCTTCATGCTGCGAGCTTTCGACACAACATCCTAGAGACCTACTCAACCTCACCTCATGTGTGTATTGTTTGTTTTCTTTATATTTTCCCCGCTCTCGTGTGTTACGGACTTCAAGTACACTGGTAGTTGCCTTGTGAAGCTGGAAATACTCTGAAAACTACTTTGGTTTATCTTTTTAGGGCAGAACACAGCAGAACCCGATTTAGAAAATGAATAAATAAATAAAAATGACGTCACGTGTTCCATACAGAGCCCCCCCTCTCTCTCTCTCACACACACCCATTAGTGCGATTGTTTAGAGATGTTTGTGAAGAAGGAAACAGGAATAAGAACTAAAAGAGAACAGGGCAGTGAAATGACGACACTGCAGAGATCAATGTACAATGTAGACGATGGCTTAGACAAGGTGTTGAGGTGAGCTACCTGGAGGAGAGGGGGATGGGGGCATTTACTTCCCCATTCTCCCGTACCTCCCCCTCCCCCCTCTCTCAACCCCCATTCTCCAGCCTCCCGCCTCCCTCCTCCCCCTCGTTGTTGACCTCACTCCTTCATTTATACATAAAATAGGGCCGAGTCAGGTCGATCTGCTCATTAACCTGTGCGAAAGGCGTAAAAACACTACTGGGTAGGCTGTGTCCTACCTACCTGATTTTGTTGTTGTGGCGATGGAAAAGACGAAGGGAAACAGGAAGGGGTGAGAGAGAGAGATGCGGTTCTTAGATATACAAGGAACAAGTATAAAAATTGTCATCTGTCATTATCCGTGTGTTATCTTTCCATTTTAGCTGATAATGTATAAAGTTTGTGTGTGTGTGTGTGTGTATAATGTGTGTGTGTGTGTGTGTGTGTGTCTTCCCGGCCCACAGATAAACAAAACAGCGAATCATCATTAACTCGAATACGCTGGATAGCTTCAAACATTGGTTGGACGGATACATGAGCAATAGGGGTTGGGTGTAAACGGGACTGCCCAGTATGGGCCAATAGGCCCGCTGCAGTTTCCTCCATTCTTATGTTCTATGTTTTTATGTTATCACCTGAAGATTCATCCCCCCAAGCGAATTGCACCTAAAAATAAAACACCCAAATGTTACCTGGGGACAGGTTGGGTTAGTGTTAGCGTTTGGTTAGGTTAGTGTTGGGTTATATTAGTGTTAGGTTAGCTGCTGGGTTAGATTGGGTTAGCTTTTGGTTAGGTTAGCGCTTAGGCTGGTGTTGGGTTTGATTAGCGTTAGGTTAGTGTTGGGTTACGTTAGCATTAGGTTAGGTTAGCGTTAGGTTTGGTTAGCGTTAGGCTGGTTGATCTTAAGTGAAATATGCTGGTGCGGGGGGGGGGGTAAATCTTCAGGCGATCCTAAACAGCAGGTGCCAAACCACAATTCCAGGTCAGTGTCTCAAGACTGCTAGGATTACGATTAAATTTTACCTGACCTAACTTCACTTAACCTAACCTGACTCACTCCACTCCAACTTAACCCAACTTGATCTTATATCACACTTAAGCCTAGCTCAACCTAACCAAGCCTTACTTATCCAACCATAATCTATTCTATTCCAACCTAACCTATCCAAAACTATCCTAGTTTAAAACTTATTATAGCCCAGCCCAACCTACCCTGCCTTAATGCTAACCTAACCTAACGCTAATCTAACCCTTCCCCTCACCCCCCCCTCCTCCCTGGTAGCGTTAAGGTGTTTAATCATCAAGTGAAATAAACTGAAGGTCGGTATAGGGACGAATCTTCAGGTGATAACGGCAAAAATAAACTTACGAATATATGAGGATCTTGATATGTGATTCTTGATGTTATCACATTATCTTTGGTGTTTCGATAAGACGTGAGTAAACTACAGGTAGTTGTATTTCATGAACAAACTGTTCGCGTATTAGGTGTGGTTAAGTTACACTAGCGTTAGGTTAGGCTATGGTTTGGTAATGTTAACGTTAAATGTTAGTTATATTAGCATTAGGTTAGGCTATGGTTAGCTTAGGTTAACGTTTAAGTGGGTATTTTTCTAACCTTTGTTCCCTAAGTATGACCAAAACTTCACAAATCTCACTTATTCAAAGGACTTCGTTAGAGACGTAATATCAAAGTACAGGTACGTCATTATTCATCCTCTATAGTACCTATGACTCAACAACAGTTCAAGATAGACTTTTATTAGTTATTGACCTTTGACCTCATAAACTCATAAAAAGGTCAAAGTGAGTACAGTATACAAAAAAAACTACTGTAAAGATCTACGAGCATTGCACTAAGATTCAAGATGGCCACCCTTCAAACTGTCCTTTATCGATTGTCATTTGTTTCTAAGAAGAGAAAAGAACAGAAAACTCAGGAATAACGATCAGTAGGGGATCTATTATAAAATAAACAATAAAATAACATCAAGAGAGATAGACAGAGAGAGAGAGAGAGTGTGTGTGTGTGTCTCAGGCTGTGAGTGGTACAGTATACACCAAGAGGTTCTTCCCTGGACGCCACCACACCTGTCTATTGACTGGTAATGCCATTCACACACCTGCATAGTGCACACCTGTCCTGTCACACATGTACTGAATTCTGTTTGTTTACTTATTATTATTATTATTATTATTATTATTATTATTATTATTATTATTATTAGCTGTGGTGTCTAATCTTCAGGTGTTGCATTTATTTCATTTCTTATTTCTTCTTAACACGCCAAACCTCCTTTAGAACATAAGAAAATAAGGAGTCTGCAATAGGCCGGTTGGCCTGTGCATGGCAGCTCCTGTCGAGAGTTACTACCACTCTCTATCATCCATGAATCTATCTAGCCTCCTTTTGAAACTTTCCAGAGTTCCCGCACTTACTACAAAGTTGCTAAGCTTGTTCCACTCGTCCACCACCCTATTTGTGAACCAGTTTCTTCCTATCTCCCTCCTCAACCTAAACTTATCCAACTTAAATCCGTTGCTCCGAGTCCTATCCTGCTCGGATGTTATAAGAACTTTATCTATATCCCCTTTATTGATTCCTTTCATCCACTTGAACACTTCTATCATATCTCCCCGCACTCTTCGTCTTTCTTGGGAATGCAAGTTAAGTTTCTTTAGCCTATCCTGATATGGAAGGTTTCTAAGTCCCGGAATCATTTTCGTCATTCTTCGCTGCACCGACTCTAGTGAATTTATATCCATTCTATAATAAGGGCACCAGAACTGAACCGCATAATCGTGTGTGAAAAAGGAAACTGAACTTGCTGAACTATTTGTAAATTTCTCAGACGATTTTACTGAATAAAAATATATTATATATTTATCGATCTATTAAGGGGTAAAAGTATGCCTTCTCTGCCCAGCTGCCCTACCCCAGGATGTGTGAGCGTTTTCTAGTTGTGATTGGGAAACCACGACCCATTGCCTCCCCTCCTCCCAACCGCTGTAGATTGACAGGAATCTTTATTATTAACGGCCGTAATAACATTGTAGACGGCAGCCAGCAAAACAAATCAACGAACGAACGATTTAGTCTTAATCTTATATACTGTAATTATGGTTCCTTAGGTGTAGTTTTTTAAGCGAGCTACAGTTCTGAAAAGCTTTGGCCTCCGTTTGCCATTCACTGATACCGCCGCCGTTAAAAATCACCGCAGCTAACACCGCCGCCACTACAACCGCCACCGCTAACACCACAACCACCACCGACAGTCATCGCTAACACGACAACAACCGCCACCGTTAACACCGCCACCACCACAGTTGACATCGTCACCACCACAGTTAACATTAGCCACTATACGACCGCAAATACTGCTTCCTTAATCACTAACACCGCCGCCACCACAACCACCATCATCACCACCACCATCACTACCACCACTGCCACTAAC
The DNA here is from genome assembly GCF_018991925.1 of Homarus americanus. NCBI lineage: Eukaryota > Metazoa > Arthropoda > Malacostraca > Decapoda > Nephropidae > Homarus > Homarus americanus. The sequence goes on along the minus strand of NW_024712526.1, from coordinate 6,168,430 downwards.
ACCATCACCACCACTGCTACTAACACCACTACCATCACTACTACAACACCACCACCACTGCCACTAACATTATCACCATCACAAATGTTCATAAGTAAAATTTACTCAATCATTAGAGCTGTAAGAACGCCAACTTTGAGCTGGCTGGGGCACAACATTACACCGTCCACTGTGACATCAAAATTACACTAACTTCCTCTTAACTACATACATTCTCTTCCTACCAGCTAAGAGACAAAATCTATCAATAAAACTGGACCACCTAGAAGAAACTCCACCCCAGATTATTTCCCCTAAAGATTTACCATCCTAACATTATTTCGGGACTAGGTTAGGTAAAGTTTGGTTAGGTTAGGTAAAGTTTGGTTAGGTTAGTGTTAGGGTGAATAATCTTTGAGTAAAATAAACTGAGATGGAGATTCTTCAAGGTAATCCATATTTTTTGTTTTGCATCTTGCAGGAAACTGATTCACTAAGAGTTGTCGCAGGCTTTGGAAATTTTCTTCCACTCCCTCACCGTAGCCTACCCTTAACTCGAGTATAAGTTACAGTATAATTCTCAGTGCTCTCTTGATGCTACTTAAGGTGTAATTTTTCTTGTTGTCTTTGCAGAAGTTCTCCAGTTAGTTTCGTTCTTATCTCTAAAGGAGGAGTGGAGGGGGAGATGTGATTTAACGTATACGAATTTGCGGACATTTGAGAATCAGGATGCGGATGGTCTTAGGTTTGTGTGTTAAAATAATGTCCACAGTCCTCGGGTGGAAATATTGACCGATGTAAGTGGCTTTATTTCTTTACGACACAAAAAAAAAAAAACTCCAGGCAACACCAAAATTACACCGAGACTCTTACCTTAAGGATTAAAGAAGTACATTTACAGTACATACGAATCTTTGAGAATTTCACTCCGAATTCAGATGTTACAGCAATTAAAATATACGCTCAGCTGACCCATTTATGAGACACTGTTAACGTTATGCATCTCTTAAGAGGCTGAGCATTTAAAACGGGGGTAGAGTAGGGAATATTTTCATTATATGTGTTTATAACTATGATCCCTCCCACCCATCTCAGCGATATTATATAATAGGTGAAAGTATAGTGGTGAGAGGCGCCTAATAAACCATATAAGACTATAGCGGTATGGGATCTAAGATGAGCCCCATACACTGAATACTAAGTCTATTTCGCTACACTAGGAGACATTGAGGTCGGGTCTATTATTACATTCGATCGTCTTCACAGCTGGGTGGACTAGGGGGTGGCTAGGGCGCGAACCAGTGACTCTTAAGGACAGGAGGCGAGTGCTGGTATCCTCCACTCGGCCGCCGCACTTTACGATATACAGTATATCTATAAGTTTAGTGTATATAGTTGCTTTTGTATATAGATTAGTATATGTAGGTACTTCTGTATATATAAATTAATTAATCTGGAAGGACTTACGATCCTCGCCAAGTCATCAAGCGCAAGAGTGAGGAAATGTGGACGAATCCGAGGTAGACTGAACTAAACTGTGTGTGTGTGTGCTGCGGTGGTACGAGTTAACGAGTTATTTTCATGGTCGCTTCCCTAAGTTTAGGATGGCGTGAGTTACTGTGAAGAATAACAGATTTGTATCACTCGCCAGCTTCCAGGTTAACACCTCTCTCCATCACCTGTCAGTTTGCAAAAGGTTTCTAAGTGAAGGTCTTTCATATTATACTACCGTCTATTATTCTGAAGCCTAATTATATCTCCACCTACACACTTTATTTGTTAGGCTTATTGCAGTGATAATGTATATATTTCAATAATTATTTAGTTGTTTTAAATCGCCGTTGAAATCATATCATCAGTTCATAATATGTGTAGTGTTGTAGCTTCCTAACTCGATTTCACATATTTTAGTTTAAAAGTTTTTGTTTTTCCTTATCTTTTAGTGTGTAGTAAAGCCTATAATCTTGTACTCTCTTGGGAGATTCTTCAACATAAACTTTAAGAAAATATCATTGGCGTCTAAGGAATAGTCTATAAGGATTCTGGTGAAAAAAATATATAAGTGCAAAGACATTGAAATTACACACAAACGAGTGCCATGAAACACGTTCAAAATACGCGGGCAAACACACACACACACCACTAGCAAGGTGCACCCTGAAAATCCACTTGGAAAAAAATATCATTAGACAACTTTCCACCGGGTAGATTCTCACCACCAAATTAAAGATAAAACACATTCTCACACCAGTTCGCGTCTTTTAAGATGTACAGCCCCGGTCAGTCAGGTTAGGTTGTATATAACGTAACACCATCCCTCTTGACCACTTGTATCTTTGCATTCCATTGTATACTAATATTAATTTAGTGTCATGATGAGCCGCCGTGATCCCCCGTCCTGGTGACAGTTGCAACTCATATAAAGAATGATTAACATGGCAACAGCTGATTCTGAGGTATACACACACACACACACATGGTCATCATCGTGTATTCATTTATTACGCATTACAGGTGTTGCTGTCTGAGAATCACAGTGGACAAAAGTGAATATCTTAGGTGTGCAGCCTTTGTTTGGTATTTATCATATTTAACATTGGCCCATGATAGATGTACTGTGAAATTCAATCTCTTTTATTGGTGTGGTTTTTTTCTAAAAGTAAGGGTGATTGGGACATTCTCATTTTTTACTCTAAAGTTGATCTCACGTGTTTTTGTCTTAAATACTCCCATTGCATATTTTCTTTGGTGGGGGTCTTTAATTTAAAAGGTTTTTAATTTCATAATTACTAAACAACGGGCGTTCTAAAATGAAGAACAGCAAGCGTGCGGCCCCCTACCTCACTGCCACGTGGCACTGACTGAGGCCTTGCTAGCTCGAGAAGCCTCACCGTGTACTACAGTTGCCATTGCGCGGATTCAGATATGCACAACAGCCACACAATGCGCATTCATTGCATTACCAGACAACCACGAACATAAAAAAATGAGCACATGACAGAAGAAATTAAAAGCAAGCAGGCGAAAGACATCAATCATATCAAAGAACAACATTTAACCCGCAAATACATTTTTCGTCTTAGTTTGGTGTTCGTTCAACACAAGTATCGATGTTATGGAGCGCAGGCGTTCGGACAGTGCCTGTTGCTCGTGGCCTAAGATCTAAACATATAATTCCCTCAGCGATAAATAACTCAAAATAACACCCCTTATATAAACCATGCGTAAACAAACCGGATTAATTATAAACACCGGCAACTCGTAGGCGCACACATCACACACACACAGACGCACGCACGGGATACGGTGAAAATATCCTGGATAACACCACCACCATTACCCAACAGATCCCGATGTTATTATGTACTTGTGGTGGCCTTGGTAAACAACACAATCCGTAACAGTACAAAACCAGGGAAGGGAAGTAATTACATATCAAGACATTGGCAGACAGAGACTCAGTGAGGATTTTAAGAAAGATGGGGGAGAAAGAACACGAAAGAGAGAGAGAGAGAGAGAGAGAGAGAGAATGGAGATACGACGGGTGAGAACAGTAAACCGAGATAAAATGGCCAGCCATCTCTGTAACTTTGTAGTTTTGTCGAGAGTAGCAGGAGGTATTAAAAAAAACACATAAATAACAATAAACAGGACAGATGTGTAATTTTAGTGTGTATGTGTGTGTGTGCGTATGTGTGTGTGTGTGTGTGTGTGTGTGTATGTGTGTGTGTGTGTGTGTGTGTTTGCGTATGTGTGTGTGTGTGTGTCTGTGTATTTTCATGGATGGTTATGTGTGTGTACGTGTGCTTATCTGTATATATGTCTGTGAGTATGTGTGTGATGGAATATTCTGCATCTTCCATTCACTTCAGCTGTTTTTGTCCATTCCTAACTTGATCTTATCTCTCCATGAACCAATCGATACCGTAAGAAAATTAAAAGAGAAGCGTCCAGATTCTCATAAGTGTCTACCACTACTACTGTTCGTAAGTGAAAAGTTAAGAATCCACCTAACTGGCTGATTTTTATACTAAACACAAAAATAGCGCAGAAAGAGTCCAAAAAAAATAAAATAACGCCGAAGTATAACGTCTTAAAAATATCGCACCCAAAATTACGTAAAAAAATTATGGCCAAAAATAACAACTAAAAATTGCCGTCCAAAATATAACGCCCAATATTGCTGTCCAATAAATAACGCTAAAAATAACAGTGATTTCATCAGTTACTTATTGCAAGATGCAGTTTCTTAGTAGGCTATCTCCCCTAACCCCTTCAATACATACAATTTTATTCAGCAGAGAGGGGGGCCCCGTACACTAGTGGTTAACACCAGTTGGAAGACAAGATTAAAGTTAATAATCTCTACAAAAAAAATTCTTAACCTTAATACTGTCTGGTGTTAAGTGAATATATGTAATTAGAGACAGGTAGTTATGAATATTATTTTTTTACTTTAACAATAGAGATCTAGTCATTTGATTGACAACACAGTGCGCTACAAAACCGTATCAGTTTTATTGAGTCTAGTAATGTGGCCAATAGCAACAGCTAGCTCAGTTGTAGCCCGAGTCCACTCACCAGTGTGTGTGTGTGTGTGTGATGATTCTTTCACTATCATTCAGCCACCATTGAACCATTGGGGTCAAAGTTATTGCAGGGACGATTGGGTAATCCAATGAAATATTCGTTATAAATACTCATGATTGTTTTTGTAATATATATATATATATATATATACCTTATACATTTGGAAGGCTAGTGCTTACAATTAACAACATGAGAACATAAGAACATAAGAATGGAGGAAACTGCAGCAGGCCTATTGGCCCATACTGGGCAGTCCCATTACACCCAACCACCTATTGCTCATATATCCGTCCAACCTGTGTTTGAAGCTATCCAGCGTATTCGAGTTAATGATGATGTTTGGTTACTTGTTCCACTCGTCCACTACTCTATTTCCAAACCAATGTTTACCTACTTTGCGCCAAAATCTAAATTTGTCTAATTTAAAACCATTGTTACGAGTTCGCTCCGACTTGGGAGTTGATGTGAACGCCAAAGTCTAATTAAAATTTGGTGAACGCAAACAGTGTAGGAACAGCATTTGACGAGTCGTTTTAGTTTGTGAGCTCTCCAGTTCTCATGTCTGACTTTACTTTCCCACTGTCGCCGTCTCTGAGTTTCTGGGACATATATTCACTGTTTTATCCATTCCAGAATGTAAAGCACAACCTACTGCCTCACACCAACTCATATTTCGGTCATGTTCCGCAGTTACTGCTAATTAATATGGTAAATTGCAGCACCTGGAGTTTATAGTTCTGCCTGAGGTAGGTGAGTCACTGACCTGTGGGAGCGAAAACCGGGAAGTAGTCAGGTTTCAGATGTGAATTATCGTTTTTCTATCAAAATTATCGTGCACCTCCAGAAATTATTAGTACCTTTATCTATTGGAAAGTTACACTTTGATTGATTTAGTTACCACGTATGACATTTTGAAAAACCTGTGGGAAGCAAGACTCCCCACGAAATTCAAAATAATTTAATCATAACTGATAGTAGTAGGTAGTAGGCAGCTACCAAACAGGGAGGTACCACCGCCTGGGGAGATATTGGAAGCATAATATGTTGTCTAATGGTACACCCTGCTGCTATATGGCACCGCAAAAATTGTGACCAAGTCCCAGGTTGCTGATCTGACTTTCTGCCTCATTTACACACAATTGCAGGGTCTCAGTTGTTTCTCTTGACAACACAACATACATATAGAGTTTCTCACTCCTGATTGTTGTTTATTTATGGTTCTTTTTTATTACTATTATTTTATTATAATATGTATTAATTTTTATTAGTGTTATTAATATTTTCATTTATTATAATTGTTTTTATTTTTTATTGATTATTAATTATTGATTATTAAAGCTGCCTCCCGAAAGCTGGGAATGCTGTGCAGATGTCGTAGCTACTTCACTCCTGAGCAGTTGTTTCAAGCTTATAAGGGATTCATTCGTCCTAACATGCTGGAGTAGTGCTTTCATATCTGGGGTGGCTCTTCTTCTGTCCAACTGATAGATATAGGGTGGAATCAAAGGCATTTCGTCTTATTAACTCTCCTCCTTTAGTTGATAATATTTCTTCCCTTTCTCTTTGCCACAATGTTGCTTCACTCTCTCTCTTTTACAGGTGCTTTAACGGGCAATGTTCGGTCGATTTGGTATCCTGTGTACCGCCGGCAAGGCCGTGGGCTCGTAACACTTGTCTTGCCCGCGGTGCCCACCGTTTCTGCGTGGCTGTCGGTCACACTAGAATAACCCGTTATAGTACATCCTTCTTTCCCCACACAACCAAACTGTGTGAGGAAACTGCCTTCTTCTGTGTTTCCATGCTCTTACAATCTGTCTCACTTTAAAAAGCTGGTTTTACGGCATCTTCGTGTAGATTAATATGGTCTTCTTTTCTATTTTTACTTTATTTTTACACTTATTTTTCTCCCCTTAGGCCCCGTTGTGGGTCGATGACCCATATATTGTATATATATTATTATATTTTCGCCCCCCTCCCTCCCCAGGCCTTGATATGGGTCATTATAAAATGACCTGTGCCCGGGTGGGCTAATGTCCATAATCCCCCACACCGAGATAAAAGCTTTATAACAATAATAAGGAGCAAGAAATATGGTCATATTAAACTGATTATTTTTTTCAAACACTTCATGTTAGTTATACAGATTATTGTAGAAATACAAGAACTGGAGAAATTGCAGACATTAGCGATTGATACGATAATACCATAATGTAAAAATAAAATTCTTCAGTATATCACCATTATTATTCAAGATCCTAAGCTGTCAGGTTTTGATATAAATGTGTATGATTAATCACATGAACCAGCATATCATTTGATTGAATACATTTTGCACATGACCCTAAACTTTTGAGGCACTTGGTTGATAGAAGAGCGCCATTTATCGTTACAGTTTTTTAACTTATTTCTTTGTTTAGTTTTTAAGAGATTTACTTTGTTAAACACTCCCTCACATTCTGCATTGGAATGTGGCAAACTAAGAGCAGCCAGTGCAAAATTTGCTAGTTCTGCTAAAGATGATTCTTTTTGACACTGCCACCCAGACCCTTCAGTGGCATAAGAAAAAAAGAGCCACAAAGCGTAGGTCATGGTTGAAAAAGAGATGCCGAAAATATGCATTTAACCTAAAACGAAAAAACAAACATCAATATTTACTAACATCATACCATCCCAGTTACTCGAATCAACTTTACACCTCGAGTTTTCAGGTACAGTAATATGAATTGGGCGCCATACTACTTTTCACGTGTCTTTTATTGCTCCCATTATTGTTGGTTGTTGATGGCTAATGTATTTACTGACCTAAGCTTCGCGTTCAATGATCTCAGTCTTAAACCTCAATAATGCATATAACATCAATATTGCTCACACCATTCATATCCCAGTGTTTTAAAGTGCTATGAAATGTGTGATTATCATTATCAGATAGGAAGTAAGTATACATGTCACTAATCTTATTTACACTATTTTTATTAACTATTACTGATAAACACTAGATAAAGCCCAACCTTACGTGCAGTAAATCTTGTTACTCATAATTTTTAGCAAAGAATGATTCGGGATCAAGCCTTTTGCTAGTTCAGTATGTCTTTGTCGTGTTTCAACTGTGCAGCTTTGTACCCTAATATTGTTTCTTAATAAATCACGACACAGAAATGAGACTTCGAAAAAGACTTCGTTGCAGTTTGTTTACAGAAACATTGAGTCATTCTGTACTTAAATTAATGTTTGGTGACGACCAAGAGGATGACTACACAAAACCTACACCTCCAAAATTTTCCGTCGAACAAAAATCCGCTACAGGCTCACTTACATTTTTCTTACGAAGTGGTTAACATCACCTTAACCAAAAGTAATTGCCCGAAGGTTAAGTTACCTTAAATTAGAATAGATTTACGTCTAGATTAGCTTATGTTTGTTGAGGTTAAAGTGTCCTCTAAGCCGTTAATGCTCATATATCTTGACATTATCCAGCCTAAAAACTATCTCGGTTAATATTCCGTAGTGACCATTCACGGAACTTGATATTGATTCTTATATGGGGAGACAACAAAATAATTTACTCTAGCGTTTCCGACGGAAATTTATAGTTTTCGCTTTATTTTCATTTTTTTATTTCATTTAAGAAAGTATACCAGTTCGCGAGTGTATATATATATATATATATATATATATATATATATATATATATATATATATATATATATATATATATATATATATATATATATATATATATATATATATATATATATATATATATATATATATATTTATATATATATATATACTGTATATATATTTCATTAGTCCAATAAAACGTTACTCTGACCACCTACATGATATGGGTAGTACCCATTAGAGGTTCACGGCGCCATAAGCTCGTTGAACAGGCTTTGTGTGAAATATAACAGAGTCTAGTTAAACTTTTAGTGTCCTGGTGGTCCAGAGGTAGAGTTCCCTGGTTACAGTCATATGCTCGTGGCCGTGGGTTCGAATCCTGGTGGGTTGAGGTGTTGATTATATATATATATGATTATATATATATATATATATATATATATATATATATATTGATAACAACTAGAAAACACCAAGTTTCCAGCCAATCCGCACGTCTCGATGTCACGTGAATTTTAATTAGTGCTGCTTAGTGCCTAGTAGGAAGATGGCTTCGGTCTGTGGAGATTGCACGTTGGAAGACTGGTGTGTTATTCTACGCTTATTCGATAACGACCCCTCAGCTGTTGATATCTTTAGGTCTCATGGTGTTCTTGGTTCAGTGAAGTGTCCAAGATGTAAGTCAGACTGTCTGTACTTTGTGAATCAAAATACTCACGTTAATATGTAAACTATAGAACATTTGTGGATGGACATCAAGAGTCGAGTGCTTACCGGCAACAAGAAGAGCATTACCGCCAATATTTTGCTTGGTGCAGGGTACATGTTCCAGGCTCACAAAAAAGATCATAACACTATACTGCACCACTTCCTCCCTCAAGCGGCATCACATAATCCTCCTCCATTTGATAATTAAGGTAAGTTCTGGTTACTCTTGCAAGGTTAAGTTAGACATGTTTATGCTTTGTTGCAACAGAGACTTCTGCAATGTATATTACTTGATGTGCTTGTAGGACCATAAGAGACTCTACTAACACAATCATACTTCCACTTGCTACTTTTTATTCCCCTTTATTCTTAATACATACTTATATGTTCTCTCCAGTCTCTAATTTGCACTCGTACCCTCGTCTCTTGCTTTTGATTTTTCGCTGTCCCGTGGATGATACACAGTAGTAACTTCCTCTAGACGCGGTGCTTAATAATTTAATACTTTTGATCATATTAAACATGGCGTTCATATAGTTGTAATCGTCTGACTAAGCATTAAAACGCAACTGGCGCTTTTATCTCATAAGGATACATTTTTTTTTAATTTCAACAGCTGTAATTTAATGAAAATTGGTTAATATACATTGGATTTGCTCGGCATCCATAAGAAATTGTTATCTATCATAACATAATCAACCTATACCTTTTAAATACAGCTACACACTGGTCAAAAGGAATACGAAAAATAGCTTGGCCCTGGACAAGCCTCGCAAGAAAAAATGGCGGGATCCTCTACCTGCTCCGTCAGGTTCCTTAATCAGGCTGGTAAAATTTTAATACTGCACCTAGATAGCGACGTGAAGTTAAAACACACACGCATACGGAGCGCTACACACATCAAAATGAGATAAAGCAGGCGAATAAAAGAGTCCGGAAATGAAGAGAGGGAGAGAGAAGACAAGGAAAAACACAAAGGAAAATAAGTAAGCAACAAAAGTTCCACGAAGCTCTGGACGCACGGATCTGACGCCATTATCCAGAACACCGTATAGACAACTAACAACATTAAGTTAGATGAGTTAAGAAGACAAAGGAGAAACACAGATAAAGCAGTTGGTCAGAACCTCTTACAACATCCGCCCACCGCCGACACACACACACACACACACACACACACACACATGTATTATTATAACTTTACAAAATCTAAAACACGATGAAGAAATCAGAATAAATTAAGCGAGTGTTTTTTGTTATATCAAGTGAAATTTGTGTATGTATGAAGTTATTGAGAACTTTAAATTAATTTATTGTTATCGTGGATGAAACTATTATCTACGGTGTTGGTTAAGGTTAGTAAGGTTCGTTGACACTAACATTATCCTAGCTAGCACTAATAAAACCTAAGTAATCCTACCCTTAACCTAACTGACACTTACGATAACCCGACACTATCAGACACTAACATTCTCACTAACTTATAATTAATAAGTTACGTTGGTGTATTTTGAGATTGGTGTTTCAGCTGCTTGGGTTATTTTCATCATGTTTATTTACATCGTTAGACATGTTTGTTAATATTCTGTTATATAAGTTTGAGTATGTCGGAGATTAAGTTAGTATCAGACTCATTAGGTTAGGTTAGGCTAGGTTTGATTAGTATATTGCGAATCAGTTTGTTTATCTCCACCAAACAATTTCTGGAAGTAAAAACATCCCCCGGTGGCTTGGGACGAGACGCCTCCGTGACGTCATCAACAGTAACACGTCACCACCACAGTACTCATACTTAGTTACCTGAATTACTGGATGAAGGTGTCAGGCCTGTGTTCAGATTTTTATGAATTTCACTGATAATTATCGTCACTAAATCGGACTGACTAGTGGCGGTGTTATGATTATCTCTTCGGAACTCTGTGATCGTTGTAGTTGTATCTTGATCTAGTCAGTCAGTGTCTGCTCAGTCGTCTCTCGAAGGTTATGGTTTAATGCTTCAGTAGCCATGATTTCGTTTTCGTCATCTTTTTTTTTTTTTGCATTTTGTACCGATGACAGGACCTTAATAGGCATGATCTTACTTTATTAGCGATAACATCACTTTTTAGCCATGACATCACCACCTTTATCCCGTGTTGCCAGACGTAAAGTTCAGTATCTAACCCTTGGCTATGGGAAGCAAAAAAGAATGGAATAAATAACCCAGACTTTATAAACATGAAATTATGCTAGCGAACTTGTGTCTGTCATTCTCTTGTTTACATCATGGCGGCTGACCAGTTTTCCTGATAGCCTCGTGTAAGATACTTTCTCTTTTGTTGTTGTTTACTTGAGGGTAAGTCACGACACTGGAGATGTATGGGAAGTACAAAACATTGTTATATTAGTACTTCTGCGTAGTTATATGCATATAAACTCAGCTAATCCATTTTGGCAACCAGTATAAATGTATAATGCTTGTGAGGAAGAAGTCTCCTACCTCTAAGTCAGGTTTCAGGAACAGGGAAGATTGAGAAGCAACCGAAGAATTTTTTCTTGTCAGTGAAGACGTGAGGACAAAATATTAGACTAGTAAGTAAGAACCTCTAGGGTGTCGAAGTACAAGTTGGTACACTTTTCCTTCAGTTATAATTAATTTTACAGTGATTCAATGAGGTCCAATACTCCCTTTTCTTATGATCTGAATACAGTAATTATGTAAGTTCATTCTGCTGGGAGATTCGTTGAAACTTACAATTATTTCAATGTTTAAATAGCTGTTTCAGTATTCCTAGCTCTTAGTCTGCATTTTACCATAGTTTTTGACCATGTGAATTGAGTGAGTGATGAGACAGAGCCCTGATACTAGATGTAGTAACAAGCTGAACTCGAAAAGTCTCAATGGACAGACGTCGAATACCCAGATACTGAGGCAGATGAATGTTCACTTGCGGCTCCTAAGCGTATTTTGCCGGCACCGGGCATTTTCTCATACTGTACTTATCATACAAAATTCTCATAATCTAAATAGCTATCATTAAAAGAGCCCAACGTGATCACTAACTATTGTCGTTCACTTGCAGAACATAAAACTGGCCTCCAAGATTTGAAATATATGAAAAAAAATATCTCAAGTACTGAAATATATTTAAAGATGGTTCAAAGAGTTGCAATAAATGAAGAAAAAGTGGTCCTTATGTGCTGAAATGTATGGAAAAAATGGCCCCTGGGTATATAGTACATGGGAATATGTCCCGAAATGATGAATTGTATAAAAATGTCCCTCAAGTGCTAAATTATATGAAAAAGTGGTGCACCATACATTGAAATATATGGAAATGTGACCCCAAATGTTGAAATGTGTGATAAAGTGGCCATCAAGTGCTAAATTATATGAAAAGGGGACTTAAAAAGTTGAAATAGATGATTTAAGTGGCTCTAGTGCTGAAACATGAAAAAGTGGTCCCCAAGAGTTAAAATATATGAAACAGTGGAGCCAAGTGTTGATTTATGTGAAAAGTGGTCCTCAAGTGTTGAAATATGAGAAGTGGCCCCCCAGGTGTTGAAATGTATGAAAAAAGTGGACCCAAATGATAAATTATGTTGAAACGTGAAAAAAAATGGCTAGAAGTGCTGGAATGTACGAAAAATTGGTCCTCAAGTGTTAGAATATATGAAAAAAAAAAACGGTCGGACCGGTCAGTTAGTTAAGGTGGACGGACATTGGGTTGCCTAATGAATTGCTAACTTATGCATTTTCGGGACTTTTATGAGGACACTGAAAGTACATAACTGGTACACGCCGGTAATGAAAGGCTGTGAGCAGAGTTATGGATTTCCTTTTCGGCTGCCATTTTGTTCCATCGGGATTGCGTTCTGTTTAACGCCGACCCGCTACTTTTTCCAACTCTCAGGCTCATTATCCTTATCGGGAAATATAAAAAGTTCTAGTGATTTTAATGTCTTTTGTACCATTATATCGTGGCTCGTGTATTCCATTGGGTGACAAACTCATCATCTACTTCTTAACGTTAGCTCTTCGCCCTTTTAACGACATACATTGCATTTCTTATACAATAAACACTATAAAACCTCACAACTTACTACTTGGGTACCTACAGTTATGTTGGCAATAATTACGTATTCTCATTATTGCCAACATAACTGTAGGTACCCAAGTAGTAAGTTGTGAGGTTTTATATTGTTGATTTTATAAGAAATGCAAAATGTTACGAAGTAGATGATGAGTTTGTAACCTTTAAGTGACGTCACTGTAATTAAACCGATTCAGATAGTTGTCACTTATGGTAAATCAATAGCAATTAACACAAGCTCTCAAAGTACCTCGATTGAATGTCTTGGAAATATGGGAGAACCGAAGAACAAAACTACAACAGTTTTAAGTGTATGTAAATATGTTTAAGTTACCCCTATAACATAAGTCAGCTATATTTTCTTTTAATACACGTTTTCTATGGAAACTACATTGGTAACTATTGTAAAGGTGTAAAGAGAATCTTGAGACCTTATAAATCTTGGATATAATCGATGTTTCTAAATATAAGACCACAATTCTAAGAGTTTAAACACTGATCTGCACGCTCAAACATCGAAATGGCCACATGCTTCCTTTATAGTTCGAAATCATAAGTACATTCTTCGGAGTTTCGAGTACTATAAATAGAAAATTTGTATAATCACCCTTTGACTGCGATGGAGACATGTGTAGCGTCTGTAGTAAAAGAAACGGTGTAATGTGTAATGATAGAAATATGATGAAAGCCGCTTTCCCCCGACTTGGTCTCTGGGTAAACGAGACCCATTCTTGCCCCCCCCTTCATCTATACATCTCGAGCCCCTTACGTAAGCAACAAATCATAAGAGTAATGATAGTTTTCAAATACACTGATATTGTCTACACTAGTTTCGATCATTGAATCACGTGAAGAATCTCCACCCCAGCCCTCTCCGCAACTTGGAGTGGGGATTAATCAGGTAATCCCGCTCATTATATACACTTACAATAATGCAAAGAAACTGAAGGGATTATTATTATTATTATTATTATTATTATTATTATTATTATTATTATTATTATTATTATTATTATTATTATTATTATTATTATTATTACTCTTATTATTATTCATTTTCTCGATAATTTATAAAAGCTCTATAATTAGCTGCGAGGAGTAGAGTTTACATTTAATATTAATTGTTGTTAGTCATGGGCGTAGGCTCATCATTATCACTAAATATTTGAACAGTAATAAATGATGATAAGAGAAGGCTGCTGATATATTATACTGTACAGATTCATCACTAACAAGATCCCGGATAAGAGAAAGATACCACCAGCCAGAGTGAGTTAACATTTCGTTCAAGTGGTCTAATTATTATAATCTATAATAGAATGTATCTCACCTAAGTTAGATGCACTCTAGTACGGTGAAAAACCCTCTAGTACGAGTAACGTTGAGTCAACACTGAGTTCAGCCAGGACGTTGTTGTGACCACCTGACCGTCATGTTTACCCTATCACATTTTTTGGCAGGAGAAAAGTTACCCTACAAATCTTCATGCATCTAGTTTCAGCGATTATATTGATGTTTCAGCAGTTGAGTTTTAATTTCGACGTAATGTTGGCTGTCATCATCATGTCGTTGCAGTGTATATACTTTGTTCGGTTAGGGGAAAATTTTACGTGTGAATCTCTGAGAATTTAGTGTTGTGGTGACCCCCCTAAACCGCAGTGTTGACATACGACGTCCAGAAGTCAGTAATTATGAACATCAAAGGTTAACACTTGGGTACAGATTCTCAAAAGTAGATACAGTAAACATTCTTGGTAATTAACGATGTAATATTGTAATTATAAATGGTTGAATTAATTAGTGGAAACATTACATTTAAAGTGACATTAATTATGTTCATTTAGCGCCAATTATGATGCTAAACTATTTCGTCTCAGCATTATTTTAATGTTATTTTTATGTTATTATGTGCTTTAGTTTAAAATAGGTATATTAATTAAGTTGGATAAAGCATATTAATGCATTAGAGTTTCTGGAAGATGAATATCCTTTAGTAGATCACAATCTAAGCAGAGAGAGAGAGAGAGAGAGAGAGAGAGAGAGAGAGAGAGAGAGAGGAAACAAAAAATATCGTGAACTCAGAATTTTTATACTCAGCAGACCAACAGAAAACGAAATTAGAAATAATTTGACAACCCTTGACCACAGAGCTGCCCCCAACACACTCCCTGGCTACACCGGAAATACTTAAGTTACGATGTAAACATTTACCAGAATAAAACACAATAAGCAGTGGTAGAAAATGGATGACTGTCTGGCGTGCTGTTTCAATAAGTGTCACGCCGTCACCACTTAATCTGGTTCCTGGTTGTACTAAGACAACAGGTATACAGTATATACGAACGGCCAGCTTTGGTTAATCAATTAGACCTCCTGGAAGAGAAATTGAACTAAATCGTTTACAGAAATGAGTACTTGATCAAATTTTATCTCAAACTGATTGAAATGGAAATAAAATGTACGCTTGGCCTTATTTTTCCGCTTCATGTTAGATAGTCTATACCATACCATACGTCGTCTCAGCAGTGTATATCTGTAGTGCTCATTCACCAGGGTACCAGTTTAGTCAATACAATGTCACGCATTGAATTTTTAAGTACAATGACTAATATTTTCTATTGATTTCACGTGAGTTATATCAGACATCAATACTTTACGGTGCCACTACACACACAAGTACGGTCTCTTAAGCCTCCGTATTATAATTTCAATAGTACAAGGAAATTTCTTTTAATCTATTTTGTGATGGGGATAGAGGATGAGAGTAGAGAGACAGGAAAATAGAGAGACACGGTACGCCGGACATCTTTTGAGAAGTCCCGGGAAAGTAGGAAGTGTGCATGTTGGGTAATTGGTTGTGATGAGGGTTATGGCGGCCAAGTGTATTATGGTGTAGACCCATATACTGTGTGTGTGTGTGTGTGTGTGGAAGGGTAGGTGTATGTAGGGGGGGCAGGTGTGTATGTGCGTTTGTAGGAAGGTATAAAGATGTAGTCTGGTGATTTAGGAGGGAGAAAGTAATGGTGCTCTAAATTGTGGGGGTGTGGTTGTTATGGGGTAAGTGTGATGTAAATTGTGGTAAATATGGTGTTAGGTTGTAATTGTTATGGTGTAATGGTGTTGATTTAAAGAGGGTTAAATTAACTTAGGTAATGTAAGTTAATGGCGAGAAGAGATTATTTTGCATACTATTGGCGCAGTTTAAACACCATAAGAAAAACAAATATTACAAATGTTGGATATTAGACTCGCGTATGATGCATGAACACTGTACTGCGTCATGCAAGTGATTCAGTTCTGTTGGTGTTGACAACAGAAAGGTTTGTTGTCGACAAGCTTCCGTGAACCGAACCCCAGGAAATGAATCTCTATTGTTATTATTGCCTTTTTGATGGCTGTCTTGCCCCATATTACCGGTACCTATCAACCCATCAACGACGGCACCGTAAAATTGAATGTGATAGCTCAGTACGGTGAAATATTTACGTGAATCATCGTTACCGAGAGAAAAACTTGCTCATACATCTGTAACATAATGTCCTGAAGACGCTAATGGACCAGAGAGGGGGTGAAGGTGCCAGGGGTACCACCATAAACCCGAGGAGCTGCAGATTGTGCTCACTCAAATTCCCCACAAATCACCAATGCACGCGATCATTGTACTAAAACTAAGGGCTTAACTGTTCATTTTGTTCGCGGAAGTGACTAAAACTTTCGAGATGCTTCACTTTTTACTGTCATTACTGCTTAAAAATCAAAGAAGATAAAAATTAAAGCGTAAGTGCGATGTGGCGTAACCGGGTTGACAGCTCATGTGGGTTTCCGGAGTGGCGCGGTTGGCAGCTGTGAGTCAGGTTCCCTCCTCGGCCCAGCGAACAGACTCCTGGCGCGGGGGCTTGTACAACGACCTTGCGTCTTTTTTTTAGGTTTTGTTTTAATGTTAAGGTTTAGTCGTGTTATACTTTCCTGGAATATTATTATTATTGTTTTTCTGTCCCTTTGTTTACTATCTCGTCGCTATAGGATAAGATACTTAAGAGATAATAAGCGACCTGAAAGAAAACACGTAGAACAAATTCCTTACCAGAAATTGGACTTGACTTGAGGTACGCACAGTGAACCGTAATATCTGACCCACGAATGACTGAATATGACCCACGAATGACGAATATATTCACCTGAGAGATAAAAAAAAAAAAGAGAAAGAGAAATTGGTACACAAAGCCCATCATCCATGACAGAACACTTTTTTTCCTTCTATTATTTCCCTGAGTTGAAAAGAAGTTTTAGGTGGACGAGTGAAGATCCGGTGGTGAATGAAGGTGGACTAGGATAGAGAGGACAAAGGCTAGAGGTATTAGGAGATATTTGTTGTTATGGTTGAAGGATACGAGGAGACTGGTGACTTGTTATGGTTAGGTTAGGTTGGGGTAGGTTAGGTTGGGGTTAGATTAGGTTGCGATTAGATTAGGTTTGGTTAGGTTAGGTTAGGTTAATTTTCAGCAGATTCGTTTGTTGGTGTTGCGATAAAATGATACGTGTTGTTGATAGTACGTAAGAGCGCGCTTTGCCCCTGATGTCTCGTACTGTACATAGGCAACAGGTTCGCAGGGATAAAATTTAACGGGTACCTGTAACCCATTAGAGGAACAATGGCTTCTGATTGGCTGATTCACAAACCAATGAGAGACTAGTGAAAAGCAAAACATGGCGTACGAGAACGAAAAAATAATAATTTGTGATGGAAAATATATTTATATTTTTTTCCCATGTACAGTAGCTAAAACAACTATCTGTGCATACTTTGCGGGAAACAATATGAGATCATGGACGATAAATTTTGGTATATGAGAGCTGTCACTAGTCACAGGTAAAATGTACATACCTGTAGCTTAATATATACAGTATATACATGGCATCAAGGAACCAGGTATTAGGTGAACTTAATTAAGAATGTAACCTCAAAATATTTATGCTGAAAATAGATAAATGACTATATACATAATAAATAACAGCCATATTTTCAACACTCACTCACTCAGGGCCACCAGCGAGTGAATCAACGTGTATCTTAACTTAGGAGAAATACTTAGCTTACGATTCGTTGTAAGTGTAGACCGGGTGTAAGAGCTGTGGATGATGACGTCACTAAGATGATGAACGTGTGTGAGAGCTGTGGATGATGACGTCACTAAGATGGTGAGCGTGTGTGAGAGCTGTGGATGATGACGTCACTAAGATGGTGAGCGTGCAGTTTTATTTATATCTCGTAAAGTGATTCCTACTTAACGTAATATTGTGAGATTTATCGTAATTGTTGTTGTTGTTGTTGTTGTCGGTGTTCATGTTCTTCATGTTCTTCTTATTTTTCTTATTATTATTGTTATTACTATTATCATCTAAGCAATAAAACTGGAGTGAAGATTTTATTCAGATGTCTTACGCACACACACACACACACACACCCACACCCACACCCACACCCACAGTCACTCACCTGTGGCGTCCCCCAAGGCACCAAGATGGGACCACTATGCTTCCTTATGCTTATCAATGATGCCCCAAAAGAAACCCCTGCTCGTTGGAAATATGTCGACGACTCCACCATTGGGATCAGTGTCAACAATTCTGCTCCCGACTATACAGCCCTCCAGGATTTATTGAACAGTCTCCAAAATTGGGCCACCAACAACCACGTCACCATCAACCATACCAAGACCATGGTTATGCACATCAACCTCTCCTCCGACATTGTCCCTTCCATCACCCTAGGTCCGAACACACTCCAGGTTGTAGATTCCACTAAGCTCCTCGGCGTCACCATAGACAACAAACTAAATTGGAAAACACGTCAGTGGAGTTGTCAAATCCTCCAGTTTACGTCTCCACCTCCTCCGCCAACTCAAGTCCCTCGGAGTTCCTGCGCCCGAGCTCCTCAGTGTTACTCAACATTCACACTTCCCAAGCTCACCTTTGCCTCCCCTACCTGGTCTTCCTCCCTAAATGCCACACAACGTAAACACCTAGAAAAAGTGCAAAAGAGGGCACGCAAAATTGTTCTCTCCCCTTCCTACTCCACATATCAAGAAGCGCTCAACACATTGACCCTCTCGGCTCTCTCTGACAATCACCACGACCTCATCTGCAAATTTGGTGAGAAGCTGCTGCACCATCCTCGACACCGGCTCCTACTACCACCCGAGGTCCCTCGTCCGAGAATTGCTGTTCGACACCACAACCACATCCAGCCCATACGGGCAAGTACTGATCGCTATAAGAACAGTCCAGTCCCCACCAATGTAAAAATTATCAATTACTTGTAATCAACCAGTGTATTCACTCCCAGTTAATCTTACCTTTCTGCACTGTTACTATGTTGAAATGCCCTGTAGTTTGAGCTCCCCATCTAGTTATTATATATCATACTTATCACTTATGTTACTTGTATATTATTGGTCAATCAAGTGACCCTTTCCCCAATTATGCAACTGTATATTTTCAGCCTTCCGGCTGCCATGCTCTTTCAATAAACCGTTAATTATTATTATTATTATTATTATTATTATTATTATTACACACACACACACAGACACACATAAATTAACTGTATGGTTATTTGTTTGTCCGGTTTTTCTGCTTTTGTTATTGTTGTTTTTGTCCTAATTTGGCAACTTGTCGGTGACATCTCTCTCTCTCTCTCTCTCTCTCTCTCTCTCTCTCTCTCTCTCTCTCTCTCTCTCTCTCTCTCTACCTTTTTTCACTTTCCCTCCTTCCTTCCCTCTTCCTTCCACACTCCCTCCCTCCCATCCTCTTTCCCTATCTCCCTCTCTTCCCCGCATCTCCCCTCCCTTCCACACCTTCCCACCCACCTCCACCTTTCCACACTCCCCTTCCCTTGACATGTTCCCTCTTATCCTCCCTCCCCTCCCTTCACACCTACTCCTCCCTCCCTTCACACCTACCCTCCCTCCCTCTCTCCTTCCCCTTCCCTTCACACCTACCCTCCCTCCCTCTCTTCCCCCTTCCCTTCACACCTACTCCTCCCTCCCTATTCTCCCTCCCTCACACCTACCCTCCCTCCCTACCTCCCTTTAAGAGATAAAAACATATAATGATAATAATAATAACAATAATAACAACAACAACAACAACAATACTACTACTACTACTACTAAATACAATGAAAACTATAATATAAATTAATGTTAAATATCGACACAGAAAAATAAAATAAATACGGAATTATATAAAGTAAAAGCTAAAGGAAAAACATCCATCAGTGAGATCAGGAAAGGCGTAAATTGGAACTACTTAACGCGGGATTTATAGTCAGTTGAGCGTCCAAATCAAATTACTGTAAATATAATAAGAGTCACACGAGGGTCTAAAATAAATTATATATTAAATAAAGAAACTAATTAATATTCTTATGAGTGTCAAAATTACATTAGAAAAATAGAAAGATAAAATGATTAATAGTCAAACGAGTGTCCAAATTAAATGTAAAAAAATAAAAAAAAATAATTGAATCAGAATGAGAAATGTAAAGGGGAGAAAAATATTAAACAGAGATGGAAGTAATTAATTAACGACAAAGAGGAAATGATGGTATGGATGATAAATCAGGGAAGTGACTAAAAACGGTAATTAATTTGAATGATACTACATTGTGTTATAATTAGGTTTTAATAATGTAATAATTGTGATGATACAAATTTTATCACTACTACTACTGTCACTAATAGAAATACAGTAATAATAATGGTAATAGGTAAAATATATAGATGGATAGACAGATGGATGGTAAGACAGGTAAAGGGGTAGATAGATAGATAGATGGATAGGCAGATAGATGGATAGGCAGATGGATGTTTAGGTAGGTAAATGGGTAGATAGATATATAGATGGATAGACAGTTAAATGGGTAGATAGATGAATAGACGGTAGACGAGTAGATACATAGGTGGGTGGTTAGGCAGGTAAATGGGTAGATAGATAGATAGACATAAAAATAGATGGATAAACATAAAAAGGTAGAGAGAGAAGTTAGACTGTTAACTGTGTGACTGGTAACAAGAACAAATATATACACACTTTCTACTTTCAGTTCAGTAGCCATTCACTCGTTCTAACTGCTGTTATAGATGTGCTCTAGTAATAATGATGATAATAATAGTCATGATGATAATAATAATAATGATAATATTACTACTACGTCAACTATTATTACTTCTACTACTACTACTGTTACTACGACTACTGACTACTACTACTACTACTACTAATAATAATAATAATAATAATAATAATAATGAAGAACTTGACTAAACTTAATAAAAGCTTCCTTAAGTCTTATTTAATTAACGATATAATTACATACTAAGTGGAATATTCACATTACTACCACTACAGTATATTAATTAACCTTATTTAACTCTTACCGTAACAGTCTTTTAAAAAAATCTAGATAGTTCATCCCTATCACCTAGCACACATTTTTGTTCCTTCCTAAGGTAATGAGTCACTGTCAGAACCAAGGAACTGTGGGTCTTATAGTCAGGGAAGTTTACCTCTGTTTTCCCGCGTTACCGTGAATTTTGATGATGTGGCGGGCGTGTCACGTGACTTGAGAGGGGAGGGGTTATAAGAAGGCCGGGCGGCAAGACAGCTGATCCATTCTGGGTGGAGCATCGGTGGCGTACACGTCGATCTGCGCTCTCAGCTACCATAACCGGGCAAGACTCTTAGTTTTGATATCATTCTTAAAACTCCCATTTGTTTTTAAAGTTTGATCAAGTTTATCAGTCTTTAAACTCGTGATTTTAAATACGGAATAGAAAAGAGAAAATCACCAACAGAAGCAGCAGCTAGTTTGTCACGCACGACTATTTTTACGAAACTAGCCGGGAATTTTTTTTTTTAAGTGATCGTCGGAGGCAGCAACTTCAGACAGGATGGTAAGTGAGAATCTTAAAGTTGATGTTGTATTTATTGTTTATTTCGTGGGGTGGGGGGGTCATCAATTTATTATCTATATCAATTTTTTTTATATCCAACGAGCTAATTAATATTGATTTTCTCGTAATAAATATATGTGTGAGAAGTATATATTTAATTGTATCTTGAACGTGACAGTGTGGTGGAAGCTGGGTGTTTGAACAATACCAGAGAGATGCTACCACTGAACACGCCAGGAGAGAAAGAAAAAGACAGGGAGAGATAGAGAGGGAGATAGACACTGGGCAGAGACACTAAGGGATAGAGAAAGACATGAAGATATAAATGGAGAGATAGAAGGAGGGTATAGAGACGGAGAGAGGGAGGAAGATGGTAGACAGATTGGAGAGAGAGAGAGAGAGAGATAGAGAGATAAAAGGTTGAAGGAGGGAGAAAGAGAAGAGAGAAAGGGGGGAACATAAAATAAAGTGAGAGAAAGATAGATGAAAGAGATTAAAGATGAGATAAATAAGGCAGAAAGGGGTTAAATTCACACACACACACACACACACAACAGTTGCCATGCCACGGGCAATCAAAGGACTTGCCTCAATCATGGAACCCGCTCGATCTTGGGACTACGAACCAACCAAAGCTAATTTAACACAACCAACCTAACCTAACCAACCAAGCTAATAAGTCAACCTAATCTAACTTAACCTGATTAACCAAAGCTAATAAGTATACCTAACCTTACCAACCAAAGCTAATAAGTCAACCTAATCTTACCAACCAAAGCTAATAAGTCAACCTAACCTGACCAACCAAACCTGCTGTAATAAACCCAACTTCCCTAACTTAACCAGACCAGACTAATCTAACCAACCAACCAAATTTAACCCAAACCAGCTCACTTAACCAAACCAAACCAACCCACCTAAACTAACCTAACCCCACAAAAAAGGTTGCATTAGGGTGTTTTAATCATCATGGTGAAACAAACTGGAAGGGGGGTGTCCAATCTTTACGTGATCTATTGAATCTCCTGCCATGGCGTCGGTGACAAACACTGCCCAGTTACTGTGAACAAAGGGGCCGTCTGTAGCCAGTGTTTAAGTGTGATAGTTGATTCCAGTGATATTTAACGTAAGGTTGTAAATGGTGTTGTGTGTGTGTGTGTGTGTGTGTTGCTCTGTGTGTGTGTTGCTCTGTGTGTGTGTGTGTGTGTGTGTGTGTGTGTGTGTGTGTGTGTACGAGGGAAAAAGAGAGAGGTTAGAGTGACTTAAGAGATTGTAAAGTAATTATAGACAGATAAACGGGAAGACAAGTGAAGAGAGACAGACAGAGGAACACAACGGCAGATGACCAGAAAGTTACATACAGACAAAAAAAAACGAAATTACAGAGAGAATGACAGAGAATGATGAACAAAGAATGACACAAAACTGAATAACTAAGAATGACAAAAAGCAGAGAAAGCGACAGAGAATGACACACAAACAGACAGACAAAGACGGGTAGAGAAAAATAAACACAAAAGGAAAGAAAAACAGAGCGAGGGAAACAAACAGAGACAGCTAGACAAACAACGAGTGTAAAACAGACAGACAGTGACGGGTAGACAGTGGGAGTCAGCCAGACAGACAGACAGATTCACGAAAAGATCTAATTATATTTAAGTCAAGAAATCAATTAAACATATACCAGATGAACCAATTTCAGAGGTTTAAGGAGTCCATTAAACCAATTTCAGAGGTTTAAGGAGTCCGATAAACCAATTTCACAGGTTTAAGGGGTCCGTTAAACCAATTTCACAGGTTTAAGGGGTCCGTTAAACCAATTTCACAGGTTTAAGGGGTCCGTTAAACCAATTTCACAGGTTTAAGGAGTCCGATAAACCAATTTCACAGGTTTAAGGAGCCCGATAAACCAGTCTGAGGTGATTATAAGATGTCCGATAAACCAGTCTGGGGTGTTTTAAGGAATGAACTTGTCAAATAAAACCAATCACGGGGTTTAGGAACTGTCAAGAGAGTGTCTATGAAGTTGGTGGTTGCAATTAAGGCGTGGCTAGACCTTGGAGTTGTGTACGGTGTGATAGGTTAGGTTAGTTTAGGTTTAGAGGTGTTCCTTACCTGCTCGATCACACCTTTTGTTCGACCCCGCCCTCCTGTCATCACCACCAACCAGTACCACCATTACCACTATCATAGCTACCACCACTACTGTCATTCCCACTACCACAGTTGCCATTATCACCACTGCTACTATTACTACTACTACTATAGCAACTATCACTATTACACTCACCCGTCACTACTACCCACCCTCACCACAGCTACCACCCTCACCACAGCTACCACCCTCACCACAACTACCACCCTCACCACAAGTACCACCCTCACCACAACTACCACCCTCACCACAGCTACCACCCTCACCACAACTACCACCCTCACCCCACACACCCCACCACCCCCTGCACCACCTACAGCCCGGGGTCTACAGTGAGTCATTTGGCCGCGTCTGAGTGATATGAATTCCTCAGTGACTTGTATAAATAAGGAGAGGACTACTGCTACTACTACTACTACTACTACTACTACTACTACTACTACTACTACTACTACTACTACTATATTTCCCTACTACTATTTCTACCACACTTCCCTACTTACAACACACAATATAAGTTAATGTTTCCTATGAGCTTTACAATTGTACTTAAATTACTTATATATTGTGGCTATTTTGAGTATCTGAAAGACGTATAATTTAACAACTAATGTACTAAATTAGCACATGTAAAACCTTATGGCGTGAAGCTTCTATATTGTACATAAATCATTACATCGTGGCTGGTGGCTGTACTGTACGTTACTAGAAATATCGGGTTTGTAGAATAACTGTATCGCTGTAACGGGAAGGGAGACTACAGGCGTAACTCTAAATACATAATTGAATACAGAGCTGTAACAGGAGGTGGAAATACATATATCCACCATAATAGAGAATTTATTCCAGCTGAAAAAAAATTATTATATGTAGAAATTGATGATCATTGACTAAATCTTGATGATTATTGACTAAATATTGATGATTATTGACTAGATATTGATGATTATTGACTAGATATTGATGATTAAAATTATTGACTAAATATTGATGATCGTTGACTAAATATTGATGATCATTGACTAAATATTGATGATTATTGACTAAATATTGATGATTATTGACTAAATATTGATGATTATTGACTAAATATCGATTATTGACTAAATATTGATGATTATTGACTAAATATTGATGATTATTGACTAAATATCGACGATTGTTGACGAACTATTGATGATCATTGACTAACTATAGATGACCATTGAGTAAATATTGATGACCATTGACTAAATATTGATGATCATGCCTTAGACACGCACGGTAACATGATAGAGTGCGGGTTAGCGTTACAGTATGGCACTGTTAGTAACGGGATAACTGTAGTGTGTGTGTGTGATTGTGTAAGTGACGGTAAAGGCCAAGACAGTAAGGAGAGGTGAGTGATATGACGAAACATCCCGTCTGACAGTAACGTTAAGGGTCTGTGGTCACTACTGAGAGCCCCGGAGACAGAGAGAGATAGTGAGAGAGGGAGAGAGAGAGAGAGTAAAAAGGACTGAAAGATAGAGAGGGAGGGAAGGGTTTTAAAGAGAGGGAAAGGAGTTTAAAGATATATTTAAAGAGAAAGAAAGATTTAAAAGAACAGTGAGAGAGAGAAAGAGGGGGGATTAAAGAGAAGTTTAAAAGGGCAGAGCGAGAGAGGGGGGATTAAAGAGAAGTTTAAAAGGGCAGAGCGAGAGAGAGGGGGTATTAAAGAGAAGTTTAAAAGGGCAGAGCGAGAGAGGGGGGGATTAAAGAGAGGTTTAAAAGGGCAGAGCGAGAGAGAGGGGATTAAAGAGAAGTTTAAAAGGGCAGAGCGAGAGAGAGGGGGGATTAAAGAGAAGTTTAAAAGGGCAGAGCGAGAGAGGGGGGATTAAAGAGAAGTTTAAAAGGACAGAGCGAGAGAGAGATAAATTAAAGAGATTTAAAGAGACAGACAAAATGGATTTTAAAGAGAGAGAAAACATAGACGTTCTTAAGTATTATATCCTGTTTTATTTCTCATTGAACATTATCAGAGAGTGTGTGTGAGATAAAGAGAGAGAAAAAGAGAGATAGTATGTGTGTGTGAGAGAGAGATTAGTGTGAGAGTAAGAGAGTATTTTTTTTTCTCATCTAAAAATAAACTGAACTAAATTATATCATGTCTTAACCTTCATGAAGACAATCTAGTCTCTCTCTCTCTCTCTCTCTCTCTCTCTCTCTCTCTCTCTCTCTCTCAATTCAAGTCACCAGAAAACGCTGTAAAGAGAGTCGATGGAAGGAGAACTGATCTTGAGAGAAGGTTTAGAGAATGAGAGAGAGAAAGAGAGGAGAAGACAGAAAGGAAGAGAGAGAGAAAGAAAAGGAAGACGGAGGCATAGAAAGGGGAAAGAGAAAGCATCTAAACATATAAGCGGAATGAAAAGAGAGAGAAGAGACATGGAGAGATATAAGAGACAAAACAGAAGATAAAGAGACACAGACAGACAGATAAACACTACATATCAACATACAAATACACGTAAGCAAATAATATACCTTGTTTTAGCTCTATATTAACACTGTATAGCAAAGAGAGAGAGAGAGAGAGAGAGAGAGTGTGTATATACTAGCAGCAGTAGTAGCAGGAGGAGGAGGAGGAGGAGGAGCAGAAGGTGAAGGTGGTAGTGGTGGTGATAGGGACGGAGTGTAGTGGAGGATGTGGTAAGCTCGACCTTCATTGTGCCGCTGAGTCGCGTTGTCGGAGTGAACGCGGCCACCTCACACACACACACACACCTGTACCACGTCCGGTGAACGCTTCCAAGATTCTTACTCGTGGCTGGACGTGGCTAAGTCCCTCTCTCTCTCTCTCTCTCTCTCTCTCTCTCTCTCTCTCTCTCTCTTAGGTGAATGTATTTACAGTGGGTGTTTAGGTATGTGGATGGTTCGTAGGTGGTGGGGAAAGGAAGGGGTGGTAGGGGAAGGTGTGGTGAGGAAAGGAGGGGATGGGGTGGAGGAGGAAGGAGAGGGTGGGGTGTGTGTCCTTACAATTGTTGTGGTTTAGAGGGAAGGAAGTGAAGGAGGGCGGGGTTGAGGCGGTGTTGATGAAGGAACACCCAACCCCACCCCACCCCTACAGCAGAGTGACAGGGTATTGTTGTTTATCCTGTCTGTGTCTTTGTCTCTCCTCCACAAATAAAAAAATCGAGAAAGTGTTTGTAGATTTGCACCAAACTTAGCAGATTTGATCCACACGGTAAACTTCATTGGGGCAACACGAAGCAAAATTTACCGACTGCAGTGTTGCCAAGGTGACGGTTCGCGCTAAAACACTGGAATTTTCTTGAGTGCTGAAGAAAACGATGACATTAGACAGTCTCCGGCAGTGACTACGTTAATTTACTGTAAAGTTGGCGTCACACTGGTTATTCTTTCGTCAACTTTTTTTGTCAAGTTTTAGAAATCCTCCCAACTTTTTTGTTGTTCACCGTCACACATGCGTGTAGAACCAACTCTCCAGTTTCCCTCGTTCGACAATCTGTCAACAAGATAGATCCAACTGACGAAGAAAGCGCAGCAATTCTACGCCTTTTTTGGTGTATGAAGAGTCCTGGTGATCCCAGAGACCGGCGCTGCCTTATCTGGTCCACCAAGACCTCCCCAGAGAGGCGTGTCCATACTTGGGAAATTATTTTATATGTTGCCTCCGTCATGTTGTTATTCCCTCGTGGTCAAAATGTAAACAGCAAATGACATTTTCTTACCTTTTTAAAATAACGAAATTAAACATAATAATGAGTAATCTTGGGAAGAAGAGTAATAATAACTTCGTAATATTATTAGCTTTATATTTTAAGTAAAAAAATAGTTTATTTTTATAACTAGTTGTAGTATCAATTATAGATCTTGAGTTGACTCTGGTAAGTTGTCGAAGTTGTTGTACGAGTTGTCAGTGCAGACGGTCTGTACCGTCTGACAAACAGCCATCGACAACTCCGACGATTCGTGAAAAAAGTTGACAGTAGAAATGGTAGTGACGCAGCTTTTAAGACTGTCACTATTTCGTTATATTTACTCTATCACCGTAACGGTTCGCGGGAAGGTTTTTTTTTTATGTATTCGCTCTGATGTTTAATTTTGGTTAGGTTAGGTAAAGTTTGGTTTATATTGATTACATGAATAACATAAGCGATATAATCAATACTTACTTATTTAATAAAGTATTTTCATAAGCTATACATAATCTACGTATTATCTCTCTCTCTCTCTCTCTCTCTCTCTCTCTCTCGTGACATGAATCAAGGGAAATGAGATAGATTACGAGTGAAGCGAGACTACTGTAGTGTAGAAAGTGTAAGGTAAAAGCCCCTGATAACTAATGATAACCTCACCTAACCTTACCTATCACTGTCTTAAACAAACAAACACACACACACACACACACAACAATGCTCTCTCCACACTGGAAATGCCATCCTTCATTGACCTCCACCACCACACACTAGCAGGGTTTGGCAGTGGACTACTGCACCACCCTCGTCATCGCCACCTCCTGCCACCGGCAGTCCCCCACCCACCTCGAGCAGTCCGCCACTACAACAAAATTCAGCCCATAAGAGCCTGCACTGATAGATATAAGAACAGCACCATCCCATCTATTGTTAAAATAATAAACAACTCCTGATTTATGTACTGTACAGCCTTGTAACTGTATTGAACGCATATCATTGTGTCTAAATCACATGTAAGTTTGTATATTTTCAGCCACCGGCTGCAACTCTATTAATAAACCGTTTATTATTATTATTATTATTATTATTATTATTATTAGTAGTAGTAGTAGTGTTACACACACACAGAGTACACAAACACATATATACACATACACAGAGTACACAAAACAATACACACACACAACACACAAATTCAACATTAATATTCACACGCTCTACCACTGACTCACTCTGTATACCAACATTCACACATCATCCTATACTAACATTCACACATCATCCTATTTGACTGATAAGTACTACACGACTCATAAGAATGATGGAAATAATGAACACAAGGGATGATAATAGATAATGGTGATAAGAGGAATGACTTGGTGACTGTGTGGCTGGTGATAGTGGGGATGGTGATGAGGATGGTGAGTGGTTGTGTAGAGTGGTTGTGGTGATGGTGTGTGGTTGTGGTGATGGTGTGTGGTGATGGTGAGTGGTTGTGGTGACAAAGAGGTGGTTGTGGAGGTGTGGTGGCATGGTGTGTGGTTGTGGTGATGGTGTGGTTGTGGGTGATGGTGTGTGGTTGTGGTGAGTGGTGTGTGGTTGTGGTGATGGTGTGTGGTTGTGGTGATGGTGTGTGGTTGTGGTGATGGTGTGTGGTTGTGTTGATGGTGATTGTTGTGATGGTGGTGATGTGATAGTTGTGATGATGATGGTGGTAGTAGCTGTTGGTGAAGAAGATGGTGGTAGTTGTGGTTGTAATAATGTTGGTAATAGTGGTAATGATAATGATGGTGGTAGTAAGAGGGGAGGAACACACACACACACACACACGGAAACAATAAGAGGAACATGCGATAATGACAGCTGTATGTATGTATGTATGTATGTATGTATGTAATAATAATAATAATAATAATAATTAACGGTTTATTGAAAGAGCATGGCAGCCGGAAGGCTGAAAATATACAATTACATAATTGGGGAATGGGTCTCTTGATTTACAAATGATGTACAAGTAACATAAGTGATACAAATATGACATATAATAATTAGGTGTTGCTAATTTTTACAATGGTTGGGACTGGGCTGTTCTTGTAGCAATCAGTTCGTGCTCGTATGGTCTGGATGCGGTTTGGCAGGTGTGTGGCCAGGACAGTAGCTTGGGGCAATGCAGGTGTGCTCCATCCTTCAGGTTAGGTCAGGTGAAGCCGTGAGGTCAGGTCAGGTTAGGTCAGATCCAGCCACAATCAGTATTGCTGTGTTTTTGAGCTTTTCCTTCGAGTTGAAATTGCCACTTTTGTATATCACTTGTGGGTTATTCGTCAATCTTTGCACTGTACTGTTGGTGAGAGGTTGTTGATAAATCCAGATGGGAAGGAGGAGATGGGGAAGGGGAGAGCCCGACAGACCGGGCTGGCAGCTGTCTCCATGGTCAAGAGACCACGGCCGCGTTAGCGGGCAGCGCCGACTGCACACAACCTTACCCAAGAAGGCTGTATGTATGTATGTATGTACAGTATGTATGTATGTATAAGGGAATGATGCTAAATAAAAAATATAACAAACACAAAGGAAGAAAACAAACAAAAACAACTTTCTTTATCACACACAAACACAAAAACAAACAAATTTTATAATAATACCCAATGTGATAATGACTTTGTACCGAGACTAAACAGAAATATATAACAACACTTCCCATTTTCTTTAATTATGGGGGTAATTAACATATTTTATTACTAATTGAGGGTGCTAACGAGGCTGGGGGAAGGAGGTGGAGGGCAGATGGTGAGGGAGGGAGGGATGAGGGGGAGATGGTGAGGGAGGGAGGGAGGGGTAGGGGGGTGTAGAACGCTATATATCCGTGTTGCTTTTCATCTTTGCTAAACTATATACTGATATATTAGAATAAAGTTAGGTTAGGGTGGGTTAAGTTAGGTTAGGTTAGAATGTAAGTCTGTGTGTGTATTACGGATGTCAGGGTGTTAAATGTGTCGTTGTTAGTGGCATCGTTTGTAACACTGTCTTATGTGTTTGTAACCCTGCAATAAAGTTGTTGTTGTTATTACTATTATTATTGATGGTGTTGTTATTATTATTATTATTCGTGTTATTACTCTTATTATTATTATTGTTACTACTACTACTACTTTTTTATGGCCTCCAGCCTCCCCCAATAGCCATACCTTCGCCATCATTTTATTACCTTAATATTGAATATCGTAATACATAAGTAGCTATCCTAGCTGTGTTGAGTTAGTTGAGCCGCAGATCTATGCGGCATTCAGTGACTGTTGCCTCATAGTCAATATCTGTAACTTGTCGGCTTTGGGGCCGATGCTCTCGTTCCCCTGAGGCAGAGCAAAGCCGACCGAAGGAGAGAGAAGGACTGTCGACATCTCACCCAGGCTGTAACATAACTTCTGGGCTGCTGCTTCTGTTCGGATATCACCTCCGCGAGTCTGGCGTAGAAGCATCTTGCACTTGGGCCCATCCCACCAAAGGTTGTGAACACTAGAGGAGTGAAGCTGCCTTGATCAACGTTCTGAATTCTCTCCCCGTATTCCCTTATGTTGTCGTTCTCGTTCCTCCTGTGTGCAGCATCGAGAGCTAAGTTACGGTGACATGCGGCCATGGGATAAGAAATCCTGTGTAGCAGAAGGCTCGCTGTCCACGCGTCC